>NC_051308.1:4920932-5234803 GCF_015220235.1 Choloepus didactylus | reverse complement strand
TTGCTCAGATGTGGCCCTCTCTCTCTAGCTAAACCAACTTGGCAGGTGAAATCACTGCCCTCCCCCCTACGTGGGATCTGACACCCAGGGGAGTGATCTCCCTGGCAACATGGAATATGACTCCTGGGGAGGAATCTAGACCCGGCATCGTGGGACGGAGAACATCTACTTGACCAAAAGGGAGAGTTGAAAGGAAATGAAATAAGCTACAGTGGCAGAGAGATACCAAAAGGAGCAAGAGGTCACTCTGTTGGGCACTCTTACACACAATATAGACAACCCTTTTTAGGTTCTAATGAATTGAGGTAGCTGGCGGTGTATACCTGAAACTATCAAACTACAACCCAGAACCCATGAATCCTGAAGATGATTGTATAAAAATGTAGCTTATGAGGGGTGACAATGTGATTGGAAAAGCCATATGGACCACATTTCCCTTTGTCTTGTTTATGGATGGATGAGTAAAAATGGGGGAAGGAAAAAAACAAACAACAAAGGCACCCAGTGTTCTTTTTTACTTTAATTGCCCTTTTTCACTTTAATTATTATTATTGTTATTTTGGTGTGTGTGCTAATGAAGATGTCAGGGATTGATTTTGGGGATAAATGCACAACTATGTAATGGCACTGTGAACAATCGAATGTACGATTTGTTTTGTGTGACTGCATGGTATGTGAATATATCTCAATAAAATGAATTTAAAAAAAAAAAGTCAAAACTATGTAAAAAGTTGTACCTTGAGAAGTCTCACTTCCATTTGTCCCTATACCCTCTACCGCATTCCTTCCATTGTCAATGTCTGTTTTATCCCATCTATATTTTCTGTAAAGATAGAAAATTTGTATGCATGTGTGTGCAGACATCCACACACATATACACACATACATAGAGATACACATATACACACGTATATACACACACACACACATATTTTTCTATCCCCCCTCCCTTTTTTAACATTAAAGGGGGCCTTCGGTCCATTTCTCTCCTCATGTAACACATATGCTGGAGATCCCTCTGTATCAGTTCATAGGGATCTTTCCCAATTTTTACAGCTGCATAGTCCATTTTATGGATCTGCAGTACCTCCCAGGGAATTTTCTTAGGTTCCACTAAACATGCAGATTCCCAAGACTATCCGTCTCTTAGAAGTATAAAGGGTGGGATGCCCAGAGTAACATCAGGCGTTCTTCCCAGTAGGAGACCTTGTGGCAGTCCTTGCAGGTGACAGCTGACCCACAGCACTTAAGGATCTCTTTCCTCCAGCTGATACATTTCAGGGGCAAGGAGATGAGATCCGTATCAGATGGGGGTAGGGAGGCTCCCATGGGAACCAATATCTCATGCAACAATTCCACAGGCATAGTTTTCAGGATCTTCACAAGCAACGTGCCCAGATATAAAAGTCACCATCTGCAATGAAGGCATTTATGATTTATTTGCAGTTCCTCCCAGTCCAGATGCAACTTACAAGTCAGGGGTCATTTTTATGGTGGGTGATGTTGCTAGTAATATAGTTGACATCTGGCTTTTATCAAGTTGCCAGGGGTACAGAGTTAGTTAAACAAAAGTTAAGTGCTTATGCAGCAGGTGAAAGGGTTTGGTTAAAATTTACCCACAGGTACGATTGTGAAAACCTTGTGGATCGCACTCCCTTTATCCAGTGTATGGATGGATGAGTAGAAAAATGGGGACAAAACCTGAATGAAAAATAGGGTGGGATGGGGGGGATGATTTGGGTGTTCTTTTTTATTTTTATTTTTT
Organism: Choloepus didactylus; assembly: GCF_015220235.1. Taxonomy (NCBI): domain Eukaryota; kingdom Metazoa; phylum Chordata; class Mammalia; order Pilosa; family Megalonychidae; genus Choloepus; species Choloepus didactylus. The sequence continues at coordinate 5,233,038 of NC_051308.1, read as the reverse complement.
ATTCTTATTCTGGTTCTTTCTGGTATAAGGAAAATGTTCAAAAATAGATTGGGGTGATGAATGTACAACTGTATGATGGTACTGTGAACAGTTGATTGTACACCATGGACTATTGTATGGTATGTGAATATATCTCAATAAAACTGAATTTAAAAAAAAATTTACTCACAGGATTCATTATATAGTTCATTCCAATAGCACCCATACTGATGGGCATTTTGGTTGTTTCCAATCCTTTTTTATTATAAATAATGTTATCATGTATAATCATTTGCATGTGTTGTTTGAAATTTGTAGGGATGAATCTTCACAGTGGATTCCTGGAAGTGGGATTAGATGGATCAAAGGGTAAAGACATACATAATTCTGTTAGATTTTGCCAAATTCCCTGACATGAAGGTTGAACATTTTCCCCCTTTATGTCGTGTATTAGAGTGGCTCTTTCTCCACAGCTTTGCTGACAAGATTTGTTATCAAGCTTTTGATTCATAAATCAGATATTTGGTGATATTTCATTATAGTATAATTTGTATTTATTTTATTAGGTTTGAGGTTGAACTTTTTTCATATGTTTAGTGCAATTACATATTTCTTTTTGTGAACCATTTGTCCATCTTTTTTAGGTTTTGGTCTTTTTCTTCTTTTTAAAAGAGTTATTTATCTGGAAGCTAGCCCTTTGTGCTATAAATTGCACATATTTTCTCCCAATTTGTTATTTTTCTGTTGTATATACTTATGGTCTTTTCTTGCCTTTTATTTTTATTTATTTATTTATCTTTTATCTTTTCTAGAATTTAAGCATTGTTTGCAAGGCTTTGCTCTCTCCCTGGTTTTCTTGTAGTACTTGTGTATTATCAATTTTCTCACTTATATCTGCAATATATTTATAGTGTATTCACATGTATAGTTTGAAGTTTTAATCCAATATTATCTTCTTCTATATGGCTATTTATTTCTACCAAAACCATTTAATAATCTTTTTCCTTTTTATTCTAGACTAAATTTCTATTTTTTTTCTCTGTAAATATTGTTCAGTATTTGAAATAGGTTGACTGTGAGTGATAAATAAGAATGGAATTTTACATAACAGTGAATCAAATTATTTTCAATTTAATTAAAGCTAGGTTACATAATTTTATCTATGTAAATAATTTTTAAATACAGCACATATTAAAATGTATGAGCTCATTTACTTATAATGTTATTTATACATCATTTTGTAAATGTATCCATTTGAAATAACCAGCTCAGTTTTGCCTTACATTCTGATAAGCGTCTCGTGAAGGGCAGCTCATGGGTTCATAATGAATTGCACTACCACGGGGGAGCAGATGATGGTTCCTGCCTTGCCAAGCTTCTTTGCTCTTAATAGTATATTTCAAAAGGAAAGATCAAGAAATGGATTCTAGTTCATTTCCCTACCTGATATTTCCATATGGAAGCCAAACGATAGAGAGAGAAAGATATACAAGTGAATGAACGAACAAATAGATGAATAGATAAGAAGGCAGATATAGATGGATGATAGATAAATCCATTGATATTAACCGTGGACTTCTGTATATGCAGAAATTATTTTTAAAATACTGTTAACAACCCAATGACTGATGAAAATAAAGATTGATAACAACATCCAATTTTATTGTTATCTCAGTAATCAACTATATCCTGTTTATAGCATCTATATACTTGGCAACTGGGAAGGTAGCCTTTTTCCTGCCAATTACAGAATTAAGGAAACATTTTTTTTTACATTCTACTCCACAGTCTATTCAATACGGTAACTAGGAAGTTCCAACTATTCCTGACACCCATTCTGCTTTATCAGGGAGTTTTTAGTGAGGAAGCCATTGAAAATGAATTGTGTTCTTAATCACATATTTCATATGACTATTAAAAACAAGGGAGGCAGAGCAAATGAAATGAAGGAGACATATTATTGAGAAAAATAGTCCTCATTTTGAATCAATTTTGCCTGCCTGTTAAACCTGGAAACACTGAATTGGAATCAATAGAATACTATGACTTTTGGCTGTGCTGTGTGTGAATAAACAGTCAGAAGTAAATTAAGAGTTATATGACAAGCCACAGGAAATGCTATCAATTTTGGAGATGTAGGAAATTATGCAAGTCTGTCTCACAAGTAGGGACAGTTCTTTTCTTGGGGATAGTGGGTTCGTTGCACCTCGAGAATTTTCTAAATCCTGATAAAATCTCTTCCAATTTATATTGAGTGACATGACCACATTTAATAGTCCTTAAATACATTTAATTCTAACCTGTATCTTGAACAGATCTGAGTTTGACTTCCCTCTTACTTTGGGTCTGGATATCACACTTATCAACAAAAGTAAAGATGATTGTAACCCTTTCAGGGCTTTTGTCATCAATCAATCAATACACAAAGCATAGGTGAAAATGGGCTGATAGGGTAGCTCTCAGGGCTAAGTATCCACCATGTGCCCCTCCAGATTCCTCTCCTCTCTTCTCTGCTCTTCTCTGTCCCAGGAGACTGATCTATATGGACCCCGTCAATGGCTTTCACCAATGGCAAGCCCTAGCAGGAGATCAAAGGAAAGGCAGGGGGCATGGTTGGGGTATTCCCTGCACTACCGGCTTGGATTGCAAGGTCACCACATCTCTTGACCTTCCTAAGGTCCCATCTTTGGTCATAAGGCCAGCTCTCTACACAGCCATCTCTGTTTCTGGAATCTGGTACCTGCTTTCTCTCCTTGTGCCTGGAGGGGTAACATCACCATATCTGTTACCAGCCTCAGGGCATACTTCATTGTTTCCCTGCATCTGCTCAAGGCTTTTTAAACAGCCCATCATTAAACCATCTTCAAATTTAATGGGTCAGTTGGTTTCCTGTAGAGTCCCTGACCAATAAACCCTCTGAAAATTTCACAGAATATCCTCAAGCTACCAAGGGCACACTTGTGGCCCCTCAAGTTGAGTGTAGAAGAGGAGCAGATGCTAGTAAGACTTTCTCAAGTGGTGGAAACTCATTTTTCTACTCCATTTAACACTACAGTACTTTCTTATGGAGCATCTCACAGTGGAGTGGATTTCTCTACTTAAGGTTGACTGAAGGTACTGAAAGCCCAAGCAAGATGAGAACGTCACAGATTTCTTTGCTTATTTTTTATATAACAACATGACACTAAGTGCACCAGCTTTGGAGTCAGACAGCTCTGGATTCCAGTCCTTGCTTCACCTTTCACTAAGCATGAGACTGTGACAATTACCAAGTCATTTACCTTCTGCACTTAATTTTCACTATTGTAAAAAGAAATTGCTTTCTGAAAAGCAATTCATGATTAAATGTCATATTTTAATTTTTCCAAAATATATGACTGGTTTACTTGTTCCATGACTACCCCTATGAAGATATATAAGTTACAAGTGATTTCAGTTTATTCTGGATTATTTGGAAATCCAAGTATTTGCTGTTGGATTTTTTTTCCAGTACTGTACTTTGAAAATCATTATCATCATTCATTTTATTTTAGGTGTAATGTAAATGTTTTAGACCTGGATCTCTCCTGCTCAAAGTCGGCCATGACTTAGAGCCTACTAGAGTTTGTGTCCCCTTGCTCCTCAATCACATGGTCTGTTTATATTGAAACAAAATCTTATCTTTTGTGTTTGGCACTTACAATGGCATAATCTGAAAAACAAACCACTATACATTACATTGTTGTGTAATTTCAAGAGATAATCTTTAGAGTGTGCTTTAAGATATTATTATATCACCTTTCCTTATGATAATTATGGTGAAATAACATTCACGCTGAAATTCTGAAATATTTTTTAAATCCCTGAAAGATTTATTTGCATTGAAGCGAATACCCCTTCATTGTAAACCAGTCTACAAACCTTCATTGCAAACCTACTTAATGAAAACTGATGGGTCATTAAGATAAAAAGGAGACACTATCTTTGGCCTGAAACGAGCTATTCACAGTAGGAACTTAATACATGCATGTTCATTGATTTTCTGAATGTGTGAATCTTGCTTGAAATTGTAAGCCACACTCTATGTATTTTTAATTTTACATAAACTATTTCACATATAAAGTGGAAGCCAAGTAAGTTTATTTGTGTAAAGAACTGCCAACAGGTATTTAAATGAATGCTGACTCTTTCGTAGGCATTCTTGTATTTTATCTCTGGTGATTCCAGGATATTATGGAAAGGTGTAGAAGCTTAGATAATGCAGAGAGACTTTCAAAATCACACATCATGGATGGACTCATACGGTCAGCCTTCCAGTGGTACCTTGGACATCCCCATTGTCTAGCAAAGAGATTTACCTGAGGGCTCTTACTTCAGGCTATTATCAGTTCTTAGGTCCTAAAAGCCTAGAAATATGGGCTAGACCAGGTTGCCTAGGAATTATCTACAGAGAAAGGAAGAGCAGAAGCTCTGGAGATAGACAGGCTTAGGCTTAAAGCTGTACTGGGAATTAGCTAGATATCCTGTGGCAAGTCAATCTCTCTGGCTTCAGTTTCCTTAAGTATAAAATGACGATATCTACCTCATAGGGTTGTTCTGAGAGTTGACTGGGAATGTATGTAAACTGTGCAATATAAAAATAATTATCTGCATCCCACTGTGATTTAGTTATATGATCCATTTCTCCCCAACTCAGTAACAAAGTGTCAGAAGCCCTTCTTTCATGAGGCTGATTCTTGCTGAGACCTGTGATAACTGCAGGATATTTGACTTTTTTTATGTTTTAGTGGCTTATGTATTAATGAGTAATAGAGCAATGCAATGGCTTTTTAAATAGGGTGTGAACAACTTACACTTCCTTATACCACTAATCGCAGTAATATTTTTGTTTTTACATCACAAATCATCGCCAACATTAATTGAGCAGTTAGTGACATATAGGGATCTGCCTTGGATTTTGGGAATACAAGTAATAATTTGACAGATCTCTTATCCTCAAGGCATTTGTAGAGAAGGGACAAAAGCAAAAACAAAACAAAATAAAACAAAAACTAATGGTAATTAACATGAATCGAGGTCTCACCAAGCACCTAACATCATGGTAGGCTCTTTCACATGGATCTTTTATTTAATCCTTACAACAACCTGATGAAGTAGGCACTGTTATCATGTTGCTCTTATAACTGCACTGCTCAGGGATCATCGTGATTCGGTTACTTCCCAAGCATTTAGAGGTGCAGCCACAATTTGTAGTGACAGCGGTCAACTTTAAATCCCGTGCCCTTTCCCACAATAGTCCAGCCTCCCTTACAATGCTAGTTCCGCGTGGTATAGACAGAAAGCATCAAACACTGCTAAAAAAAAGTGTGATCCACGAATGGTGCTGGTTTGCCTAGTGTTTATTTTTGGTCTGCAACAAAATAATAAAATTGAGAGTGAGCATGTAGAAATTCATAGCAATTTGACACAGTAATTTTATGGCTATTAAATATAATAGTAAAAACTAATTGGGGACTGTATTTTCATGGCTGTTTTTTTATTTTATTACTCATTGTTATTGTATTTGACAAAAGTATTGCTTCTTGGTTCACTGGAAATTTCCAATGAAATTGGAAACACACAAAACACCTGGTCTTTCACCACAGACAGTGTGAGTCTCTCATCTAATCCAGAAGATTAAAGAAGTGGGAAGGTGTCAGGGATGAAGTAGGAATTATAATGACAATATGAATAACAAATGACAAATGAGTCCTTACTGTGTGCCCCTCACTGTGTTTAGTACTGTATAAATGTTATCAATTAATCCTCACAACAACCCTACAGCTTCCTGAGAGTAGATACTTATAGTCATTTACAGGATTATGTTCTGGACATTGTCAAAATCCATCTCTCCCCCAGAGTTATTTTTTGCTTAAAGCTAAACCAACAGCAGTTCTTTTCATTACTAGTGAAGTTATGAGGCCTCTATCATAAAATCAAGTGTAAGCAGAGCTTCACATCATAGGAAAAGGGTGATGAGAGAGTAGTATAACCTGATGAAGAGTAATCCATGGCGCTGATGTTTTTTTTTTTTCCAGTTTTCTTGTCTATGAACTCAACAGAACCATGGAATAAAGGAAGCCTTAGTCATTCTTGCATTTCAATGGCCAAATGTAACACAAAGCCCCTCATAACAGACTGATTAGAATTGTATTAATTGGCAGTGATGTGTATTATTGTATACTAGTGGGACATGAATCCTAATCTTGTGTGAAGTAGTATTTTCTTCTTATCTCTTTATCTGTCTCACTTTCTTTCTCTCTCCCCATTAACATTTCCATTGATGGTTTATTTATTTGTCAATGAGCATTGAATGCCCGTAGAGTAGAGTTAGCTCACAACTGTTTGAACCACAATAGAGGACCATATTTATAGGGCTCCTTACTTCCAGTTTTCTTCTACCCAACACAAAAACAAATACTCCATCTCCTCAGTATAACCTCCTGCCTTTTCCCACCCAGCAACATACCCCTTTAAAAAAAGGCTGGATACTTTTCCCCTTCATCCTTTCCATCACAAACCTTCAGCTTTGTCCCTTCAAAATTTCCAATATATTCATTTAAAACTAATTGCGATTACATCAAAATGTTGTGCCAAGGGAAGGTGGAGAAGGAATTTGGGAGAGCATGCATTGATTCATTGCTTCTTGGATTAACCTAGACCCCAGACCCAACCTAGGTACAGGTTTCAACTAAATAACATAAATCAATATGAGTATTATCTGAAAATTGCAATAAAGATGCATTAATTGAAAGAGTTTTAGATAGTTGACTGTTTAGAAGAAAGGGCTAGAAATTCAAATGCTGGAGAATGATTCTCTGATACAAAACATTTATCTTTTTTATTAAAATAGTATATATCATTGTAAAAGGGGAGAAGTAAAGCATAAAGGAAACAAAACTCACAATCTTATCCGCCACACCAAGGTAACCACTCTTAATATTTTGCTGTTTCCTCACAGTTTCTTTTTTGTTCTTCGTATGTATGTCCACGCACAAAAGAAATTGTGTATATATCAGAATATGACATATTCGTATTCTTAGATAATATGGTTATGTGTGTGTTACCGCTTCTGCTTTCAACATGAACATTTTTACATCATTATTCTTAAAAAACATGATTTTAATATACACTAAAATAATGTTGAAGTGAACACTGATGAATACAGATCTTTGTTCATATTTATGATTATTTCTCCAGAATCCTAAAAATGAAAACAAAGGTATAGATTTTCTTAATGCTCTTGAAAATATTAACTTTTTTAGCTCCAAATACATATTGATTTATTATATACCAACAGCAAATGAATGCAGATGAGTACATTTGCTCAAATTGGATAAAATGGACATTATTTTTTAAATGGTTATTTCTAGAGAGCAAATGCAATTTTATTTTTCTCTTTTGCATTTCTTTTTATTCGTGAGGTTACATTTGCATGTTTATAGATCATTTGTATCCCATGAATTGTTTTGACCCAAGGAGCCAAATAGGGCTTAAAATATTACCCAGTGGAGAACAATAACTCTTAGACTACCAGTTTCCTGGTGAAGCTGGATTTGACAATGCATGTGGAACAGAAGTCTAATCTGTATCTTAGTATCTGCCAAGAAAGAGACTTGGATGTCATAGCAGAATCCAAGTACACTTCCCAGATAGCTGTGTGGGGAATTATGCACAGCCTCCCAAATCCATCGCCATAAAGGGTCAAAGCAAGAGACAATCAATGACAGGCTGAGGTCACCTTTTCAATGCAGTAAACTTGAGCTTTTTAAATATTGTCCCATGGACATCAGGCTTTCACCAGGATTGTCATCTGAATATATCATACCTTTTCCCCTGTGGACAAGTTTGAGGAGTGGGTGAAGAGAGAGACCAAAAGTGCTTCTTCTAATTTTGCCCTTGTTGGAAAGAGGGCAGAATTCCTACTCTTCCTTGGATTCATGAGGATGGGGAATAATCATGCTTTCCCCTCACCCCCCCAAAAATTGTCACTTTACGTCTTATCTTTTTACCCTATATTTCAGAGGGTACATTGGTGGGAGGTTGCAGATAGCTGTGTCTGTGGCTGGTGGGTAGAGCCTTTCTTGCTTCCTTCCATACTCAGCCTTTCCCATACCTGCTGCCCACTCTTCCTGGTATGAGGAAAATTGTTTTGCCATGGGAGTGGAGTGCTCCTTTAATGTATTCTCTCACTTGTGCACTTCCTGGAGGTTGGCATGCTGATTTTTTTTAAAATGAAAGAGCTTCTATGAACTTTATAACTAGGACCAGTTTGCTGAAAACACATTGTGTTAAAGGCAGTGATGGGAAGACATGACTTTGATGAGAAAGGCATAATAAATAATGTGCTATAGAGAAAGATACTGTAAATCCTCCTCAACTAATTTTTTTTTTAATCTTGCTGAATGATTTGAACACAGGCTTTTGAAAAAGTTTGTTTACCTGATTGTATCTTATATGCTGTTTTAAAACTGATATATATATGTGTATATATATATATATATATATATATATATACACACACACACACACACACACACACACACAGAATGTAGCATTGGAAAGAATAGATAATAAACTCCCTCATATCCTAAATATATTTGAGGCTGTGGGAAGATAAAGCTGTTCCTTGGTGAGAAGGGATTATGAAGTGCAAGAGGGAATCAGAAGTGGCCTATGTTGGCCCAGGTTTAGAAACAAAATTTGAATGCCATATAGGAATGTTACATTAAATACAAAACTAAATGGTATAATAATTACATGAAACTTTGAATAGGAAGTGAGATCTGGTACATTTGTATAGCTTAGTGTGAAATCCTGATACATCCCAAAGTAATTTGGGCAGTGAATAAAAATATATTTGCAGGGCCCCCCTGAGGAACTGGGGGAAAATGTAGAAATACTGGACTTCCCCACCTGGGTTATTACTGATATTCTTACAAACGTTGGGGACTACCAATTTAGTAGGCTGAGCCCTCGATCTTGGGGAGTGCTCTATGGGGCTTGTTACTGCAAAGGAGAGGCTAATTCTACTTATATTGTGCCCAAGAGTCTCCCCCAGAGAACCTTGTTTGTTGCTCAGATGTGGCCCCTCTCTCTCTGTAAGCCCACACAGCAGGTGAACTCACTGCCCTCCCCACTTTGTGGGACCTGACTCCCAGGGGTGTAAATCTCCCTGGCAATGTGGGACATGATTCCTGGGGATGAACTGGGACCCGGCATCATGGGATTGAGAAAAACTTCCTGACCAAAAAAGGAGAATAGAAATTAACAAAATAAAATTTCAGCAGCTGAGAGATTTCAAATGGAGTCAAGAGGTCCTTCTGGAGGTTATTCTTAAGCAACATATAGATATCCCTTTTTAGATATGGTGCTTTTTACCACATATCATTTTAATCATATTAGCATCAAAATAATTTTTAAATTTACGTGTGAAATTAAATACTGACTTGGATCAGATTCCCAAATACACAAATATTAGCAGTTACTAACATTTTAAGAAAAATAAAAAAAAGCATGGGAGAAAATTTATGAGACATGTCTGTCATTAACTTATTATTTTTTGCTCTGAGTAAAATTGAGCGACAGTTCTATGTGGAGGAGAGAACTTCCTCCAGCTTACAGAATAGTGAAGCTTTGCCAGAACTTGCTGAAATCTTTCATGTGTACCAAGGGTACTAAGGTGAATGACCCAGTCTTAATAATAATAATAATAGAAGTAATTATGATGAGAGTGATTTCAAACTTTGAGTTCTTTTTGCTTGGCAGACTGCTAAGGATAATAATAAAAGCAACATATAGGTTTTCTTCTATTCCTTACCAGTACGAAGCAAATATCATTTCCCAATTTTAGAAATAAACGCAGAGGTTAAGTAATTTACCCAATGCCACAAAGCCAGTATGAGGCAAGTCTTTGTGATGCAATTCCAGATCTTTCTTATACCAAAGCCACTACATAGAAAAAGCACAGTTAAAAAAAAAAAAAAAAAGAAAGAAGAAAGAAAGAAGGAAAGCAAAATTCTAAGAGTAGAAATTGTGATGAAGTTCTGTGGAATAGAAATGGTTGAATCTTCTGAGGACAAAAACCAGCTGAGCTATACAAGGTGGCATATCAAATAGCCCTGTCAAATAATGTTTTCAAATGTGTACAAAAGATAGACATGAATCAAAACTAGGAGAGAGACTGATTCTAATCTGATTCTGTACTTAAAAGATAGAGAAAAGCACAGGAGTGATTAATTTTTAATCTTGATACACTTATATATGTAAATAAAATGAACATGAATAGAGAAATGCTGGTCAAAGACACAACATAACATGACATTTTAGCAAGCCTTGTGTATCAACTAGAAAAGGAAACACATGGACATATTCACTGATGGGGCCAGATTCTAATCAGCCAAAGTATGGACTGGAAAAAATATCCTTAGAGATTATTCACGCTCAATGTACAGTATTTACTTCTTGAATGTCTCAGTTTTTAATATAGTCATAAAAATGGTGATTATTGAAAAGGCACACTAAAAAATACCCCCCAAAAGAAAGAAAGCAAAAACTAGTTTGGAGACTACTGTTTTTAGGTAAACATGTCAATGAAATAGGAAGTGACATTGGAAGTAGGCTAAATTACATAGATGTGTGCTTACTGGGATGAAAAAGTTTGGTTATCAAAAACCTCAAATTGAGGAATAAGTTGTTTTTCTTCACAGAGAAAATACGTCACAACTAAGAATACATATCTGTGCATGGTGAACTTCTTTCTCGTCCACCTCAGTGCTAAGGAGGACCCCACAAATTTGGCTTATTTAGCAAATACCTTTTTGGTGCTAAACATAGAATTGACAATTGTAAGGCAAAACTGAATGTTTCACAAAACATGCCAAGATGACTGCAATTAGATTGAAGTTTGGTTGTTGGATAATGAGTTGATTGTGGGGACTATGAGTCACTTGAAACTCAGTTCATTTACATGTGATAAAAATTACAGTGTTAGTGGCTAAATAAAAAACCAAACCATTAGTCTTCTTTCTTTACTGAGTAAGCCTTTCTGTAGATCCCTGAAATGGGAAGATTCTAACCAGTGGATAAGAAAACTTTACAGCCCACCATGTAAGAAGTGAAATGAACTCTCAGCAAGAAGATATTAATGGAAATCTCTAATATCTGAAATCATTGTACCACACCAACTTTTTGGCAGCATTATCAACAACTATCTTCAGTATTATCTTGATAGAGCTGTCATTTAGTGAGTGCTTACTCAATGTACAAAGATTTGTTTCAAGTATTTTATATGTTTAATTCATGTAATCCTTAAGATAGTACTTATGTGATATCAATTATTATTATAGATGATGAAAATGAGAGAGAGTTTAAGTAACTCACCAAAGGTCACCAATTGAGAAGAGGCAAGATTTGAATTTGGGCAGCCTGCCTGCAAAGCTTGTTCCTTTAATTACCATATTCTAGTACAACTTTCAGAAGAGGTGAGGGACACTGCCATTCGTATATTTATAAATTTGAGTTCTCAGAATATTCTGACATCAAGAGAAAGATGAGAAAGGACTAATTTTGATGTGCAGCCTCAGTCGTTTTTTCAACTCAGCTCCATTTTCAACAAATTGATCCTCTCCCTAAACAGCACTTGACCATCAAGAAAGATGTAGGAACATTCTTTTTCTCCAAAAGTTAGGAAGTCTAAAACTATTATTCCTAAATTTATACTTGAATATATCAAAATTCCAAGCAAATTTTATACATGGATTTTTAAGAGAAAATCTGAGTCTTTATATTGCAGCAAGCCATTCAGGCTTCAATTCTCTAGGTTTTCTGGATTTGTTTCTCCATTTTCCATTAGGGATACTTTGACAGTGTGCCTTAGGACTATCAGAATTGTATGTGAAACTTCCAAATCTCCGCCTTAGGAAAACATATTTTAATAATCAGAGGAACCTTTCATATTAATCAACATCAATAATCAATATTTATTGCACATCTATTATAGACAAAAAACACTACTAGATTCCAGGAAAACCAACATAGATAGATAGGGAGGGAGGGAGGTATAGTAGGTAGAGAGAGAGAGAGAGAGAAAGACACTGACCAGCCTTCAAGCTGTTAAGAGTTTTTCAATCCTATTGGGAAACAAGATATAAACAAACAGATGAACAATGTTAGTAAATGCTCAAGGATTGATAATATCATGTACAGGAGTGTAGAAATTGATATAAACAGGGCCCTCTATCTCCCTTCCCAACGGTATTTTGAAGAGACAGATTACCTCAGGCAGCCCATTTCAAGAATGATCAACCTCAGGGTTGAGAGACTTTCTCAGTCTAATTATCCATGGGATTTAGAGTCCCCTGTAAATCAACCTCTTTCAAAGAGGTGTCTAGCCTTGATTGAATGCTTAAGAAAAGATGATGCTATCTCACGGGTAAATTATGGTCTTACCTGAGTATCAGATTTTCCTTCTATCAAATCAAGAGTATCTCTGTTGCTTCTATTTGTCAATTCATGTTCTAACATTTGGGATCTTACAAAGCAAATCTTTATCCACTTCCACACGGCCTCACTTCAAATATTAGAAAATTATGATTTTGATTATTTGAGTCTTCTCTTCTTGAGACACTTTTGTTCTTAAGGTAGTGGTCTTAAGAGATGGTTTTTTGAAGTTTTTAAAATTCTCCTTCTAGTCTTATGAGTGTATTTCAATTTCTTCCTTAAATTATGTTGACCAGAATTGTGCCAGTTTGGATATATTATGTCCCCCCCAAGAAAAAGCCATGATCTTTTAATCCAAGTTTGTGGGATATTTGGATTAGGCTGTTTGCATGAAGATGTGACTTACCTAAGTGTAGATGATAATTTTGATTAGATTATTTCCATGGAGGTGTGGCCCTGCCCATTCAGCCTGGGTCTTGATTAGTTTACTGGAGTCCTATAAAAGAGCCACACAGGCCCAGATGCTTGCTGACACTGATGCTTAGAGATGCTTGGAGATGCAGACTGAAGGCTGTTTAGCTAAGAGATGAAACCCAGAGTTTGCCCCGGGATATGCTAAGACAGGACCCCAAGGCACTTAGAGAGAAATATCCTGGGAAAAGGAAACAAGAATGCACAGGAACTGACAGAGGGGCTGGAACACTTCCTGGGATCAGCAGACACCAGCCACATGCCTTCCCAGCCAACAGAGGTTTTCTGGACGCCAGCGGCCTTCCTTCAGTAAAGGTATCCTCATGTTGATGCCTTCATTTGGACATTTTCATGGCCTTCAGACTGTAAATTTGTAACCAACTTAAACCCCCTTTATAAAAGCCCATCCATTTCTGGTACTTTGCATAACAGCAGCATTAGCAAACCAGAACAAGAATCAAACACAATCATTCAGCCAACCCAGAGAAGACAATCACTAACTTGTTTTAGATAACATAATTCTATTAATACATTCGAAATTTCCATTAGTTATTCTGTTTACATCACACTGTTGATGAATACTGGATTTACTATAATATTAGTTTATTAATAGTAAATTACCTAGGATTTTTTATATACTCCTGTTAGACCATATTTCTCCCATCCTAGATTTATGCAATTGTTTTATAAACCTAAGTTCATATCCTTATATTTATCCTTTCAAATTTTATCTTATTGTATTTGGTTCATCACTCAAACTGTAAAAATGATTTTGATCATTGCATCTGATTCTGGAGAAGAGGAAGATGCAACAGGGAGTAAAACTGTATATAGGTAGAAGTGAGATGAGGATTTTCTCTGCATATCTTGGAAATTATAAGTAATACACAACAGAGAAACAGCTCTTTCTGATCACTATCTCTGATTTATGAATTTTCCCTGTTAATACCTGGAGCCGTTAACTTTATTCCATAGCGGCTTTCTCAGCTTTTCACTATAGGACTAAAACACAGTGTCGTAAAGGTGGTCAGTGGGAGTTGATTAGTCTGGGACACCCACCGCACACACTGCCACGGCTCTACAGTTCAACAGATCCAAAGTCCAAATTTTGTGTACTGGTATGTATTTTGCAAAGGAGGCAGTTTCTCCTGCCTCATTCTCCACTACTTTATGAAATTAAATGGTTTTCCGACAGTCTTTCTCCATAGGGAGTATGGTGGTTTGAAGCTGTATGTACCCCCAGAAAAACATGTTCTTAAATTAATCCATTCCTTTTTGGGGTGAAACCAACCTAAGTAAGACCTTTTGATGAGTTTACATCAGTTAAGGCGTGGCCCACCTCAATCAGGATGGGTGTTAATCCTATTACTGGAGTCCTTTATAAGCAGAATGAAATTGAGAGAGAGAGAGAAAGCCACAGAGGGAGCAACCAGAAGTTGAACATCAAGGAATCTGGAAGAGAAGGGAGAGACCAGGAGATACGTTGTACCCTGTGCATTGCCGTGTGACAAGTTAACAACCAAGGATCACCAGCAGCTAACTCCAGAAGGCCAACGTCTTTGGGAAGAAAGCATTGCCTTGATGATGCCTTGATGTGGACATTTTCCCAGCCTTAATACTATGAGCTAATAAATTCTCATCATTTAATCTGACTCATTTCACAGTATTTGCTTGAGCAGCCAAGGAAACAAAAACAGGGAGTAAGGAGGGAGGGAAAGAATTAGCCTCTACATATTCAAAAAATGCGTAAGTGTTTCAGTCCTTGACTGTGCATAATTTTACAAATTTTTTTTCCTTTTTTTAATTTATGACATCTGTCATAAAACCTGTTTCGCTTAAAAGCTAGAGTCAGTGAGCTCTAGAAAAGAAAATGTAACAGTTACACAGATCTTCCTTTCTTTGTCTACTGATAAACGCTAACCTTGAGCCCAGCTGTTTACAGTAGCACATTATTTGTAGATGCAAATAAGGGTTCCAGGATGCACCAGCCAGTTGCTAAAGCCCTGCGTTATCTGCCATGCTTATTCCCCTGTGACTTCCTAGGCACTGTCATTAAGCAGCTCTCTGAGACAGTCTTTATTCCCCAGCTCCATGTATCTAATCTTTGGCTGATACGGCTATGTAGCAAAATATGGTGGCAGATTGTTTTCCTATACCCAGCTGTATGTGGAACAGCCTAGGAAAAGTTTAGACTTGAAACACGGACTGTTGTTTCTAGATTGCTTGCATTTATGGACATATATAGATACGTCAGGAAAATAGAAGCAACTTTCTCCAAAAGATGTAGGAACCTACACCAAAGGAATGAGTGGGTAGGAATTTCTTTCCAGAAGCATGATGTTTATGGCACAAATACACAGTTACCTCAGAAAAACACAAAGAAAGCATTCACTTGCGACTATTTCTAGTCAGCCGAAAGACACAAAAGAGAGTGACAGGCCCTGAAATTCTAATGAATAATACTTGAACCTATACAGTGGCTTCAAACCACATCATTTCTAGAGATTGCCTGAAAAGATGGGACACCCAAGATGGGTATTTCCCTCTTAATTTTTCAGAAATGAATTCTTAACGGTGAAGAAATTGGTATTTGGTTCTCACAACAGTTACTGAACTTTCTGCAGATGTCTGGTATATAGGTAGAACTCCCATCTGGTTTAAAGCTATGTTTATTTATATGTGCACGTGTGTGTTTCTAAAGAAAAAAATTTAATTCAGATAGGCTCAAAAGAAAATAAAACAAATACTCCTACACTCAGTACCCCAATTAACAGATATTAATATTTTGTTATTTTTGCTTAAAGAAAGGGTCAGATAAAATTGAAATCCTTTCTTCTCCAATCATTCCCATCTCTACCCTCCAAAAACAACGAAAATTTAAAGGGTAGCATGTAGTTCATGTTTTATAACTTTGCTACATATATTATCCAAAAAAATGTAATATTTTTTGTGTATTTTTGAGAACTATATTAATGATACAAGTCTGTATTTAATATTTTGCAGGTATTTTTTCCATTCAACATTCTTTTGCAATCTACCCAAGTTGATTCATATGGCTCTAACTTATTCATTTCAACTGCTCTTTGATATCATATACCTATATCACTTTTTTTTCCATTCCCAAAAAATGAATAAATGTGTTGTTTCCAATTTAAGGTATTATTTAAAATACTGTCATTAATGTTTTCATATGCATGTGTGAGAGTTTCTCCAATACACAAGCATGAAAGTGGAATTTGTCATAGGCTCTGTGTATTGTTAACTACATATAGTCAATATTGTTCTCCAAAGTGATTCTGTCAATTTACGTTCCCACTATCAGGGTATTTTATTTATTTACCCAAATCCTCTTCCAAAATTAACATTGTGTGAGTTTTTAAATATGGAAAATTTTTGTGTGAAATAATTTTTTTTTTTTTTTTTATGTTCACCAGGTGATCTTTACTGGAAATCTTTATTTCTTCATGTGGTTTCAGTAAATTGTTTAGTGTTCCTTCCTTTCAGCCTGCTCAATTCCGTGTAGCATTTCTTATAGGACTAATCTACTGGTGATGAAGTCCCTCGGCTTTTAATTATCTGGGAATGTTTTCATCTCCCCTAATTTTTAACCTCCAGGTGTTTGTGAATTTTCTAAGTCTCTGATGGTTATTGACTTCTAACTGTATTCCACTGTGGTCAAAGAATGTGCTTTGCATAATTTTAAATTTTTTTTAATTTATTGAGACTTATTTAATGTCCCAGCATACGGTCTATTCTGGAGAAAGATCTGTGATCCCTAGAGAAGAATTTGTATCCTGGTGATTTGGGATATAATGTTCTATATATGTCTGTTAAATCCAGTTCATTTATCAGATTGTTTAGGTTTTCAGTTTCCTTATTGGTCTTCTGTCTGGTTGATCTATCTATAGGAGAGAGTGATGTGTTGAAGTCTTCCACAATTATTGTGGAACCATCCATTGCTTCCTTTAGTATTTCCAGTGTTTGTCTCACATATTTTGTGGCACCATGATTAGGTGCATAAACATTTATGATTGTTATTTCTTCTTGTTGAATTGCCCCTTTCATTAGTGTGTAGTGGCCTTCTTTGACTCTCATAACATCCTTGCATTTAAAGTCTATTTTATCTGAGATTAATATTGCCATTCCTGCTTTCTTTTGGTTGTAGCTTGCATGAAATATTTTTCCATCCTTTCACTTTCAGTTTCTTTGTGTCCCTGTGTCTACGATGAGTCTCTCGCATGCAACATATTGATGGTTCATATTTTTTGATCCATTCTACCAATCTATATCTTTTAATTGGGGAGTTTAATCCATTTACATTCAGCCTTATTACTGTGAAGAGCATTCTTGAATCAGCCATCCTATCCTTTGGTTTACGTTTGCCAGATATATTTTTTCCCTCTCTCTCTTATTGTCCCCTAATGAACCATTATTGAATCTCTTTAGTACTGAACCTTACTCTATATCTCTCTCTCCTTTCTTTGTTTCTCTGTCGGTAGGGCTCCCTTTAGTATCTGAAGTAGGGCAGGTCTTTATTAGCAAATCTCTCAGCATTTGTTGTCTGTGAAAAATTTAAGCTCTCCCTCAAGTTTGAAGGAAAGCTTTGCTGAATAAAGTATTCTTTGTTGGAAATTTTTCTCTCTCAGAATTTTAAATATGTCATGCCACTGCCTTCTCGCCTGCATGGTGGCCACTGAGTAGTCACTACTTAGTCTTATGTTGTTTCCTTTGTGTGTGGTGAATTGCTTTTCTCTTCCTGCTTTCAGAACTTGCTCCTTCTCTTCAGTATTTGACAGTCTGATCAGAATATGTCTTGAAGTGGGTTTATTTGGATTTATTCTATTTGGAGTTCACTGGGCATTTATGCTTTTTGTATTTACATTGTGTATAAGGTTTGGGAGGTTTTCCCCAACAGTTTCTTTGAATACTTTTTCTAGACCTTTACCCTTCTCTTCCCCTTCTGGGACACCAATGAGTCTTACATTTAGACATTTTATTTTACTTATCATATCCCTGAGGTCCATTTTGAGTTTTTCGATTTTTTTCCCTATTCTTTCTTTTGTTCTTTCATTTTCCATTCTGTGGTCCACAAGGTCACTGATTCGTTGTTAAGCTTCCTCTAGTCTTGTACTATGAGTATCCAGAATCTTTTTAATTTGGTCAACAGTTTATTTTCTTTCCATAAGATCGTCTATTTTTTTTATTACTCTTGCAATTTCTTCTTTATGTCTTCTAGGGTCTTCTTCATGTCCTTTATATCCTGTGCCATGCTCTTGTTGTTTGTCTTTAGTTCTTTGATTAATTGCTCCAAGTACGTGTCTGCTCTGATCTTTTGATTTGGATGTTTGGGTATGGGTTATCCATATGGTCTGGTTTTATCATATGCTTTAAATTTTCTTGTTGTTTTTGGGGTCTTGGCATTTGCTTTACTTGATAGGGTTCTTTTAGGATATGTAGAATTATTCAAAGACTAATCTCTAATTTGTCAGAACTGCAGCTTAGTGGTGTACACTTTCTCTAACCAACAAGCAGATGGCGTCCAAGAGTCACCTATTCCCCTCAAGTCAGTTCTCCCCAACTTTGTCTTTGTGGTGTGTGGGGGTCTGGTTCTTGTGAGTCCAATTGGTGCACCAAGTTTGGGTGTGTTGTTGGTGCTGTCCGCCCTGAATGTGGGGCATGTGTCTGAGCAGTTAGGGAGGAAGGGCAGCTTTAATAATCAAACCTCCTAAGTGTTCCTGGAAATTTAAGGCTGTTGCAAGAGTCTAAGCCTTCATTTCAGTCTCGCCACAGATGGTCTCTGCTGCTAACCCACAAGTCTTTGGTATTGGTGTATGGTCCCTGGGATTTCTGAGTGGGTCCCTCTTCCAAGTCATGCCCTTCTAGGGCCTCTGCTGAGGGAAGGTTGTGCTACATCACAAGTGCGCACTGTCCCTCAAGGGAAGTTCTGGGCCGCAGGGCCGTGTAGGGGCGTTTCCAGCCTGCTGAATGGATGGCTGAATGGGGCACATTAATTTCCCTCTTTTTGCACAGTTCCACCTTCCCAGCTCCGAGACAATTAGCTTTGGGTGCACGAAAGGCTATTGTCCACGCCTGATATTGTGGTGTGTGCATGTGATGCTGGAAACACTTACCATCACACTGGGTTTTTTGGTGCAGCTCTGGGCTGTGGCTCCAGCGCCAGGCAGGAGCATTCCCAGCCCACCAGGAAGATGCCTGCAAGGGACGTGGTTATTTTCCCCTTTTGGATTCCCTCTGCCTTCCTCGCTCTGAGACAATTAGCAGGGGGTGTGTGAAAGGCTATCTTCCATGCCAGATACTGAGGCGTTGGCACAGTCTGTTCCTGCCATGCTTCACTGTGTGGTTCTCACTGCCATATCTGCAGCTGCTTTTGGGTTTTTTTAAAAAAGAACTAGTCTGATTCCAAACACCAACCCATGGTTTCCCCACACCGCAGTGTGGCTGCCGAATATTCAGCAAGCTTAACTCACTCGTTTCAGAACGCAGACTCCCAGTTTCACCCAGTGCATGGTCTCTGTGGATTTAGCAGACCTTGTTCAGCCAGTGCAACACTGGAATTGGTGTTCTGGGTCACTTTCTGGCTTTTATCTAGTATTTTTCATAGAGGTGTTTTTTTTGCCCTGTCTCTCCTAGCCACCATCTTAGGTTCTCTCCAAAATAATGTTTTAAATTGAATTTCTGTGATTACTGATTTGAGCATCTACTTTGGAGCCTTTACATTTTCCTCCTCTGTAAACTACCTGCATATTTCTTTTGTCCATTTTTCCATTAAGTTGTTTGTATTTTTACTGCAGGTATTAAATATTATGGATATTAATCCTTTGTATCTTCCAGTCTCTTTCTTACCTTTTTGCTTTATTTATGGTTTCCTTACTTGTTCAAAAGTTTTTGATAAATGGGAGGAAATCAAAAATAATTTTTTCATTTTTGGTTGATCTTGTAGTAAGAAATCCCTGTTCTATGCTGAAGCCATAAAGATATTCTTCTAAATTTTCTTGTAATAGCTTTATAATTTATTTGTGACACCTGTGTTTAATTCTTCTGGAGTTTATTTTGTGTGTATCATCACTTGGAAATATAATTTTTTTTCAAATGGAAATCTAATGCTCTCAACGCAATTTATTGAGTAGTCTGTCATTTCCAAATGCTATAGAAGCATCATCTGTTATAAATCATGAATGCACGTATACCTGAGTCTGCTTCTCAGCGCTCTATTCCATTCTATTGATAGATTTATGCCATTACCATAGTATCTGAATTATTTTAATTTTATATTATTGATACAGGGTGGGACAAGTACCCAAACTTGTTTTATTTTCAGAAATATCTTGAAATACTCTCCATGAATAATTCAGTTTGAATTTTTATTACAATTACACTGAAAATAATCTGGGATAATTATCATTTTTAAAACATTTGGTCTTCCCATTTGAGAAAATGACCTATCTCTATATTCATGTCTTCTTTTATGTCTTTTGACAAAGTTTTCTAATATTTTTATAGTTGCATAACTTTTTTAGCAATATTACAAGTTACTTTATTGTATTTTTATTTGTTTGAATTATATCTTTCTTCTTCTTATGTCTTCTGATTGGTTATTGCTAGTGTATTGGAAATATACTGAATTTTGAATCTTGATCTTGTACCCTTCTTGAATTGTCTCTAATAGCTTATCTGTTGAATCTTTTGGAATTTCTATGTAGACAACCGTATCACCTGTAAATAGTGAAAAATGTTTGCTTTCCATTTCAATACATCCTTATTTTTCTTGTTTTATTGTATTGGCTAGGAAATGAATGATTTTGAATGACAGGTGTGACAGACTCCAGTGTTTTCTTGCCATTAATGGGGATGCTTGTAAAATTCACAATTTAACAAATATTTTTGAGAACCTAATATGTTCTCATTGTTAGGCATTGTTAGGTGCTAGGGTTACAACTCTGAACAAAACAGACAAAAACCTATCTTCATGGAACTTATTTTTCTAGTTGGTTAGACAAATAAGTAAAACCTATAGTATTACCAATGATGATAAATAATAGGGAAAAAAATTAAACCAGGAAGGGTAGTAGATCATGCTGGGGGTAGAGTGAGGGAATTGTCATTGAAAATAAGGATGATCGGGGCAGGTTTCACTGAGAATGTAATGTTTAACTAAAGACTTGGCAGAGACGCTGACACAAGATCGTAGCAGGCCTGGTAGAAGAGCAACAGGAAAACAGTGGGAAAGTTTTGGTAATGGATGGCCTTGATGGTACCACAACATTGTGAACATAATGAACAGCACTGAAATATGTATTTGAACATGATTAAAAGGGGAAATGTTAGATTGTATATTTGGTAACAGAATAAAAATTTCTTAAAATATCCATGGAACTGCACTACACAGTGAACCCTAAATTAAAACATGTACTATAGTTAATAGTACAACTATAAAAATGTTCTATCATCAGTAGTAACAAATGTTCAACACCCGTGCAAGTTGTTAATAATAGGGTGGTATATGGGAATCCTGTATTTTATGCATGATTGCTATATAAACTCAAAACTTCTCTAAAAAAGAAAAAAAAAGAGCAAACAAAGGGAAGAAAGGAGAAGTAATAAAGGACCAGACTGTATAGAGCCTTGCAAACTACTGCAAGGGCTTTGGCTTTGTATTAGTTAAGGCTCTCTAGGGAAACAGAACCAACAAGAGATATATGTAAATATAAGATTTTACATCACTCAACTGTGGGGATGCACAAGTCCAGATTCCTTAGGGCAGGATGCATGAGTCCAAATTCTGTAGGGCAGGCAGTGAACTGGCAACTCCGATGAAGGTGTTCAATGAACTCCTCAGGAAACACTTCACTGGCTAGCCAAAGAAGAAGTGAATGTCTTCACTCTTTCTCCCTTAAAAGTCTTCAACTGATTGGATTAACTTCATCTGATTGAATTCTCTCATTGCAGAAGACAAGTCCTTCACTGATGTAATCAGTCACAGGTGCAGTCAATTAACTGATGATTTAATAAACCAGCCTTCTGGTTTACTAACCAGCCACAAATGTCCTTGCAGTAATGGTTAGGCCAGTGCTTGCTTGAACAGACACCTGGACACCATTACCCAGCCAAGTTGTCACATGAACCTAACCATCATAGGCTATTACTCTGAGCAAGATGGGAAGCTGTTGGAAGATTTTGAGTGGGTTTAGAATGGAAGATTCTTTGCTGAAATATGACTTCTGTTTCAGAAGACTCACTTTGGCTGCAGTGCTGAGAATAGAATGGAAAGGAAAGGCATGGGTAGAGATAGAAATGGGCAGTGGTAGAAATAGAGAAACTAGTGAAGCAGTCTCACATTTCCTGATATGCTGTTGTGGGATCTGAGGGAAACAGAAGGGTCAAAGATGACTTCAGTGTTCTTTGGTCTGAGCAATTAGAAGGATGAGATTTTTCATTTACTGAGACAGGAAAAACTGTGGGAGATTTCAGAGAGAAGATAAGGAGGTTAGATTAGAACATATTAAGGGTGAGGTGCCTATTAGAAAGCAAAGTAGAAAGGAGAAGTAGGCAGTTGGATATGCAAAACGAATTCAGGGAAATCAATTTTCCTGTCACATAAATTTGGAAATTTTGAGCAGAAGCTGGTTGGTATGGTAAGAAGACTCAATGAGTTCATCAAAGAAGTGATGGAAAAGAGTTCTAAGGATAGACTACGGTGGCCATTCAAATTTTGGAAGTCAGGGGAAACAACAAAAAGGAAACAAGAGAAGACACTGAGAAGGAGTGACTATTGAGATAGGAAAGTGAGTGTGGTGCTGAGGAAAGCAAGAGAAGAAAATGTGTCAAAGAGGTTGGGAACACTGTGTCAAATGCTGCTGATCGGCTAAGACGAAAATGAGGGAATGACTATCGTATTTAACAATATGGGGGACACTGTAATGTATATAAAAAGAGTTTCAGTGGGGAGGTAAGGTGAGCTCCCCTCTTCCTAAATTTAGTCTTAAATTTAGTTCTAGATTGTTTCTAAACAGAGAAACATAGTGATTTATTTTAGCCAACTATCACTTAGGTTCAGCATCATATTTTACCAATTTCAGTGCTTAATTGTTTCTTACATTCCACTTCTTTCCTCTGATTCTGTTTTCTTCTAACTGAAGTAGATTACAGGACTTGAGTAATAAAATCAGTTTATTTGTCATAAATAACTTTCACTCTTGACTATTTGTTTAGCTGAATACAAAATTGTAGGATGACAGTTGTTCTCCCTCAGCCCTAGGAAAATATTTCTCCATTGTCCAGAGTCTCTGGCATCTCATGTTCTCATGAAAAGCCTACTGTCAAATTGTTTCTTCTCTGTAAATAATTCATTCTTTTTCTTTATTTTTGGAGTTCTTTGATTTCATTGTAATGTGTGATACTGTGGATTTATTTTCATTTTATTTCCACTACTTAGCATATGGTGTGCTCTTGCAATGTGAAGTTGTTGGGTTTTTTTCCAATTCTGGAACATTCTTGGCCAATAGCCCTTAAAAAATTGCTTCCCTTACAATTCATTAATTCTCTTCTTATAATGAAAATTGTTGGATGCATATCAGAACCTTTCATTGTTACTGCTCGGCTTGTTTCGATTCTCTTCTTTGTTTCATCTCTTTTCTCTTTCTTTGCTGACTACTGGGCACATCCCATGGCACCATCATTTGTTCTCTTAGGGGTTGCTTTGGTAAGAGATTATCTCATCTGGACCTTTTTAATAGCCTTAGGTTTTTGTATTGGTTTTGTTACATTTCTATTCATCATTCTATCTATTCTTGTTTCATATTTGCCTATTTTAGTTTTATTTCTTCTTTTATTTGAAGTTTTCTTTTTTATCTCTTCTTTTATCTTAAACATGTTGGTTAAAATAATTTTAGGTGATTCTTTTATTTGCATTTGATCAGGAATATATTTATCCCGATTGTTGAGATGGCCAGCTGGGGTTTTTGGTGTTAGTTTGATTTTCTGCTTGCAGAAAACACATTAAGTGACAGGTATTTCCCACTCCCTCTCCACATCCTGTCACTCCTGCCGCTAGGTTCCACTGGATGGCAATGACGGTATTTTCAGCCCCTTTTTATAACTGGCAGAGCCTCAAGCCCGGTTTTTATGCAGTAGCCTATAATCTGGTCTCAACTCATAGCGAAGTGTTTCATACCTTTCATACCAAAGAAGCGTGCTTCCTTTGCCCCTTTCTATTTCTATAGCTGATTAACAAATTGTCTATGGCTTTAATCCTCATTTACTTTCCCCTTTGGTTTTCTATTCCATTTCTGGTTTTAAAACATGTTGATCTTATTTTCAAGAATATAGCATTTTTTTAAAAAAGTAATCTATCATTGTATTCAGAGCTGAAAATGCAATTTTAAAGTATGAGCTAACAATGCCAACGTAACCTGAAGTACTTTATATTTTTAATAAGTATTGCTCTCGGCCACTCTTATTACAATATAGGTATGTGATTTACATACTTTGCATATTTATGAGAAATGCCAGTTAATAGAATTCATTCTGTTTTCTACGGGGTTGTGCTAACTTTGATATTATTCTACTAGAACAAAGATTTTATTCCTTTATCCTCAACAAAGCCCTAAATCAGTACTGGTCCTATAAGTAGTGGCAACTTGTTTGGTTTGATTTGCAAGGTAACAGGTAGGAAATCCTATACCCCAACGTTTTCCTTATCTTCCATGATATATAAATCCCTCCAAAGTAATTCCTCTGGGATTTGATGACTTTTTATCTTCCCACAATTCTCTATTAGAATGAAAATAAACCTTGGGGACTGAGGGAATGGGAGGTGGTATCTTTGCAACACAGACGCCTACCAGAGAAGAAGGCACTTTGGCAATATTATCAAATCAGGCCCCCGGAGGGTGAGTCCACAGTGCCAAAGAGAAGACGGAGTGTTTTAAAAGGAAGCGAGAGAGCACCAAAAATGAACTTGATCTTTCTCATAATTTTAAACATTGTGTTCCACTCTGCTAATGCTGCCGTTACGCAAAATACCAGAAATGGATTGGCTTTTATAGAGGGGGTTTATTTGGTTACAAAGCTACAGTCTGAAGGCCATGAAAATGTCCAAATTAAGGCATCAACACAAGTATACCTTCACCAAAAGAAGGCCAATGGCATCCAGAAAACCTCTGTTAGCTGGGAAGGCACATGGCTGGCATCTGCTGATCCCAGGTTATTCAAAATGGCATTCTCCAAAATATCAGCATCAGCTTTCAGCAGCCGTCTTCAAAATGTCTCTCTAAGCTGGAGCTCCAAAATGTCTCTCTCAGCTGCTCTGATGTCCTTCTGTTTGTGAGCTTTTTTATAGGGCCCCAGCAATTAAATCAAGACCCACCCTGCATGGGCAGGGTCCATTTCTCCATGGAAATAATCCAATCAAACATTTCACTCACAATTGGTTGAGTCACTTCTCCATGGAAACACTGATCAAAGGATTCCAACCTAATCAGCACTAATACATCTGCCCCCACAAGACTGCATCAAAGAACATGGTGTTTTGGGGGTCATAATACATCCAAACCAGCACACCTTGCAAAAATAATTTGTAAAACTCAGTTAGCCTTATTGTAAGCATCAGTGGAAAAACAAGTTATATATATTCCCTATAATCATTTAAGGTAGATTTACTAACTCTTGAGTAAAGAAGGATGTTTAAAGTAAATTCCCAAACCTTATCATGTTTGCCTTATCAACTGATTTTGATGACCTGGCAACACTGTTACTATAATTCTACGCAGCAGATGATAGAAGTTTGTCCCCAAAGTTTCTAGAATATTCTCCTAAACATTTTTACTGAGAATTTTCAGTTGGACTGCCAAAGCGTATCTGATTTTGCCTTTTCTTAAATTCCTTCCCCCCTTTAATTAAACGATGCTTCCTTCAGCATAGGCAATTTAGCTTGACCTTATTTTTCTTTATGCCTCATGTTTTCCCTCTCTCCTTTCAGCCGACTGGGTACTGAAGTAGCTGACATGAGAAAAAGGCAGCAGACACAAAATGAAGAAACACCTGCTGTGTCTCAGGCCCCCGGAAATCAGAGGCCCAACAACACCTGCTGCTTCTGCTGGTGCTGCTGCTGCAGCTGCTCCTGGTAGGCCACCTTATCTGTGCGATGCCACCTCTGAACCAGGTGATACACAGGGACAAGCATGTTGGTTCCTGAGACCACAGACACTTCTCAACTTTTTCCCCTTTGCAAGTAGGAATTACTGAAGACTATGACTGGTTTAATGCAAAGGTTCCCACAAGCAAAATACATTTCCTCAGAATCTACATTTAAATTGATAGTAAGGTAAAGAATGAAAAATTGTTTTATTTCATGTTTTTCCACATCCATGCTTTTGCTTAAAGATATGGATAAAAATGACATTATGGGTATGTATTTATTTAACCATAAACAATATTCCCCAAAGTTACAGACTATGCAAGAACATCAGGATACTATCTGGAATGTAATTTTTCAGTTATGTGCTATTTGTTAGAGTGTCAATCATTCACTCATGCAGCCAAATAACTTGGGTCAGAGTGGCAGGCTCAGCCACAGATTCCTGCCAATAAGCTCAGAAGGAAAGTGCTGAGACTCACATCTACAAATCAGAGAGGAGAGGGCTGTGCCTGGTATGAAGGACAACTCAGTTAATGAACAATTCTGAAACCAGAGCCAGAAAACCTGCATTTCCTTGCAGTTTTATCACCGAAAGGCAGTATGACATTGTGCAAAGTCTTAATCTCTTTGTTCTTTGGTTTCCTTGTTCTCAAAATAATGAAGAGTTGGAAGAGCTGATTCCCAAGATCCTTTCCAGTGCTAAATGCCCATGATTCAGGTACCTCAAAGAACCCTCTCAAGTTCTAAATTCACCAAATACCTTTCGATAAGAAAGCAGGTAGGTCCCAGATCCCCAAGATTTATATGGATGAGATTCCCAAGGGGTTGCTGGACTTAATAGAGCTTTCCTAGAACAAACTAAATTTTTCGTAGAGGATCTTCTGAACTAGCAATGGGTCTTCTGGATCTCCCTAATCTATTTCAGAACCTTAAAGAAAGGCCCAGAGGCAAGATCATCTTGTGTATGATCCCGACAGTTTCCTAACATCCACTGGGGTTATTTCTATGTTATGGTGACATAATATTGTATCATCATGGCCAAAATAGAAGATGAACAGTGGTATGCAATTATGATATCCTTGCTGATGGACAAGCTCTAGCCCTTTCTAGAAGACTACATTTCCAGAAAACCATCAGGTATTGTAGTAATCTGGAAGTTTTAAGGTAGTGTTTATAAATATCAAAATTGCCTCCTGGATGATTCTTTGTTAAGGAAAGTCATGCATGATGATTTCTTTTCTTTCATTCTTAAACCATAACTATTAAAGATGGAGGAAATAGAGTTCTAGAGGAAGGAAATATTGGAATCATAATTGTATGTGTGTGTATGGTATGGTATGTGTATGTGTATATATATGAATATTTTAATGTATCACTCCTAAAAGGTATCATCTGGCTCTGTTCTTAATCCATGAAATACAGTGTAGTAACTTAATGTGGTGTTTCTGGAGTCAGACTGCCTGAACCTGTCACTACCTGTGTGACCCTGAGAAAGTTACTTAACTTCTCTGGTCCCCAGTTTCCTCATACTTCAAATGACAATAATATCAGTTCCTACCTCATAAGGTTGTTGTAAAGATTAAATGAGATAATACACATAAAGAGCTCAGATCATAAAAGCATTTAACCTCAATTAGCTCCCTGAGCTCTGGAGCACCTCCTAGTGGGAAAATAAAGTCTCTTTAAAGAGATGACTTGAAATGACGTATAAAAAGATCAGCTTTTAGGTATATCACAAAAACTACCTTAGGAAAGAATGCTATTTTATTTTAAATTCTGCATAAATCATTGCAAATCCAGGGCTACCTAGTGTTGAGGATTATGCTTCTATTTCTTACTTGCACTATGCCATGTTCCAGTAAGCAACATGTGATCATATTTACCTGCTTATTTCTGAATTGTTTCAGATTAAAACATCAAAATAGACAGCTGAAATTTTTGTTGCACTAAATTTTTTCATCAATATTATTGAGACTTGCTTTTATCAATTGTTAAAGTATGCATTAAAAAACAAAACACTCAACATTAGCTTATAAGAATCAGACTGTCACAGAATACAGACTGTAGACTGGGCACAAAACAGATTTTGGAAGCTGTGTTATCTCTCCACGCTGCTAAGGTAACACATATTTTGAACTCAAAACACGTGGTGCATTGGACGAGTGTCCTCTTAATTCTAGAATACTGTTGTCAGAAACAGCATTTATTAGCACCTAGTGATGCTAACACAATGTATGGTCTATAAATTTACAATTCCTTTCATAGGGGATAAATAAAGAGATGATTTCTAGTACAAACAACTGATAAAAAAGGATGAAAGTAGAATTGTCTTGAAGTATGGATTTTAATTGTGACTATATTGTCTCACTGCAGATGAAAATATCCTTCACACATGAATTTTTTAAAATAACATTACTTTAGGAAAAAAAAATATTTTTAAGGCTTCTTGTAGTGACAAGGAAAGAAAGAAATGTTCTTCAAATTTTCCAGGCAAGGTCAAAGGAGCAGAACAAAAGAAACACTAAATTCAATTTATGGACCAAAAAAGTTAGAATCAAAGTATGAAGCAACTATCATTTCATTCGTGAGTAGGAACAGTTATCATGTGTTTGATTTTACTTCCTTTTAAGGAAATGGAGTGTTAGCAAAATAAATTTCTATATCTAGAAATAAATATAATTACCTCACCTCAACTTCATATTATGGATGTCAGACCAATTTTGTGTTTCCTATTCATAGTTCATTGTCAGCTCTTCTCCCATTTGTCACTTATTCCTGTCTTTATAAAATTGCCACTACTCATCATTTTGTGGGATGATACAGTACATACATAGCTGCTGAATATTTCCATAGGTTTTTTTCAAACATCTAAAAAGTTTGCACATTGTTCAAAATGACCTCTGTTCTGGTTTGCTAATGCTGCCATTAGGCAAAATACCAGAAATGGATTGGCTTTTATAAAGGGGGTTTATTTGGTTACAAATTTACAGTCTGAAGACCATGAAAATGTCCAAATTAAGGCATCAACAGAAGTATACCTTCACCGAAGGAAAGCCAATGGCATCCAGAAAACCTCTGTTAGCTGGGAAGGCACATGGCTGGCATCTGCTGATCCCAGGTTGTGTTACAGCTCCTTCTCAGCTCCTGTGCGTTCTCCAAAATGTTGCTCTTGGGGCATTCTGTCCTCTCTTAGCTTCTCCGGAGCAAACACTGGGCTAGCATCTCCAAAGTGTCAGCAAAAGTCTGCTTTCAGAGGCTTTCTCCAAAATGTCTCTCTCAGCTGCTCTGACCTCCTTCTGTTTGTGAGCTCTTTTATAGGACCCCAGTGATTAAATCAAGACCTACCCTGAATGGGCAGGGTCCATATCTCCATGGAAACAATTTAATCAAATATTTCACCCATAGTTGACTGAGTCACATTTCCATGGAAACACTCAAAGGATTCCTAATCAATACTAACACATCTGCCCCTACAAGATTGCATTAAAGAATATGGCTTTTGGCAGGATATAATATATCCAAACTAGCACAACCTCTTATTCTGTCCCTGTCCAGGAACCACTTCCTTCCCCAAATCAGTCTCCCCATAGTCCTCCTCTCCTCTCAGTCCTCTACTTAAAGAAGATAAAACAAGAGCATGAGGTTTAGACCATTTACTTGTCTTCCATCGATGGGTAGCTCAGCTGTTTCTGACCAGGCAAAGAGAGGGTATGGTCAGGACCATTTGTGTACAGGTTCAAGGCTGAGACAGGAGAAACTTAGTATTCCTCTCCTGTGCTAGTTTGGATGTATTATGTCCCCCAAAATGCCATGTTCTTAAATGCAATCTTGTGGGGGCAGACATATTAGTGTTGATTAGGTTGGAATCCTTTGATTAAATGTTTCCATGGAAATGTGACTCAATCAACTGTGGGTGAAATGTTTAATAAAATTATTTCCATGGAGATATGGATCCAGCCCATTCAGGGTGGGTCTTGATTTAATCACTGGGGTCCTATAAAAGAGCTCACAAACAGAAGGACATCAGAGCAGCTGAAAGTGACTTTCTGGAGAAAGCCACTGAAAGGAGATTTTTGCTGACACTTTGGAGATGCTAGCCCAGTGTTTGCTCCAAAGAAGCTAAGAGAGGACAAATGCTCCAAGAGCAACATTTTAAAGAACTCACAGGAGCTGAGAGAGGAGCTGAAACACAACCCGGGATAAGCAAATGCCAGGCATGTGCCTTCCCAGCTAACAGAGGTTTTCCGGATGCCATTGGCCTTCCTTTGGTGAAGGTATACTCGAGTTGTTGCCTTAATTTGGACATTTTCATGGCCTAGATTTGTAGCCAAATAAACCCCCTTTATAAAAGCCAATCCATTTCTGGTATTTTGCATAATGGCAGCATTAGCAAACCGGAACATCTCCCATCTGAATTCAAATGAAATGCTGTTGCCTTTTCAGATAGTATCCCTCATCCCTTCTCTATGAAAAAAAGAACCTTTGGAGGAGGCTGCAGGCTCCTCGTGGATGGCCATGGGCTGGGACAGAACAAGTCGGAGAGCTGGCTCAGGTGCTTGTGGCTGGAGACTGCTGTGTACTCACATACATGAGGCACATAAGAAGGAAATATGAAGACAGAACTGTCAACATTTATCATGAGCTCAAAGCTAATTTCCA
This sequence comes from Choloepus didactylus, assembly GCF_015220235.1. Classification (NCBI taxonomy): domain Eukaryota; kingdom Metazoa; phylum Chordata; class Mammalia; order Pilosa; family Megalonychidae; genus Choloepus; species Choloepus didactylus. Next base: position 5,202,314 of record NC_051308.1, on the reverse strand, counting down.
AATTACCCACTAGCCCTCTTTAACATTAGAAGTTACATTAAATTAACCCAGACTATTTTTTTATTTGAAGTCTTTAGGTATCAATGCTTCTTTTAATACCTTCATGCTTCTGATGGTCTCTCTTCACACAAGATGGTTTTCAATATGTTTTGTCATAAAATGAACACTCAAGGGACCTTAGCCATAACCTTTCCAAAATGTTCACATTGGCCCTTGCTTGATTGTTGGGCTGCCCATGTGCATTCCAAAGGAATGGCCTGTCTGTAGATTTTTTACATATTAGACATAGGTATAAGCTTGCATAGAAAAAAAAAAAACACTGGCCTTGCTAAAAGAAAATGTTTGGGAAAAACTATGTCTAATTTTACATATGCAGAAACTGGTGGCTTGCCATCCACCACCAGTTTCATCAGCCATTGAAGAGGAACTAAAATGCCAAGTTCATTGTTGCTTCCCCTTTAACGTGAAGCTGCCAAACTTCTCACTTCCAGGTTTGATATGAAGCATTTTCAAAGCTGCTTAGTTTGCAAACCTTTCAAAACATATATCAAACATAACTTCTCAAATCAAATTCACAATTGCCTGCACTTCTGGGCATTGCCTACAAGCTTTGGCCCACTGTACCTTCTCAGGAAAGACTGGTTATAGGCTGAATTCAGTAAATGAACTGGCCCTGTGAAAGCTACAGCTGTCTTCCTTTGGGGCCCATTAGTTCACAGGGTTCCCAGACCAGGGAATAGGTCTAAGTAAATGCTAAGAACTTCATAAACATGCTTCTTCTACCCTCCCCTGTTTTTAACAATTAACACAACTTGTATAATTCAAAACCATTAAAAAAAAATAACAATAACATTCTAGTTTACACTATCAGACTTCAGCTAATCAGTCAATGGAAATACTAAGAAGACCTCTTTAAAAGTCAAAGAACATTTTTTGAAAGGGAAAACAATCCTTATTTGCTTTACAGTGAAGATACCATCTCCTGGAAACAAAACTGCTCACACATGCAAGGTGAATTATTTCATCTGAGGCACCCTTGAATAGATAACCTCTTCTGTATCTCTCACTCTTGGAGAGCTGATTCATTTCATGTGGTAGCATATGGCATTCTTCTGGAGTAACTTACTTTGCACAGGATTTCCAAAAGATTTGTGGCCAGATCATCATAAATATCACTTACTAAGAATTCCAGAGGCTTGAAACGCCATCTCATCATTGCATAGGTAAATTTCTTTAATATTTTCTATGAAGAATATGAACATGATGAAACGACATCTACCAAAATAAACCCGGTTTCCCAGGCCATATACATGAAAACAAGAAGTAGGTATTATGTTTTGGACTATAGACCCTCTACATGCCATTCATTCATTCATTCACTCATTTTATTGAATGTCTACTATGTGCCTGGCAGTTGTGCTTCATCAGCTTTGCCAGGCTCTCCCCTCTGCAATGACAGGGAAGAAATTCCCCACAAGCAGTTGGAATCTGGATGTGACTATTTGGATTTACTCCCCAGGTCACTCTGCATAAGAGTTTAACATTAAGCTGCCCCCGCTGAATCTTTGTTATCCATGACTAGAGTGCTATCTGTTTCAAAGCTGCCCCAATTCAAACTGACTTGAGTCTTTTCCCCATGCACTTTTTTTGACTCTATGTTTACTCTAAAGGCATATTTTTCCAAGAGTCACTTTGCAGTATTTAGATCACCCATGGAAAGATAGTTGGGAAGAAGACAAAATAATAGCTGAAATATTATGCCCAGTTTTATTTTGGAGAGTGGAAAGAAGAACAATGAACCAGGAAAGAGTGGGAGAGAAGATTAAATTTAGGCCCAAAGACGGCAAGAGCCAAAGCTCAGAAGGTAAGGCCACTCACAGCCAGCGAAAGCCAGTTCAGCAGGGGACCACGGAACATTCTGCCGGGTACTGGGTGCCACCTGTGGTGTGATTCCGCTGAAGAAGAGGGCAGGAGAGAGCAGGAAGAGTCCACAGTGCAAGGAGCCTGGCAAGGAAGCCAGAGCATATGAGGGTCAGGAGAGGCAGAAGGGGGAAGTCAGATGGCAGAGGCCTCGGGGTGAGGAGAAGAGAATGCCAGTCCCCACGTGGTCAAGAAACAGTGCCTGGGAGAGCAGGGAGCCCACTAGGACAGGACATGGAGAAGGAGTTCCAAAGGAAAGAGCCGAGTGTCCTCAGAGCGGGAGCAAGTCAATGGCAGGAGGAGCCTCACTCTGTTGAAGAAGCGTAGAGCCCCAAGAGGACAGGAAGGCAGAGGCTGGAGGTCAGAGCCTGGGCAGTGCATTCAGAAGAAGAGGGGCATGGAGGCCCCTGATGGAGACACCCCCACCTGATCCAAGGAGTACAGGGTCAGACTCATAGGGGCTCTCAAATCTCAGCCAAGGCTGGCTCACTAAGTATGGGAAGAGCTGAAGGTAATCTGCATGTGGATGGGGCAGAGCTTTGGGGACTATGGGACAATGGGACAGAGCTGTTCACACCCACTGACCATGCCCCCCATGGCCTGGGCAAAGCTAGATGCACAGAGTGTCAGAATTCGACTCACTGACTCACTGCACGGTTTCTCATCCTAACCAATTCTTCCATTTGGTACATCCTCACCCTCCACCCCCACCCTCAGGTTATATAGCTTCAATATAATGTCAGTATGTGGACTGTGTAGTTGAATTCACAGAATTCCTATTGGTCAATGATCACTGGACATTTTCCTCAACTCATCCTAGTTTCATGCTTTCAAAAAGCCAACATATCTTTTGGCTCTTGGTGTATTCTTTGGCCCCTGGTAGGTGTCTAACATTTGTTGAATGGGTAATTGAATTGTTCATGCAGCAGATGTTATAAAATATGCAAATGTGGGTCACAAAAATTCTTTTCAATATTACAGGCACTTTCTCCCAGGCCCTAGTATACTTGTAAGGCACCACCTCAATACGCTTAATAGGGCACCACCAGATTTCTTCTTATGTACCATCTTCATTCATGCTCCCATGTGTTGTGGGTGTGTGTGCATGTGTAACAGTGTTAGTAATAGTAATATTAATAACAGTAATAACAATTGTAGTTAACAGTAGGAGGCAATGATTCAGAGAGAGCATTAAAAGCTGTTTAATATTGCTGGTATGTAAAGTCAAGGACAAAACAAAAAATTAGAGAGATAAGCAATGACAAATAATAAAATGTTTTTTATGACATATTAAGTATTTAGGGCTTTATACTATTTGTAGGAGATAGGAAGTAGTGAAGATTACTAAGCAAGGAGGGGAAATGTATCCCTCTAAAGGCAATGGAAAGATGTATTTGAGAAGGACAAGAGAAAAAGAAAGGAGAATATGAGAAGACTGTTTAACAGCCTCAGTGAGAGATATTAGGGGCCCAAAATAAAGAAGTGGGAAAAGGAACAGAGAGAATTACAGAGTCAAGAAAATATTAGCAATGTACTGGCAAGAATTAGTGATAGATGAGAGGAAGAAGGGACAGTGGGCTCCCCTATTGCTCATTTGAGAGGCTGGGTTGATGGTGATCCCATCAAATTAGAGAATACTGATATAGGAGGGTTGTTTAGGCCAAGGATAAGAGAATGAGCTCAATTTTGACTTGCTGCATTTGAGGCACCCAAGATTTCCTTGTGTCACTGAGTTTGAAGCACACATGGCAAGTTTAGATAAACATGACCATCTGAGTCACTGCATAGAGGGACAGCCGAAAGGAAGAGGTGAGCATGGTGGCCCTGGAGAACACTCAGTGTGAAGAGCAGGGAGCTGAAGACTGAAGCCTTGGGAAATAACAACAGACAAAAGACGAGGCAATGGAAGAGTGCAAACATGGACATGGAAAGAGAAAGTCTCAGCGGTAACATGCAAAACACAACAATGGGTGTCCCAGAAGCCCAGAGACTAGAGTTTTACGAAGAGAAAAAGGATAGCAGTTTTACAAAGAGGAAAAGGGCCCCAAGGAGGTCCAATACGATATGAATGGAAAAATATCTTGTGGACTAGTCAACTAGGTCATTGTGAACTCTGTGAGAACCAACTTCTCCTTAATGTGCACAAGGAGGAGGAACTAGGAGAGAGAGACAAGCTCTGACAGAGACCCTGAGTGAGCCTCTTTTCAAAGATTCGGAGATGCCCTGCTCTTTCAATCTGAGTGAAACTGGAGTTCCCTTCCTGACATAATCAAAGCAAATTATTCAATTTCTATGATAATATGAAATTCAACCATTCCAAATCCAGGTTAAATTTATTAGCTACTCATACAAAGTTTAGAACTTCCCCCAACATCCCCTAATAAATAACATTACAAAAAATAAAGATAAGACATTTGCTCCCCTTCCCTGACCTACAAAATGTCAGAGTTGTGTTATATCTGATTGAAAATTAGAATTTTTTATTTTTGTCCCTTCTATTAAAAATTCTTCATTATTTCTTTTGGGCCTGGCCAACTTTCTTTCAGGGTCTAGACGTGACAGACTGTTCTAGCTTGCTAATGCTGCCAGAATGCAAAACACCAGAAATGGATTGGCTTTTATAAAAAGGGGGTTTATTTGGTTACACAGTTACAGTCTTAAGGCCATAAAGTGTCCAAGGTAACACATCAGCAATCGGGTAACTTCACTGGAGGATGGCCAATGGTGTCCGGAAAACCTCTGTTAGCTGTGAAAGCATGTGGCTGGTGTCTGCTCCAGAGTTCTGGTTTCAAAATGGCTTTCTCCCAGGATGTTCCTCTCTAGGCTGCAGTTCCTCAAAAATGTCACTCTTAGTTGCACTTGGGATATTTGTCCTCTCTCAGCTTCTCTGGAGCAAGAGTCTGCTTTCAATGGCCGTCTTCAAACTGTCTCTCATCTGCAGCTCCTGTGCTTTCTTCAAAGTGTCCCTCTTAGCTGTAGCTCCTCTTCAAAGCATCACTCACAGCTGCACTGAGTTCCCTCTGCCCATCAGCTCATTTATATGGCTCCACTGATCAAGGCCCACCCTAAATGGGTGGGGCCATGCCTCCATGGAAATATCCAATCAGAGTCATCACCCACAGCTGGGTGGGGCTCATCTCCAAAGAAATACTCAAAGAAATCTAATCAAAACTGATAACGTCTGCCCACACAAGATTACATCAAAGATAATGGCATTTGGGGGACACAATACATTCAAACTGGCACATAGACCTATTACAATCTACCTGCTATTTTAGTCTACCATGCAAGAGTTACTTGTTCTCTTTGTCAGATAGTACAATAAAATCCACTTTTTGTGAATATGAAGTTGATTGTATAATAATTCTGCTTAATTGGGTGTTATAAATATTGTAACCTGAAATGTTATAAAATTAATGTTTCTTTCAGATTTTAATATACTATGTATTAATGTACATGGGAACATCTGTTCCTAAATAGAAAGTAAATCTTTACCTTCCTAGTTTTTTATATAAAGCAACATAAATGGTTTAAAAATACCCTGTACTAACCATTTCCATAAGTAAGAGTGGACTAATAACCCCATGTGTTTCATCCTAAATTGATCTAGTCCTGCCATATTTAAGGATTATATACAAATTCTAATAACATGCCTTCCTCATTTGAAACCTACTTTCAAGAGGCAGTGTGGGATGGGGAAAAGCAATGGCAGTAGGATTGAACAGACCCAGTGTCTCTCAGGCTTATAACATCTAACTGTGAAACATTTGGCAAGTCTCTTAATCTCTTTGAACCCCAGTTTCTTCATTGATAAAATGTGGTCTAGTTTCACATTTAAAGTTTAGTGTTCAGTACAGGAATCCCTGAATCATCCTTTATTGGTGGGTATTATTTCTGACACACACACACACCCCAGGTTAAAAGTAATTCATGAGAATTTGTAGGATTTGACCTCAGTATGCTTGGCAGTGTTCTATGTACATGTTATGTTGTCAGTGAATGTACAAGACTTGTTTCTGCATTCTCAATCGGGGTGCCCATGTCTTTCAACTTCCCTCCCCAACTCTCAACTAAATCAGCACAAGTATAAATCAGAGCATTTCTGGAAAATTCACCTCACAGTTATAGGAATCACTGAATGGTAGGTTCAGTATATCCAGGGATTAAGTTTCCCTGCAGATCTGAGTTGTCACCTTCAGTCGTATTTGTTCTCAAAGATGACCCCACTCCCCTTCCATACATATTCATACACACAATAAATGGGAAAGATTAGGGGATGGATGGATGGATGGATGGATGGACGGATGGACGGATGGATGAGTGAATCTGCCAGCTATCATACATATGTCTGAATATCAATTGCTAGAGTTCTTTTTTGGTCTGCTTTTTGTGATAGGGACATAAATTAACCAAAATCAGAAGTTTGCACTCCAGCTTAACTGATTCATTTAAAGATTATACTGATTAAATGCCATCCACTAACTTAAATTATGACTTACAGGGAAAATTACAGTGGGTTAAAGGACTTAAAATAGGATTTCAATCAACCTCAAAACTAAAGCAGAATATTCTAACGATTGGCATATAGTACATAGATAAGGTACAACTAAATATTCAGTCCTGCCATTATCTTCTCTTTAAGGGGGAAAAAAAAGAACATGTTTATGCCCCATAAGCAGCTTTGGAAAACCCTCTCTAATTACTGTGTTGTAAGAATAAATGTATGATTTACGAATCCAGTTTACTCCAACAAGAGAGTGCAAAGCAACTTGTTTTTGGAGAGGGTAACTACACTGCTAATAGGATTATGCCTGCCTTTTTTTATGACTAAAATATTCATACATCAAATGGCTTTGGGCCAGGGAGTATCCAGAACATTCTCTAAATACCAGAGGGGAAAAATGGGTGCAAATATATGCACCTCCCAAGATTAAATTTATCCCCTCCGTGTTTGCCCATTATTCTCTCAGAAAAACTACATGGCTCTTTTTAAGTTCCCTAGAAGGATGTAATTATCAAAATTCCATACATGTAAGAATCGATTTTTTCCAAGTAAAGGTAATTACTCCCAGAAGCTTTTTCGAGTTTCCTTTATTCTGAATTGAGTATAACAATACATTTCAAAAAGGCAACACAGCCATCTAGTGGACAGATTTTTAAGACCTAACTATTTTCCTTGAGAGGTTTAAGTTTATAAAATAAAAGCTTAAGCCAAATAAAATATTTGTTTTATGACATATGATGAATGGCTATAAAATGTAAGGGGAGTCTTGTAAGGGGAATGTTTTTTTTTTTTAGACATGTGTCATATAACATACCCAGACATAAATTTCTAACCAGCATTCTCATCCCCACATACCCCACCCAAAACCAAGTTGTATTCAAAAATGTAAAATTGAAAGAGATGAGATTCAAGCCATAAGTTTGCTTAAACAAGAGTTTTTATGTGTCTGAAATTATGGAAGTTGTTTGGCCCTTGCCACTCCTTTCTAAGCTATGCATCTGTTGTGTATTTTCTCCTCCTTTCCTCATTCCCTGCTTTCTACATTATCTTTGCGGGTGGGAGGAAGTTGCACTTCCGGGAGGGCCCTTTTTAGTAGCAATAACTTCTCAGTCCTGAATGGCGTCACCTCTTCTCTTCCTCTTTCAGGCTTTGCTGCCCAGTCCTTTGTAACAACTCTTCTCTGGCAATCCCAAATCCCAGGGAAGTGGGAAGTTGTTCCTCATAGATACCTTGGCACCCTCAGCCCTCTGGACAAGTCCTGTAGAGAGCAGGGGGCGCTTTCAAACATTTAAGAGCTGTCCATTTTTGTAAATAACTGAAAAGGTAAAAATATCACAGTTAACTCTTAAAATTTACTGAACTCCCTACATAAAGAGAAGCAGCAGTGTACAGCATAAATGAGCATGAGACAAGAAGTCAGAAGACCTGAGTTCCAGTCCTACCCAATTACATTTTCTTTTTTTGGTTTTGTTTTGTTTTTTTTTAATTGAGATTGTTTACATTCCACACAATTATCCAGAAATCCAAAGTGTACAATCAGTTGCCCATGGTACCATCATACAGCTGTACATCCATCACAATTAATTTTTTTTATTTTTAGAACATTTTCATTACTCCAGAAAAGAAATAAAGACAAAAAAAAAAGGAAACTCAAATCCTCCCATCCCCCTAACCACCCCCCACCATTACTGACTCATAGTATTGGTACAGTACATTTGTTACTGTTGATGAAAGAATGTTAAAATACTACCAGCTGTAGTATATAGTTTGCAATACGTATACTATTCTCCCTATATGCCCCTCTATTAATAATGTCTAGTTATAGTGTCATACATTTGTTCTAGTTCATGAAAGAGATTTCTAATATGTGTATAGTTAATCATGGACACTACACACCCTGATTACGTTTTTAGTCATAGGTATTGTGTGAGTGAGCCTTGGCGTTTGTTTCCTCATAAATAAAATGGGAATGATTAATAACAAATCCCCTGCTTACCTTACAGGGCTGTTGTGAGGAAGAAAGTAGTAAGGTAACATATGAGCAAGCATTTTATAATAGTGGCAAAATACACTGTTTCCTTTATTTCCTCAGTTTGAAAAGAAAAGCTCTTTGGTAGACTTGGAATTGTCGTTTTTAATATGCCACCCATTTGCCCTACATCAAATTAAGCGTTTGTAATCATTAGCCTTTTTGCCTCACGTTTTTATTCTGGCTTTGCATTCTTGCTAGATAAGTCACTCCCATCATCCCCATTCTGAATGAGGAAAATAAAGCGTGGAAAGAACAAATAAATTGCCAAGTCATCCTAAAGGAGGGATATTCTGCATTTGGAGTTCCTCTGAAAATATCTTGGCCCATTCCATAATACACATCTCACGCCTTATTCTAATTTCCTGCACCCAGCCTAAAACATCTGATCTGTCCATTCTGTCCTACAGTGATATCATGCCTTTTTAGAAATCCCAGCCTCTACACATTTTCCCCCCTCTGTTTGGAATTCCCTTTGTCCAGGTCTCCATCTGGCAAACACCTGCTCATTTTTCAACCCAGTTAATCATTATCTTCTCTGTGAAGCCTTTCTCAGTTCTCTCATGCAGAAGTACAGAAGCTGTGTTCAAGAAACAGCAGGTGCATGCCTCTATTTTAGTTCTCACAATGCCATGTCATGTTTATTTACCTGGGTTCCTCAGAAGCAGAGCCTTTGTCTTATTGATCTTGTATTTCCAACCCAGGTGACACTGCATAAACCAGATGTTCAATACATATTTATAAATTGCCACTGACTTCTGAACAAAGCTGGAGTGTTTTACTATGAACTTTTGGATGACGATTATGAAACACTGAATAACCTGCCAACTCTTTTTCAGAACCTGAAGGAGGTTGATTTCATTTTTGCATGGGAAAATTTGAGGCTGTTAATTAAAAAGGGAAGATTGATATCACAATTTGAGAATATTAACATATTGAATGTTATCAGCCTTTACCAATGTAGTGATTCTTTCTTGGAGTGTTGATGTCATGCTGTATTAAATTTAAGCATCTTTTTGGGTCTTCAGTTGACTTTTGTGTAAATATATGTGGTTTTCTGATCTGCCTCTATTGCAGAGTTGCCATGGCTACTTCAAAGTTTTCATGTAATTTACAACGGTTTCAAGGGTTCTTTCTAAGAACCAATTGTTTTTCTTTCAAAAGTAGACTCTCTTCCAAAATAAGCCACACACAAATCCATGATAACAAATCATTAGGTAAACTCTATAACTGGCAGCAAGTGATGTTTTCTCCATCCACTCTCTGTAAACAAACAAAAACATCCATGCCTACACCCATAGAGTACACACTTCTTATTCTCTGAAATGTATTAAATATGTTACTCTTTTCAAAGTCATCATTCTAGATCTCTCACAAGATTTAAAAAATTTAGATTATGACACTTAGCACAGATTATCAACATTTTCTCCACAAAATATTTAAGCTTTGTTCAAGACTGCCACAGTAAGCATTTCACATGCATTCTGTTGTCTTCAAGGCTTTGGTTGTTTAAAAGGTGGAAATATTAGTTTAAAATGTTACAAACAGAAGAAAAGTGAAAGTTCTATGTCTCCACACCACCCCACACTGCTGTTAGATTTGGTGTTTTTCCTGTTGGTGCTTTCCTCAAGCACATATAATATATTGAGCTAGAACAAATACTTTCAGTAATTTATTACAATAAAAAAAACAAAAACCTATCCTCCTTAGAGCAGAACCAAGGGAAATTGGGGACAGACAGACATAGTCATTCCTAAGACACAGATGTCAAACAGTCTAGTGTCAGCTCTCCTTCATTTCTCATCATAAAATGGAATTCATTATCAATGGTTCTTGATAACTGAAACCACAATTGAAACCCCAAAACCATCTTTTAAGAAGTGTACTAAAGGACGGTTGATTAAAAGGACACTTGGCAATTGCTAAAGTTCAGTTTCTTTCTACAGGACAAGATTATGTCCAATATTAGACCAAGGATTAGATCAAGAAATGGAACAAACAGTGAACAGTTAAATGTTTATTGACTCGTCTAAGTGGTTTTAGTACAAATGTGTGTCCCTTTTTTACCATCTGTAGAAATGAATGATGTAAATACAATCTAACATTTCATAATGATCATTCTAATATGGTGGCATTTGGGATGTTTGTAAATATTATGGAAACAGATACAAGAGCCAGGATTCATGTTCAGAAAATGTGACTCATGCATGTGAATTGATTCGTTGCTTCTACAGCAAAGGCATAGTGGAGAACAAATTTTTCAAAGCTATTGCACAAATGAGGCATACCAGTATTCTGTATGGTGCACTTTGTGGAACAGTATGGAAAACAAGAAGACTCAAGGAGTTTATTATCTAATCAGCGAGACAGAGAGGAAAACTCTACTCTCTTTATTGTACTTTATATATGAGTGCACACACACACAAACACACTTGGTAGAGTTTGACAGAATGAGCATTAACTTCCTCTGTAAATAAGATCTTTTTAGGGTTTACAAATAATTGCATATTTTATACATTTGGCATTATTAACTTCTCCCAGGAAATTTCACAGAATATTGCCAATGGTGTATTCCCCCACTTTCCCATAATTATAGGAAATATATCAGATTCCAGAGAAGCACTCTTCTTTGAAAAATACTTTGAAAAATCAATGCATCTCTTCTAAAACACATAAATGGATATAAGGGGATACCAAGATACAGGACTGAGGTTTCCTAGACTACCTCAAGGTTCACAGCAGCCCCCTGCAAAACCTAAAACCTTGGGCTGCTCTCTAGGAATCTTTACTCACTGTTCTCCCCTCTGCTTCACTCTCTAGGAGGCAAAGCCTGCTCCAACCATGGAGATGCTGTTCCCTGCAGGGCAGGGTTCGGTGTTTGAGTAACAATCAGCTACAGCTTCTGCTTCCCACAATCCTTTTGGGTGACACCATGTTTGTGGGCAGTTTTCCCCTTTCTCTCCATGGTTCTACACCAAGACACCTGTCACTCGCTCCTAAAATGGGTATAGGGAGAATTCAATTTATGTCACTGTTAAATTATAATTTTTCTTTGAAGTTTCGTTTTTCTGAGTAGAGAATCCTTTCCAATTCCTATTAATCACTCTTTTCTCAAGTTAGTCCACTTCTTAATCTTCCTTTCAAGTCTCACTGAGTTTCCTTTCCAGTTTCATCAGGCCCTCTTCCTTAAACTCTCCCCTCTGCTACATTCTCTACCTCCCCACCCTTGCACCTGAGAATGAAACACTGAATTAATGAGATGTCACCTAGGCTTCTCTGATCAGACTTTCCAGATTAAGAATAATTACTTATTAGAAGCCACCTACCCCGAAACTTCTTCTCTCTACTACAACCATGGTTACTGACCCTTTTGTGCATTCACACAAGTATATTGCCTTGGTGCCTACCAGAGGGCCTGGCTCATAGTACGCACTCAAATCTATAGGGTCATCCAACAGAATTAGGTTCAAACTCCAATGATATCACATATTAGGTGTCAGGCTTTGGGTCAACATACCAGAAAGCTCTGTGCCTTGCTTTGCTCATCTATAAAATGGGGATAATAAAAGTCAAGATAAAAGACCAGTGCCTGATACATAGTAGGCACTGAAAAATAAGAGCTTCCATTGCCTCTTTTGGAATGAGTAAAATGAATGAATAACAAGAACAAATGAAAGATATGTTATCTGAGTTTCTCTTCAATAATAGGCTCTCCTGAGTCTCCTGGGCTTCAGTTTGCTCATTCAGTAACTCAAGTCTTCCAAGGCCATCGGGTCATCTTCCCCATCCTTCTTCTAAGGGTCTCTCTGAAATCTCTCCCATTATTTCCAGCCTATTCCTAGAACTTCAGGTTTTCCAGCCCAAGACGCTGGTCAGCTACAGTTTACCTGAATCAGGCAATTCTTATTCTTGTTCTGGATGACCAAATCCCATGGGGTTATCCTAGCTCCCTGGCTCTTGTAGAATTCCCAAACCTGTGTTCCAGAGAGTTCCCCCAGGATCTTATAACCGAGTCCTTAGTTTCTGCTCTGTTCCTGTCAATACACTGTCAAATAGGAATACAGATAATTTGGAGACTGATGAAATGGGGTGAGAGGTCAACCATGAAGTCAAATATAAATCCAGGACTTTGAACGTGAGTGGATGGAGGAGTCACATAAAACCTGGTTTGCAGAGAAGAATGATACGAATTTAGTGCATTCTGTGTTAGATCCTGATATTTTTTACCTTCTTAGCTATCAATGGGGAGAAATAAATGGCACATAAATTCTAAATAGAACCACTCAAAAGTCAAGATGACTTTCCATTTAAAGAGTAGCATAATGACATAGCAATATTAAATATCAATATTAAAATTCATAATTGTTTAAGTATCTCAGGAAGTTTAAGGTAATTCAAATTGGGTAAGGAAATCAGAATGCATGGTGATACCCATTTCTGAGACTGAATTGTTTTATTACTTTATTAAATAATTATTCTCTTTCCTTTAGTTCTCTTGAGCTTACCCATCATTTAAAAATGTTATACCACTTTTTGTACTTTAAGTATTTCACATATTTGAAAATAAAATTCTTCTGTGAAATATTTCTCTTGCAAAATTTATTCTTTTCTTTGAATAATTGGATTTCTCTAGACAAAATAAAGTGTTTTGCTACATTGCAGCCTCACTGTTAGGAATGAAGAAAGAGGGGACACTGCAGGAAGACCTACACATACCCCAAAAATGGAGAGTATCCAGGTCATAGAGGAATGGTAAGGTGAAAGCCACCCTATAATTATTTTTTTTGTTTATATGCTATTTACATCCAACACATGCTTAAGTGTTATGTATTGCCTCCTGCTTCTCCTTAAAATGGTTCTGTGAAATGAATGCATATGCAATCTGGGATCTCTTACGTTGTGATTGCAATGGCTTTTCGGCAGTTTTTCTGATTATTTGCTATGCTAAGCAAGCACCTCAAACACCACCTTACAGGTGAACTTCCTGTTTTGAAACCACTTACTTCATTCCAGATAGAAACTCTCCCACTTACAAGTGAGATTGATAGAGGGGTCCCTGCCCTGCTTAGAAATTCCACCTACTGACCACTAGATGGGAGCAGTCAAATAGAATTTCTATCTGCTCTTGTCATTACATTGTCTTGCATTCCTAGGTCAAAACTGCCTTTGATAATGGCCTCATTCTGTCTCTGCAGCCAAAACCCCACTGCAGAAGAAGTCTTGTCCTGGTCTCAAAATTTCGACAAGATGATGAAGGCCCCAGCAGGAAGAAACCTTTTCAGAGAGTTCCTTCGAACAGAATACAGTGAAGAGAACCTACTTTTCTGGCTTGCCTGTGAAGATTTAAAGAAAGAGCAGAATAAAAAAGTAATTGAAGAGAAGGCCAGAATGATATATGAAGATTACATTTCTATACTATCTCCAAAAGAGGTAAAAATCCGACAAACACTGAGGTGGGCTTCCTAAGCCCTAGGATGGTCCTAAAGGGACCGATGTCCAAATTGGGTAGTGCATGGGGCATGGACAGGTTAGAGGGCTTCACAGGGCAGTTGATTTAGCTTCCTGAGACTGTCCCTGAGCACGGGGGCAGCAGATGTTTGCAGGCTGGGTTTCCACATTCTGCTTTGATCATTTATCTCTGGCTGACTCGTGTGGTAGTCCACTTGTTTTTCAGAACTAACACTAAGAAGCCTATTTAAATACAATTTGCTATGACAAAGAAAGTGGAAAAGAAGAATTGACTTCAGGGCAGTGTTTTCCAAAGTATGATCCCTAAATCCAGAGTCACCTGGAAAACTTCTTTAAAAAGCAACTTCTTGGGACCTATCTAGGACCTCTGAGTCTGAATTTTTGGAACTAGAGCCCAGGAATCTGCATCTTTAACAAGCTTTCCACATGTATATTAGTTTGAAAACCTCTGGTATAGAGGCTCCCAAAAAAAAAAAAAAAAAAAAAAAAAAAAAAAAAAAACTCCAACAAACAGAATACTATCAGGTTTGTTGGTGCTTATGACTGAATTTCTATAGAACTAAAGAACGGCCTTTGTGACCCAGTAATATTTTTGGGGGAGGTTGGAGAATGGCAATTACTTTACTTATTCTAATGTTCCTGTTATTGAAAATGCAAGACCTTTTTTCCCTTTGCTGGAATGAAAACCAAATCAGTAATGAACTTATCGAGCAATCAAATAGCACTTTTCCATTCACTTTTTAAAAAGTAATTTGCTCCTAAGAAATGTTCCAAGATATGGGAGTTAAAATCTTTGGGCGAGAGAAGGGTGAACAGTCCACCAGGCCCCTGGAATGCTAGGTGACGGGACTCCAGAGGTGCTTTAAAGCTCCTGGAGAACTTCGGGGTTTCTAGAAAGCCTTTGCTTTTCCACCTCCCTGCCCTCCTTTTCTTTCCTCCCCTAAACCACTGGGAGTTTTACTTTGGCATTTTAATGTCCTCACCAGGTACTTACTGCTCCCAGATTTCAGCCTCCACACCCCTCTGCCCTGGATCAATAAAGTACCTTAGAACCAGGCTGTGGCGATCAAAGCCTAATCCAACACGTGATGTAGTCCCAAATTAACACTCTTTATCTTGAAATCCACAAAAGGAATTAGTGTCCACTTTATCAGTCACTATCATCCCAAAGTTTGGAATGCTCTATAAAACTATTTTACTTCTAATGAGAAATAGCTAAATAATTTTTTTTTTTAATTTTATAATTTTTTATAATTTTGATTAGATGGGTAAATGTGGCATTCCTATGCCTTGGTACTGCAGTAGCATTTTCTACCAAATGAGAAACCTCCTTGGGTTGGATGCACAAAAGATTTATTTTTTATATCCTAAAATAACATAGAAAAATTCTTCATAGAAAAAGGTGGTGAGAATTTTTTCCCTGAGCTTGATACATCACCTTGTATTTTTGATGCCATCATAATTCTCCATTCTAAAAATACATTCTTCAGGTTTCTGATCTACCTAAAACCTCAGCACCCAACTAACCAATCGACTTGGATTTGATTAGTCTAAATATTGTGTTTTCATTTTTATTTTAATGTTGCATTACACAGCAATTATTACAGAAAATGTGAAGGCGCCCAAAGACGTGTTTGTCTTGCCCATAAGTACACATGGTTATGGAGTCTTTGGGAAGAAAATAGTCCATTTCTCTCCCCAAAATATGCCAGATGCATCATCTTAAAATGACAGCTGTCTAGATTATCAAACCCATTTCTTTGTATTAGAATTTTTAAATAATGACTTCCATTTAAAAGTAGTGTTGGGGAAAAGGTATTCTCCATACATATGGTCCCTTTATTTTAACTGTTTCCATTTTTAGCTTTTATGGAAAACATTTTCCCATTGTTCTCACAATCTGCCTTTCACTAACTGATGAGAGTTTTGTAAAATACTTAATTTTCAAAAAGTTACTTCATCTCTTGGCCATCATTTAAACTATCATAGTCATTGACTAATAAAATATAAACTATTGGGTTATCATTCTTTATGCTAAAGTTAAGGAGTTGTAGTTTTTATAGCATAATTCCTTTTCTTTGAACATGAGTTTCACCAGAAAGTCATTAAACATTATTTCCTGATCAAGGACATGAGCCTTTCTAAATTAAATAAATATATTTAGTGTAATAGGCATACTTATTCTCTCCTTTTTTCGTAATATCCATATTTTGGCCATTCCCCATTCCTTAATATCCTCTAAATACTACCGAGAGATAACAGAGATGAAATTCAAATTGTCTCGTTTTGCTACTTGTCTGCTGACTTGTAAATAATGCTTGATACAGAATCTAAATTATTGGACTGTATTAAGTGCCTTTGTTTATCTCATGGATTTCTCTCTTGTAAATACAGTAATTCAATTTGATTGTTATTTTAGCAGCAAAAATAAGCCAAAAGTAGGTATCACAAAAGATAATTATTTAAAAGCTATAGATACATTTACCCTTTAACTATGTCAAGGTTAAATATGACTCACTGGTATACCCACAACATGGCATCTGCTTTCTAGCTATCCCAGAGCCCTTTCCAATCTATTGTATCTCATTGACCTAGGGTGCAGAACCCTGTCAATTTCTAATTGGCCACAATACATTAGTAATGGTCTGATGATGCCAAGTTACGGCTCTTCAAATTTTGCTTTGCAATACTGGAGAGAAAACATAACACATCGATGGAGCATTCTGGGGCTGGCTGCTGGCAATCCTTGGCTCCTCTGTCACACACTACGGCACATGGCACCATCTGCTGGTCTCTCCTTTCTATTCTGAGTTGCGTTGATTTCAGCTCCTTGCTTCGTGGCTCGCTCTTTCTTTCTGTATTCATTCCATTTATAAAGGACTCCAGTAGGATCAAGTCCCCCATCCTGAATGAGGTGGGTCACACCTGAACTGAAGTAACCTCATCAAAAGGTCCTAATTATGATGGGTTTACACCCACAGGAATGCATTATATTTACGAACATGTTTTTCTGGGGTACATACAGCCCCAAACCACAAGGCCCTTGTGCTACCACTTACTCTTCCCCACCAATGACATGGTGACTCAATCATGGTGCTCCTTATTACTGGACCCAGATTCAACCTCAGGCTCTCTCTCAACTCAGTACTCAAGGCAACTACTACAAAACAATCAGAGTTGGCATCTATTTCCAATTTCGGGGCTAGATAATCTGACCTTTCTACCCCTGAAATTCAGTAACATTTCTACTTAGAATATTTTTAAAACCCATGCACAATTTGAATCATTTATAAAATGGTAATGACCAAATAACTAAAAGTTATCAGGACTGTATTCTTGACCAGAGCATCATTTTACTTCACCGGACTTTCATTATACCTTTATTTGATTAAGTCATCATGTTCTTCTTTATTTAGTATAGAAGAAAGTCTACATTCTTTACATTATTTATCTATACATGACTTTTTCTTAATGAAAACATTGAAGCCAATATGCTGGGAATGACATCCTATTTTTTGATTTAAGCGCATGTTTTATGCATTTTTAATAATTTTAGCATTCTGTTATAAAGAACTACCATTTCTTGGCATGTAATACATTTCAAGAGGGGAAAAGGGTTAAATTTTAAGTTAAAAAATAATAATTTAAGGAAATAGCATCAATTTTAAGAGTAAATTTCCTTTTTATCTGCTGTCTTCAAGGCAAAAACAGACTGAGGTAATAAAGAGGAATTTAAGACAAATCGGCCTTGTTGTATATGACAGATTCTGGTGGCAGCTTATATTTATTAAGTATTGAAAAAAAAAAAAAACCCCAGCAGAATAAAGAACTTTAATAAAAAGTCTATTTAAAAGAGCTATTTTCAACTATAAATACAATTAGCTATTGAAAGAAGAAGCTGTTGTAAGTCCTTCAACAAATACAAGACCTTTATCTGAATGGAAGAAAATTATGTGTTCAGCTATCTACAAATCTCCTCAGTGACGGCATTGTTCTTAAGTAGCCATTCTGCCAATTACTTGTCTATTGCACCAAGAAATTCACTTCAGAACTCTGGAGCCCCAGCTTCCTCATGATGAAGAATGATGCCATGGAAAAAGTTCTATAATCCACTAAATCTGATATTCAGGTTCTGCCACACAACGATTTCAATATTATTGTGATTTCATCCTACATGTCCAGTTACCATCTGGAAAAATACAGTAATAAACCTATTTAAATATACCATAATTTCCAAAAAAAATAATGCTGATACAATAGACATGTGAATTCCGTGTTGCGTGTCTGTGAGTCTTCAAGCAAAATTGTGTGACTTTAGCACTCCCACTGATTTAAATAATTTTTCCTACACAAAACTCATTTGACTGTATTTTAGTAGATTCATTTGTTCATACATGAATGTATCATTCAAAAAATATTCATTGAGGGTTTCCTTACAGCCAGACACTAGATTCTGGGGATACAATGGTGAACAAGACCAACACTGGCCAATCCTTCATGGAACTTAAATTTTAGGAAGACAGACAATCATGTTGAAAACAACTACAAATTGTGATAAACATTATGATGGGGGTGGAGGTCAAATGATATAGTTTAGAAGAAGGGTAGGCAGGTAAGGACACTCTGAGAAGGTTAAGTTCAGGCTGATACAAAAGCCAAAGGCTTTGGGTTTTGAACAAAGAAATGTGATTGTTATTACGATCAATTATTACCATTATTAATTTACATTGGGCTCATACCTTGATGTTTACAAAATGGCCTTCCATATGTTATTACACTATGAGACTCACAACAATCTTTCAGTTAGTAGGACAGAAGCCCCCATTTTACAGCAGAGAAAACTGAGTCTCAAAGAAGTAAATGACTTGTTCAAGGACATTAGACTCATATCTGGGAGTGCTAGAATACCAGCCCAAGGTCTTCATTCTAAGTGTGGCTTTACCAACTGCTGATTAATTATTCCATCATTCAGCATTTTTTGGTGACACTACTGTCAATTTCTGTTAACCCACCCTTAGCCACATATCTGAACCCATCCCAGACTAGCAGGATATGCTTTCCCATCATTTGGACCCTAGCAAGATAATAATTACTATGCTTTATCCAAACAACAAGCTTGGCTCCAAGAAATAAATTCAGACCATCAGTCTTATTTGCAATTTATAAAGAATTCCAGTATCAACACAAAATAGTCCTCCCGGTGACTTAAAGTGCACATGGTAAAAATTTATTAAAATTGTTAGGAAAGTCAGATATTCTTTAGGTCTATTAAAAAACAAAATTTTATTAAAACTAAAACCACAGAAGAAAATCTCCAGTGACAAATTATAATTGGCAACTGTAATATGGACCTAAAAAGGAAAAAGAAAAAAAATTCAATCAGAATTTTACTTGGAAGAGTATGTTAAACCTCACTGAAATTAAAAATAAAATCTAAATTTTTTTTTAAAAATTGTGATATATAAAAAATTGTTCAAGGAATTAAGTTAATTGACTTAAAGGAAACCAAAAACTTTCACTGATAATTCATTATCATAGTTATAATTTTGTCACAAATGTCCACGAAGTCATTTGATGGCTAGAACAAAAAGGCAGGGTTAACATTTGGTGTATTCCCTTTCAGCAGTGTTCACCTATTTTAGTATTTTTCTACACTGGAAAATGTAGAAAATCTAGTACACTTAACCACAGTATATAACTCAGTTTAACCCAGGTTTTCCCAAGCCACACTGGGAAGGTTTCTGTCCTCATTCTCTCCACTTTACCTCCTCACTCTTGTTGATCCTTGAGCTCTCATCACATTTTCCTCCCCAACTAGTCTGTGGAGATTACTATGCTGGCAAGCCCCTTGCTTTCCTTCTACCCTGTCTCCTGCTCCAAGCCCACTGGGGCCTATCAAAAAGTCACTTATGCCTTTTTAAAGCTTCAGCTGCCACTTCTCAGCAATGCCAAAGTTCCCAGCCTGGCTAAAACTGCCCGTTAAACGCCACCAAATCAGGCAGCGCTGTCTCCTGCTCTAAGACCCCTGGTAAAGTCTTTTTTTTAACTCTTACTGCTGTCTGCCCTCCCCCCTCCACATACCTCCAGGTAGGAGACTACAAGGACTAAGAGAAGAATCACATTGCCCAAGGATAGCCCTTGACTTGTGCTACTTAACTTTCTCTTCCCTTAGGCTGAGTTCTTTCCAGGGAACTCTTCAGTCCCTCATCAGTAGACCCAGATAAAGCCGACTATAAGCCATCCAGACATGCCTGAATCCTGGGGTGACTGGCTCAGGCTCAAGCTGGGATCCACCCCCACTAGTTTGCATTACAGATGTTCCACATTCTGCAGCAGATAGATGCCGCAGGAGATGAAACAGTAGATTGTGATAACCTTGGAGCCTTGTTATTGGACTCTCTTCACTTCTTTTAACTGATCAACAACCTTTATGCTATTTTTTTTAATGTAAATAGCAAATGTATTTTTGTTACAGATAAATAAATGTTAAATGTCACTACTTCTTGAGTTTTTTTGCTCCTGTTTTTAATTTGCAAAAAAATAAACAATGAGGACTTGAGACATTTAACAATTTGAGTTATTTTATTTTTCTGTCTTAAGATTACTATCATGATTCCAGCTACTGATAGGAAATCCTTATACCATACCTAATTATGCCTTTTTTTTAAATGGCATAACCCTCTCTCTTTTATAACTAATCTAACCTTTCCTTCTCCATAGAAACAAAAAAATTCTAATTTGAGAGTCAGAGCACTATTTACAAAACACTGGAGTGTGTCTGGTAGGACATTACCTAACCCTAACACCACATTTCAGAGTAAGATTAATCAGTTTAAACTTCAATGTCAACATTTTCCAATTGAGTAGAATCACAAAAGATAATCTTAGATAAAATAAAAAGCTTAGAAAAAAATCCTGTGCTTTTTTAAATTTTGTACTGTATTGTAAACTCAAATGGCAGTAACACAAAAAATAAAGCATAAATGATCAGTTTCCAGAATATCCTTTTTTTTTTTTTTTTTAAGCCAAGAGTTGTTTACTTGTTTCTATACATGAGTTGGTGTAGCTAACCCACAGAAATTTAGTCTGGATCTCTGTTCTGGTTTATTAATGCTGCCTGTTATGCAAAATACCAGAAATGGATTGGTTTTTATAAAGGGGGTTTATTTGGTTACCAAGTTACAGTCTTAAAGCGATAAAGTGCCCAAGGTAAGGAATCGACAATGGGTACCTTCATTTAAGGATGGCCAATGGCATCCAGAAAATCTCTATTAGCTCTGAAGGCACGTGACTGGCATCTGCTTGCTCCCAGGTTGTGTTCCAAAATTCCGTTCTCCAAAATGTCAGCTTTCAGCAGCCATCTTCAAAATATGTCTCTCAGCTGCAGCTTCTCTCCAAAATGTCACTGTCAGTTGCTCTGAGCTCCTCCTGTCTGTGAACTCTTTTTATAGGATTCCAGTGATTTAATAAAGACCCACCCTAAATAGGTCAGGTAACGCCTCCATGGAAATTATCCAATCAAAGGTCTCGCCCAGGTGATTGAGTCACATCTCCATGGAAACACTCAATCTAAGATTCCAACCTAATCAACACTAATACATCTGCCCCCACAAAACTGCATGAAGATGATGGCATTTTGGGGGACATAATACATCCAAACCGGCACAATCCCGAATCCCTGACAGGTGCTCCCATAGCAGCCAGCCCTGGGGTGGAGCAATCCAGCCAAGTCCACCTGGTCTGAAAAGCTCAGCAATCAGGGAACACCAGATGGAATACGGGTAGCTTCAGTCATTTGGCATTGCTTCAGACCCGAAACACAGTCCAAACAGTGGGAGGGAAATGAAACTAGAACCAGAAAGGCATTTGGAAAAATGCTTATATGACAAAACATTTAGATATAAATATGAAAGGTTTACATAGATTTGAGTATATCATGAGACAAATAGCTATGGAACACAATGTCCTAGTCCTTGTTTAAATAAGATTTAGGAAACCAAGAAGGACTCTGAGTGATTATTGGCCTCTTGAAGGGTTTCAGGGCAGAGCTTCAGTTTTCTCCCGTAAGCATGCCCTTACTGCTATTTATTTTTCTCCACCCCCTTTTCCAACAACTCCTACCAGTTCCAACAAGTAGGGAAAAAATAACAATCACTGGAGAATATAATTTTTGTACACTTTTCAAATAACATGCATTGATTATTCTAATAGGTATTCGGAATTCCTATTTACATTTCTCCTTTCAAAGATTTCACTTCCAGCTGTTGTTTGCTCTGTCCTTAGTACAGAGGTCATTGGGCGTGTTACTTTTTGAGGATGTTTCCTCTGCCTGCTAGGTTGACCTAAGAAATGAAGAATGGCCACTCACTCACTGGGGAGATTCCACATTGCCAGTTTCCCTTTCCTACTTTTGTTACAGCAGGACTTCTTGGAGATAAAATTATCTGGAATCTGCATTTAATAAATATGTTAATTTTGCCAGAGAATTCCTCTTTACCCACAGATTTTTACTTTGTCCTGCTCAAGAGCCTCACCCCCAACAAACTCATAATAAAAGGCAGTAAATTCCCCTGTTCTAATTAGGGAATTCTCTGGTACCTCAACAGTAAATACAAATTGTCAGAAACTCCAGAGTGAAAGCATGGAAAAGGTAAATCCAAGTAAGCCAAGATAACTGTAAACTAAATTTCCAGTTTAAAATACTAGTTTTTGGTTTTGTTGAATTCAACCTTTGGGAGAAAAATATACAGGGTTGTGCAGCCTTTAAAAAGATGACAGCAGGGGTTTAGGTATTGGGGTTTACTCTCTGAAATGTTACAAACTTATTGTTACTTAATTGAGATCTTGAAAGAACACTATTGAATGTATCTTATTTCTTTTTAGGTCAGTCTCGATTCTCGAGTTAGAGAGGGAATCAACAGAAATCTCCTGGACCCGAATCCTCACATGTATGAAGATGCCCAACTACAAATATATACCTTAATGCACAGAGATTCTTTCCCAAGGTTTTTGAACTCTCAGATTTACAAGTCACTTGTTGAAAGTACTGCAGGCTCTACTTCAGAATCTTAATTTTCATTAAAAAAAAAAAAAATGATTTCAGAGGGCTGAGATGGGAAACAAAAGTAATGAAATAACATCAGAAACTGAGTTCCTGGAGAACTACAGTTTAGCATTCCTCAGGCTACTGTGAAAACAATACAACCATTACGGTTTTTGTCTCCATTTTTATCAAGGTTATCCATGGTTAAGTTTGGAGAAAATACCACTTAAAACAAGAGAATTGCCAAATTATGTTTTATTCAAACATTCATTCTACTTGCAAGCAAACTCTATTTGTAGTCCTATGAACAGTCTCCTAGGATGACTGCAGACACTGCATGTGCAAAGTAAAACTGCTTCATTTGCTGCGTAGTTGTTGTAATATTTAATCCAATGGCTTAACTTTTATCTGTATTTAAGGACTTTTGTGCAATATGGTCTTATAGAAATAATTGCCAAAAATTGGCTGTGGTTAGCATTTTTTAACATAACCTGACAGAAAAAAAAGCCACTTTTAAAAAAATGTAACAATGGTCTTCAACATGCTATCTACTGTGTTCAGTACACTAATTTTGAAGCCAACATTTCTGTACATGAAAAAAGAGCTATTTATCACTGTTTGTTGGAAAATCCTGGTGAAAGGATTCTACGGGTTGTTCACTGCCAAACCTGTGGCATTTTCATGGAAAAGTTTGCTATGTAAAAAAGGAAAAAAAAAAAAGCACAAAAATTTGAAGATGTCCTATCTCAATGACAAATCAGTGAATGACATTGTTTTTAACTGTAATAGAAAAAAAACAATCTATGTATATATCAGATGTCCAAAACTGTAATTAATTTATTAAAGACTGGCTCTCCAGTTCTAAAACATTTGTGTAAAGTTATGTATTTGAGCAAGAAGTAAAAAAATAAGCCTATTATCTTAGCTTTGGACTAAAAAGGATTTAATAAAGGAATGCCTATATGTAGCATTATAAAATACTTCGATGAATAGCATCTCTCCAATGGCATATTTTCTTTGATAGTGACATCTAATGAAAAGCTAAGTTTTTAACCAAGAAGTTTTATAAGGGTTATGAAGATAATTCTCTACTTCAGACCTTAATTGTTTTTACATACAATCAAAAGAATGACTTATTTTAAAAAGGTTAAAACCAAACTATTAATTCTCATCCATAATTAAAAGGCAGTACAGTGCTCAAATCTTCTAGCTGCCATATTATTTTTATAAGCTTACTAAATCTTTAACACAAAATACTTGCCTAAAATTGGCATGTACTTTTGACATTCAAGATAACAGTAATCTGTCATGTACAAAAATAATAATAATCAATGTCATATTTATATCAAGCTGTTACATTTGAATATTAATATTCCCTGGACACTATTTTTTTAAACTTTAACTGAATGAATATAATACTGAAGTAACCTAAAATGAAAGTTTTAAAAATATTTATATTCACTGAGAACACTGGCCTTATATTAAGGATGATATTAAAATTATAGGTTTCCTTTGTCATTTTTTAACTACCTCTCATTTTTTAATTTATTAAACATTTTTTTAAAAAAAGAAGTTTAGGGTTTTCTTTTTAAATTTATTTTACTTGAAGGCTCGCATTGTAAGTTTCTTTTCCATAAACTTAAAACATTTAAAGAATTGTTCTTTTTAAGTGAATTTGATTTTCTAATTTATATAGAATTCAGGAGATACAATTAAAAGGGCTAATAGCTATTCCCTATGCAAATATTTTAACTGTTGCAGTGTTTGACAAAATAGGATTTTAAACAAAAGTTTGCCGAGTAGAAAACATGTTCTGTTTACACTGGCGTTGCTGACTATCCTACCATATTCAGCACTTTTAAATACATTATTTATGAAAATGTAGTTAAAATGCTATCAAGATAGAAAATATTTATCATAATGATTTCTTTTAACAAATGCCTGTTTTGTCTGAAAGTGTTACTGTGTTAAAACATACTTTATCCATGTCAATTAGATATTTACTATTGAATAAGAGTTTTCAGTAATGTGTTGAAAAAGACAGCTATGAAGATGTTTACAAAGTCATATTTTTTCCTAAAGAGTGAAGAAAAATACCTAAAGAATCATCACTTCTATTGTGAAGTTCTATTGTTCCTGAAATTATTTAATTTTCTTATAAGAATTGAGTTTATTGTGCTACTATCACGTATACACATATATGGTGTAATATCATACCTATTTCTGTGTTGGAGGCACAATAAATTGGTGCACATGATTAGAAAGTATGTAATACACTATGATACATCGCATGCATCGAACTTTTTTAATGTCGACTTTATATTCTTGTTGTTACTACATATGATGATGAACTGCTAGTCCTAAGTTATCTTTATAAGATACTTTGGACTATTAGATGAATTGTCTGTTTGACAATACCTTTAATATTTTCCCAAATGTAAACGATAAGAGCCCCATGAAAAGTCCTCATCTCTAAACTGGGCATTTGTAGAATACAGATTTTGAAATTGATATATCCTTTTGAAACCTAATTAGGAAGTTGTCTTAAGGATGATTCTAAAGCAAATTTACACATCAGATGTTGGTAGCCATGCTATGTGAGCATTTCTGTACTAAACTCCTAATGGGGGGGTAAGGGGGGAGTGGATTCTCAATCTCAAAACGTTTAAAGTTTCTATCTACGAGTATGTCTATATTTGCCAACCTACCAATTTTTTAAGTATGGTATATATTCCTTCTATTTAAGTTACAGAACTACAATAAACAAACAAAAAGCCCTCACTGGTGTCTACGCTACCATTCTAAGAGCACAATATTTGCTTTAACAGAGTTAATTTTTCCTAGTGAATGAATTACTCCCTAAGGGAAAACAAGCACTTTAGAAGGAACATGTTGCATTTTAGACTGCCAAGATAATTTTGTATGTTAGAATCTGCTCCTGCACCCAAAAAGAGGTTCATGCACTTTCTAATGTGCCTAACTTCAGAGGTGTATATAATACAAAGTTGAGGATATATATGAATTGGAGAGTCAGATTTACTTAGATTGATCCTGTGCATAGGTCATAGTAATAATGGATGACATTTCACTCTGGATAATTGTTGTGTTACCCAAAGGTAGTATAGATAATTTGACAGTGTTATAGGGGCAGCTCTAAGCACAGTAAGTGGTGCCCTGGCATATGAACA
This sequence comes from Choloepus didactylus, assembly GCF_015220235.1. Taxonomy (NCBI): domain Eukaryota; kingdom Metazoa; phylum Chordata; class Mammalia; order Pilosa; family Megalonychidae; genus Choloepus; species Choloepus didactylus. The sequence continues at coordinate 5,176,161 of NC_051308.1, read as the reverse complement.
AGAGCAAAACAATTTTGGTATCAAAATTATGAAGTGCAAAAATCAAGACCATAATGTGGTCGTTTTTTCTTTTTTTTTAAGTCAGAGTATGTACATAGGATGACCAGTTCTGATATTTGGTGTTTGGTGCATGGGATGTTTATTAGTATCCTTTGGTCCTTTTGATGCTGCCTACATACTTACTTACAGAATGTAATATCGTACATTTACCTGATAGTTCAGTTTTGCAAAAGGACTATAGAAATAGGTAAACAATGTTTATTTATTAGGGGGAAAATACATTTTCACCCCATTAAACTGCTTTAAAATAATAGCTGATTCTTAATTTTGAGTTCATCCATTTTTTATATACCTTTATGCTGAAAAAAAGTCATGTTTTAATTGTGACAAATTGCATTTGCAAAAGATACAACATGCCAAATGCTTTGGGGATGAAAAGAGAAGGAGTTTAAAATACAATCGGAAAATAGGAAAATAAGATCCATTTTGAAAACCACCTGAAATTTCTTAGAGATCGAAAACACCCATAGAAAGAACTGTCAAACATTAGTTTTAAATACTCTGTGTTTGATACATTGGCAAACTATTTTAAAAGGTGGTAAAGATATTTTCAGACAAATTTCTTGCCAGTGTTTTAACATTTACAGTTTGTGATCCTAATTTTCCAAATATGTTCTGCCAATGCTTATATTTGAGTGCTTTTTCAGTTCTTTTTAAATTTCTGATCAACAGAAAATGTTTGCTGTGCTGAGTATTCAATCTGTAAAAATTTCAGTAATCCCTCACTTGCTACAACTGCAAATGTTTATCAATAAAACTGCTACCAAAAACTTGTTTCAGATCTTTCCTGCAATATTCATAAAATACTCTTGCAACACACAACACTGCGCAGTTATTTTTTTCCAAGTACCAGGCTTTAATTTCTTTATAAATATTTTAGAAATTGTTACTTTCACAGGTTTTGTCCCTTCCCACCCAAAGGGGCATCTTTTCATATTAGTTCAAGAGGAAATTAAAAACTTTTTCTTTAATGAAAATTCTATGAATGGGAAAAGTTCCATACTAACTGGTAACAGATCCAGTTCTGGGGACTAATTTTATTCCTTTGACGAGCCCTGTAAAATGAGTTTGGAAAATGAGTTATTAAGCACTCATGATAATAACCAAATTTAATATTTTTAACATGTCATATGTTCAACACCTGAAATTCATTCCTCTCACAATATTTCTCATATTAATCTTTTTGCTTCAGAAATTTCAACATTTTAAATCTGCTGATTCAACCTAACTGTCTTCACATCATTTGTTTTCAAATAGTCAGAAATAAATAGTTTGGAATAATAGTTACACAAACTGAGTTTCTGTTCTGGGCTTTGATACATTTTAAAGGTCTAGATGCTATTGCTGTATTAAATTGTTTACACACTAAATGCTTACTAATGGAAATGTATGTCCACAAATTCACATATGGAGTACACTGTAAAAAACACTGGGAAGATTAGGAATTTCCCATTTTCCAAGAATGTATTAAACATCATTTTAATGAACTTTCCTTATTTTTTTTTCAAAATGTACATCTCACCAACATCACATGGAATCTACAATCTAGAAATAATTCATCTTTATATAAATAATCTGGTTACTGGAATGTGAGAGCTTTTAAAATTTTTTAGCTTAAAAATAAAATTTAAATGATAAGAGAATCATTTGAAATTTTTATTTCAAAGGAAATTTTTTAAAAACATCCCCAAGGATAAGAAAAATATAAATATCAAAATAACGTAGGGGAGGTGTAGAGTCAAAACTAAATTACATAAGACTGACCATTAAACAGCATTGCTTTTTGCATAGAATAGAAAACATTTGTTAAAGATTAGGGTAGTATAATTTCCTATCTTAATTTTCACCATGAAAATATGAAAAGAATGAAGAAAACTTGGTTGTATGTTCAACTAATTTTTATTAAATTTTTAGAATAATTTTAGATTTACGGAGACATTGCAAAGAGAGGCCCCACACTCATTTTCCCTGTTAACATTTTTGGTACAGGACATGTGTCATAATTAATGAGCCAATACTGATGCCATTATTAAGTCCATACTTTATTCAGATATCCTTAGTTTTCACTGAATGTCCTTTTTCTGTCCCAGGATCCTATCCAGGATACCATATTACATTTAGTTGTCATGTCCTCTCAGGCTTCTCTTACCTGTGACAGTTCTCAGACATTCCTTGTTTGAAGGCCTTGACAGTTTTGACAACTACTGGTCAGGTATTTGTAGAATGCCCCTCTATTCAGATTTGTCTGATATTTTTCTCACAATTAGACTGGGGTTACAGGTTTTTGGAAGCAAAGTGACAGAAGTAAAGAGTCATTCTCATCACATATCAAGGGCACATACTATCAACATGACCTCATTTTTGATGTTGACCTTGGTCACCTGGCTGAGACAGTGTTGGTTAGGTTTCTCCCTGTAAAGTTACCCCTGGTATTTATGTTGGAAATGAATTTCCTGGGCACTTAAACTGAACTAAACGTTCTCGGCAGATTCTCCAACCGAACTATATCCCATTAAATGGTTACTAACAATGCTAGCAAAGAATATAACGAACTGGAAAGTGAGAAGTGTTAAGTTGAATACACACTTAACGGAGGTGAAAGTGCATTTTGTTTCCCTTGAACTACCTAATCACTTTAATCCTCTATCATCCCTTGGGCAATAAAACTCTTAAGTCTTACCAATCGACATAAAAGGTAATTTAAATTGATAACCATTTTGCCGAGTGCTTTTCTATATTGTCCTCCACTGAAAAATGAGTAATGAATATTGAAATTATGTAAAAGATGTAATAATTTTTTTCTAGCTTTAACCTATTTGTCACAAATGTAATGTTTCTTGTATATGAGTTCTGGATGTTTGCTAAATATTGAATTTCAATGTGTTTCGTTCTGTAAACTTTATATTGAATGTGTTTAATTTTTTTACTACCATGTTCAATGTACTGAATTATCTGTACATAAGGAAATTTTGAATGCATTAATACAATTTCAGAAGCGCTGTGCTTGGTTATTTTGCTATGCCAAAATTACAGCAGGTATTCTTAAATTGATTAGACAATCCAGATTATTCTCCCTCCAATATAAATTGTTCAGGGCTTCTCTACCCCCTTCCTTGAATCTATTTCATTTTACCTGTGTTCAATAATAGACTTCTTTAAATCCTAGTTTTTTCAACATATAATAGAATCTGAGCATGACAATATGTAAGAAAATTCAGAAGTCTCAAACTAAATATATTTCTTTGAGTTTTCAAAGTAAATCAAACTACAGCTGTCTTCATTTGACTATATTGTGGAAACCAATGAATATTATTGTAAAATGCATTTGCATTACACTTTCTTAAAATGTTTTGAATTAATAAAGAATTCACCCACGTATCCACGGGCAAGTTACTGTTTTCTCACTGGTGTAAACCTATAGGAATAAAAGGTAAACTTAATTGTGTTACTTGAACTACTTATGCATCTGAGAGAAAAGAATAAATTTTGACTGAATTCTTTGCATTGTTCTATGAGGTACTGTTAATTACAACTTTGCACCTTTTATAAATAATAAAGTATATTCTTCAAATGCCTTACGTTTTGCCAATACAGCCAAGAGATTTATCACATCCAGTTCAAGTGAAATAACATGTCCCAAATAGGTAAACAACCTGACCAGTCCTGTTCTAAGACTGGAGGTAAAATGGGTAATTAGTTGTAGATTTTAAGTATTAAAACCTATTTTTGGTTACATTATTTGGAAAGTCATTCCGTTCTTCCACTTCATTTGGCATTTTTGTATGTAGTGTGAAGGGATGCAGAGAGACAAAGCAAACTCATTTTGTAAGGATTATTTTATACTCAGCCTGAATAGTTTTGATTAGATACTTACCGGTGTTTCAACCTTGTCAAGGGCTCTCATTTTTTACCATTTGACTTAAAAAAAAAAAAAAAATTGCAAGTTCTTTCAGTATGTTAGCTCTCTCAACTGTCTCAACACTCACCAAATTTAGGGAGCGGGAGTTTCCAGACTGGGTGTAAAACCCTTGCATCCCCCAGTCATGCCTTGTGTTGCGTTTATTCCCTCATATCCTTTCCTCGGCAAAGCACTATACCAACAAACTTCAGTAATCCTGGCACCTATCTGCAGCTTTTGGGGGAGGGCTGGGTGTTGGGCTACGGGAAAAGTATTTGCTACGCTGTAGTTTGCTGGAACATGGAATCACTCAATCTCTTTTCAAAAGGTGCTGACGATAACTAGTATGTAAAGACGGATGGGCAGGGGACTCGGAGAGGTAGTAAATCATCTGAGCAAGTTAAATTACGCGGCAGGTACAGAACAGTGAAGTCGATTTTGCAAAATCTCTCCGTCGTTACACTTACTGTCACATCCTCAATAAAAGGAGCATGACCCACCTTTGAAAAGAGAAGCCTCAGCAGGAAAAAATGGAAACAAGGAGAAAACACACACACCCCATCTCCACCTCCACCAATGGCTTCCCACCTTCGGCTCTGGGAGACGAAAAGCGAGGCTGGCCCTGGAGGAGGTGTTGCCTCAGCCCCCGCGACGAAATCTATCTAGACTACTCTCCGCGGCGGGCCTGAAGCCATACTCTAGGCCTGAGCAGTAAATCCGCGCAGCCAGGGTTAGCAAACACCATCCCTGAAGGAACGCCGAGACTATGTGCCGACCTCTCCCAGGATGCCCCGAGCTTTCCGTTCCGCCTTCTCGGTTTCCGGCCTCGGCGGAGAACCCAAAAAACTCGTGCTCAGCCGGAAAGGCCCAGCAGAGGCTTCCGGGAGGCTCGCTCAGTTGGCGCCGCAACGCGAGACTTGAGGCGTCGGGATCTTCCGGCTGCAGCAGGTTCTGAGGCTGGTCCTGGCGATGCGGCCCAGGCTCTTGTGGCGTGCTGCCCGGCGTCTGTGGGCCGGCGGGGCCCCAGGCCCGGCCCTCCGTTCCGTCAGCTACGGAGGTCCGCCGCTGGAGGGGCTGTTTGCCCGTGGAGGGCCCCTGCGGAGTTTCTTGGAGCGCCAAGCAGGGTCTGAAGCCCTGCTGCGGGTCAGGGGGCCCGAGCTGGTAGCGGCGGCCAAACTGCTGGGCGAGAAGGAGCAGGAACTGCGGGAGACAGAGCGCTTGCTGCACGGTAGGGCCACGCTCAGGGAGAAAGGTTCAAAGCAAACGCCTTACTCTTTTGCTGTTCCACTAAGCAGCAGGCCAGGCGGCTACACGCCATCCAAGTTTCAAACTCTTAACTCAGTTGCAGCCTTTTGGTTTAGGGTCAGCGGTCAAGCCAGCAGCGTGTGCGTTGAGCGCATCCACTCCCCTTTATGCCCTTGTGCTCCCTTGGCACAGTGCTCCGCCCCCTTCTATAGGTCTTAGCAAGTTGACGTTTTTTGGCTGTGTACTCTTTTCCAGGACAAAGTACTATCCCAGTCACGTGTGTCGGTGCACTGTTTATCACAGTGTGGTAAGGGGACCCCCTGCAACACTATCAGGAAAGATGACTTTTCAAACCAGATTTATGACTCAGAATCTGAGACCTAGGTATATGCATTTATTACAAGCTTCCCAGGTGATTCGTGTGCATACGAATCAGGGATAGGGCCCGAGTTTTGCATTTCTGCAGGCTTCCAGGGGATGCCTAGATGCTTCTACATGGACCACATTCTGAGGACATAGGCTCTAGAAAGGGTCACAGTCTGTTGGGGGGAGAAAGAATTAATTATAATACAGCTGACAAGTAAGAACAACTATGTGAATAATGACCTAGAGAGAAAGCAAGGACAAACTCGTTGGGAAGGCCTTGCAGAGGTTTAAGATAAAGGCCCCATCCTTAAAGGATATAATTATAGTTTACCTTTATTGATCCCTTACCACACTGCAGGCTTTGCTGAGCATTCCTTATCTGTAAACTCATTCAGTTCACAGTAACTGTGAGGTAGGTACTATTAGCCTCACTTGACCGAAGAGGAACCTGAGGCAGAGAGAGGTGACATAACTCAGCTCAGGGTTCAGTGACTTGTAAGGATTGGAGGGTGGATATGACTGACTCCAGATTTCATGTTCTTAAGTACTGTACTCTTCTTTAATCACAGAAATAGAGAGATTCTGGGGAGTGGGAGAATCTGCATTAAGTGATTTAAGAGAAAAGGAAGATGCCTCGAATGTAAAGGAAGGATATATTGGAAAAATAGCTTTTTTTCAAAGTATAGAACTACCTTTTAGGAGCTCACACTCTAGTGAGGAAGAGAGATGTTTTAAAAAGTCAAGGAATAATATAAGTGGAAGAAAAGTTTATTTTGTTTTAATCTCTGTAATAAAGAGCAGAGTGTTATGAAAGCAAAGGCTTGCATTTGAAATGGATCTGGAAGGCTAAGCAGGAGGTTGCCAGGTATTGTAAAAGAACAGAATTGAAGGCAGAGATGGCTGGCAAGGATAGAAGTTCCAAATTGGGAAATATAATGTAGGGGGAGCATTTACTAGGTACAGGAGATGATTATGTCATAGAAAGGTGGAAAATGAAACACAGTTAAGAATCTTGCATGACAAAAAATTTGGATTTTCGCTGTGGACAATGAAAAGTTAACAGAAGGTTTAAGCAAAGAGGTGACATTGCTTTTTTTTTTTTCCCTGCAATTTTATTGAGATATAGTCACATACCCTACAGTCATCCAAAGTATACAATCAGTTGTTCGCAGTATCATCATATAGTTGTGCATTCATCACCAAAATGTTTGAACATTTTCATTACTCCAAAAAAATAATAAAGATAAAAGTAAAAAAGGAATACCCAAAACATCCCATCTCCCCTATTGTTCATTTACTTTTTTGGGTAACATCGTTTTGAAGTAAAATTAACACTGGTGTAAGTGTCAATGATGAATTGGACTACTGAGACCCTGGTAGCTGAAAGGCCAATGTGGAGATCTGTTCAAGCAGTCCAAGTGAGAAGTGGTGGTTGGCATAGGTCTGACTCAGCAAACATTCTAAGGTAAAATAGTCAGAATTTGACAACTTGCCACCTGAAAAGAGTGAAGGAGAGAATTCCAAGAAAAGTCTTAGGCTTCTGACTTCTGAAGATGGCTGGTACTGTTAACTAAGATGAGAATATAAAAGTTAGATTGAATTAAAGGAAAAGATGAGTTGAACTGCCTTGTTAACTAGAGGACATCCAGATAAAGATACCTGGAATTACTGGTATAGAGCACAGGAGAAAAATTGAACCTGAATAATCATGAGAATTCTCAGCATACAGATGATAAATTAAGCCTTGGAAACAGATGAAAATAGCTCAGGGAGAATTTGTAGAGACAGAAGCAAGACTAACAAGGCCCAAACATATGTAATATGTGAGGAGCAGGCTAAAGGAGGAAGCTGTAAAGAATCGAGGAAGAACAGCCAGAACTTTGGGACCTTGAACCAGACAAATGAAGCTGTAGAAATCAATTAAAGACATTTTCAAGAAGTCAGTACCTGACCTAGAAAAGATAAAGTGACTACATACTGAAATAAATTTTGGATTTGACAATTTTGTCAATGGTGATTTTAATAAAAATATTTTATTAATATGATTATACAATTCAGTGTCACAAGTTGAGAAGTAAATGAGAGTTAACAAAAGAGAAATAATAAATAAACATTTTATCTCCAGAAGTTTGGGTGGGAAAAAAGAGGCAGTGACAATAAGGGGTAATTTGAAGAGTATAACAGAAGGACCCTTTTAGGATGGGGAAAACTTGAACATATTTGTAGGTAGAAGGAAAAGGGAAAGCAGGTACATGTTAGGTACCCAATGAATATATACGGATTAAGTGCCACTGAGGAGAAATTAAAAGAATGAGAAGAGAAAATAACCAGTGGAACAAAGTGCATTACCGTCGCCTCTGAATAACTCCTGGGTCTAAACCTTCTAGAGCTGCACTATCCAGTACCGTAGCCAGTAGCCATATATGGCTATTGAGCACCTGAAATGTGACCAGTCTGAATTGAGATGTGTTATAAGTATAAAATACACACTGGATCTTGAAGACTTGGTATGTAAAAAAAAAAAAAAAAAAGTTAATAGCTTTTATATTAATTTTATGTTGAAATAAGATTTTCAATATATTGGGTTAAATAAAATGTAATATGCAAATTAAATTTTTAGAATGCAGTGCCAATCTCCCCAGCCTTACAGAATTTAGCATTTCAGAACTGAAAAGCACCTTTGAGATCATCCAGTTCAAACTTGTCATTTTACTCTTGAGATAACTGAGACGTGAAGAAGTTGCATGTGTTTTCCTAAGAACTAGTGCCCAAAGAAGTGAGCTAGTGCTAGAATTCATTTTTCCTTTTCCCAACTCAACACATTTACCAATTCACCAAATTTCTTTCATATCAAACTCAACGCCAAAATATTTCCTACATTTCCTGTACTCGTTCATCTTGATTGTGCTGTTGTCATTATCTATGCTTGAATTGAGAGCAGACTTTATATAAGTATTATCTCCAGTTCGCAGCATGGTTGATTCTTTAAACAAACATACAAACTGATCCAGACTGACTGACAGTATAACTAAAACCATATTTGTTAATATGAACATATTTTAGAGTAGAATTACAGGATATTTTAATTAGTTTTATATTTTTCTGTACAGAAACCATATATATTTTACGTTAAGTTTACATAGCTTCTTTTATCACCAGAAAAGTTTTTTAAAGCTACATGCTTATGGAAGGCTAATATATAAAATGCTATTTTTAATTGATGGTATGCAATTAAAAAGGCAAAATAGACATTTTATTTTTCCCTGCAGCAACAATAACAATAAAACTGTTATCTTGAAGTCTGTTGACAGTTTAACAGTAATTAAGGGAAACTTAGCCTGCTGCTTTTTTTTCTTAGATGAGAATGAAGACTTAAGGAACCTTGCAGAAAATGAAATAACTTTGTGTCAAACAGCAATAACTCAGCTGAAGCATCAGGTATGGTATTTATGCAAAGAATAAAGCATTTCTGCTATTCTACTGTATTTTATTAGAGACTTATAAAAACAATGTAAGAAGTAACTAGCCGAGGGGAATTGTGGGAAGATGGCAGAGGAGGAAGCTCCGGAAATCAGTCCCTCCACCAGAACAACTATTAAGCAGAAAGGAACTGTCTGAATCAATTATTTTGTTAACTCTGGAGGCCAACAGAACACTGTACAGCATCAAGGGAAGAGCAGGAGAAAGAGACTAGTAAAGTACAGTAACTACCAGTAAATAGCTCTCTCTGCAATGGTTACCTTTGCCCAGCCCCCTCTCTCACAAGCAGCAGTGAGGTCTAGCCCCTGGTGCCAGCCCACTCACTAGTGGCCAGAGAGCGACAAAAATCCACTTACCCAAGATCCTGGGGTGGAGTAGGGAAGGGGGTACAGGCCTACCTCTGATCACTCCTTTTCATTAGCTACTTCGTATCACTAGGGTCACAGTTCTGAGGGCAGCCACTGTTCCATCCTGCCCTGGGCAAGGCAACAGAAGAGACTTAAAGATGGTATGCTCCTTCAGAGCTCCAGAGGACAGTTGAAAGGCTGCATTTTCTGAGCAGGGGCAGAATCAAGAAAGGGAGCTTTGGGGAACCCTGGAAGATACTCTTGGTGCTCTTCCTGACCCCTCCATTATCCCTCCCCCAGGGAAGTTTAGAGCCAGCCAGAGCTCCTTTTGTGGGTCCCTAGCCTACTTCCAGCTGGGAAAGACTGACTGGGAAACTACTCTCTGTCATCCTCCCACTCCCCATCCCCGAATCTGCCCTCCAGGCAAAAGCAGCTTGAGACAAAAAAAAGCAATGTAAGAAAAAACTGATGTTGATGGCCTGGGACAAAGGCTTACCTGCTTTAAGACCTGCAGAGGAATACCCAAGATAAGGAGAAGTTCTGTTTCCTGGGAAGCAGACGAAACATTCAAACTTCTGTAAAGAAGAACTCCTAAGGCCACTAGCAAGCCCAAGCCTAAGAAATGTTGACACAGGCCCAGAAAAGACAGGGAAGACCCTGCATTTCACATTTGTCTTAGGCTGACCTTACCAATAGGAAGCCTGAACTCTTACTAAGCGTACCAGCCAAAGCAAAACCAAATTGCAAAAATGGTAAAGGTGTTTTTTGCTTAGGTTTACTTGTTATTGTTAGCTCCTGACTTCCAAGAAAATCTCTCATATCACCAACTGGTTACAAAGTCAAGAAACAAAAATCCCAGAGTTAACATTTTTAAATATTTAACTGTACAGTATGCAACAAAAGATGACAAGACAGACAAAGAAACAGGAAATGACGGTATACAAAAGAAGAGGATAAAAATCAGAAAATATCAATGAAGACCAGATTTTGGACATACTGGACAAAGACTTTAAAAGACTGATCTTTAGTATGCTCAAGGAGATGAAGGAAAACACGGGAAAAAACACAGGAAAGTAATGAATGAATAATATGAGAATCTCAGTAAAGATATGAAATTTTTAAAAGGACCAAATGTAACTCCTGGAGTTGAAAACCACAATAACTAAAATGAAAAATTCCCAAGAAGGTTTCAACAGCAGATTAGAGCTGGCAGAAGAAAGAATCCACAGCCTCTAAGATGAGACAGTTACAATGAGTCAGGCTGAGGAGCAGAAAGTATTATAAAAAGCAAAAATAGCCTAAGAGACCTCTGGCAGACCATCAAGCATACCAATATATACATTTTGGGAGTTCCAGAAAAAGACAAAAAAGGGGCAAAGGAATATTCAAAGAAATAATGACAGAACTTCCCAAACTTAGCAAAACACATGAATATGAACATACAAGAATCCCAGAAAACACCAAAGAAGATAACCTTGAAGAAAAATATGCTCCGTCACACAGTGGTCAGATTTTTGAATGCAAAGGCAAGAAGACAGTTCTGAAAGCTGCAGGAGAAAAGCAACGTATTATGTACAAGGAAGTCCCCATTAATTGAGTGCCAATTTCTCAACAGAAACCATGGAGGAAAGAAGGCTGGGGTGAAATATTTAAAGTGGTGGAAGAAAACAATTGCCAACCAAAAATTTTCATCTGGCAAGACTTTCAAAAATGAAGGAGAGATTTAAGATGTTGCCTGATAAACAAAAGGTAAGGGAGTTCATCACCACTAGATTGCACCTACAAGCAATGCTAAAGGGATAGTGGTTCAAACTTGACTGTTAGTGATTCAAAGTTGCATAAAGATACGACGACCTTTGGGTAAGGTAACCATGTGAGTAAAAATTAATGCCAATAATACTGTATTATATTTTTTGGTATTAACAGTACTTATTCCTACAGGTGCTAAAATGTAACTGCATAAAAAGTAATGATTAATCTGTGGTTTTGGTCAGAGGATGTACAAAGATATAATTTATAATAAGTAAAAGAAGTGGGAGGACAGAGAGGTATACAGTGTATGTGTATGCTACTAAAGTCAAATTGGCATCAAATCACATAAGATTATTATATATTTAGGATGTTAAATTTTAACTCCATGGTAATCACAAGGAAAATATATTAAATATACCCAGATAGAAATGAGAAGGGACTATATATGGTTCAATATAAATTTGAAAATATGCATTAATGGGAAAATTGAGGACCAAATATTTATAAGACTTACAAAGGCTAAATAGCAAAATGACAGAAGAAAGTCCTGCATTATCACTAGTAATTTTAAATGTAAATGGATTAAACTTGCCAGTCAAAGGGCAGAGATTGGTAGAATGGCTAAAAAAATAAAGTATGACTCCACTATTGGTGGAATGGATAAAAAAAAAAGTATGACTCCACTATTGGTAGAATGGATAAAAAAAAAAAAAGTATGACTCAACTATACACTATTTATAAGAGACTCCCCATAAATTTAAAGATGTAAGTTGATTAAAAGTCAAAGGATGGAAAAAATATATACCATGCAAGTATTAACCAAAAAGAGCTGGGGTAAATATACTAATATCACATAAAATAGTCTTTAAGTTAAAACTTGTTATGAGGGACAAAGACAGTCATTAGAAACTGATAACAGGATCAACTGAACAATTTGTAACAATTACAAATACATATGCACCTAACAACAGACCCCCAAAATATAGGAAGCTAACAGATATGAAGGGAGAAATTGAAGGTTCTACATTAATAGTAGGAGACTTTAATATACTGCTTTCAATAATGGATAGAACTTCTAGCCAGAAGATGATTGAGGAAATAGACAACTGATTGATACATAGATAGACAGACAGATAGGTAGATAGATAGATAGACAGATAGATAGATAGAGAGCACTTCACCCAACCACAACAGAATATACGTTCTTCTTGAGGACATGTGGATCATTATCCAAGATAGACCATATCAGGTCACAAAGCAAGTCTCAATAAATTCAAAAATACTGAGATCATAAAATGTATGGAAAAGAACAATCCTTCAAAAAATGGTGTGGAAAATCGGGTCTCTATTTGCAAAAGAATGAAGTTGGACCTTACCTCACATCATAAACAAAAATCAACTCAAAATCGATCAGATACTTTAAGAGTCAGAACTATAAGATCCCTAGAAGAAAATGTAGGGAACCATCCTCAGGACCTTGTGCTAGATAATGGTTTCTTCAACTTTACAACCAAAGCACAAGCAACAGAAGAAATAGATAAATGGGATCTCATCAAAATTAAAAACCTTTGCACCTCAAAAGACTTTATCATGAAAGTAAAACAACAACCTACACAATGGGAGAAGATATTTGGAAACCATATATCTGATAAGGGTTTAATATACAGAATATGTAAAGAAATCCTTGAACTCAGCAACAAGACAACCCCATTTATAAATGGGCAAGGGACCTGAATAGACATTTCTCCAGAGAAGACATACAAATGGCCAAAAAGCATATGAAAAGATGCTCAGTATCATTAACCATCAAGGAAATGCAAATCAAAACCACAATGAGATACCATTTCATACCCACTAGAATGACTATTAAAAAAACAGAAAATTACAAATGTTGGAGAGGATGTGGAGAAACAGGAACACTCATTCATTACTGGTGGGAATGTAAAATTGGTGTAGCTGCTGTAGAAGAGTTTGGCAGTTCCTCAGAAAGTTTAGTATAGAATTACCATATGACCCGGGAATCCTACTTCTAGAATTGAATTTTGAGACGTGAACAGCTATTTCCACACTGATGTTTATAGCAGCATTATTCATAATTGCTAAAAGATGGAAGCAACCCAATGTCCATCATCCAATAACTGGATAATCAAAAAAAATGTGGTTTATACCCACAGTAGAATATTATTCAGCCCTAAAAAGGAATGGTGTTCTGATACATGAGACAACATGAATGGATCTTGAAGACATCATGTTGAGTGAAATGTCAGGCATAAAAGGACAAATATTGTGTGATCTCACTGATACAAGATAATTAGAATAAAACAACTCATAGAGTCAGAATCTAGAATATAGGTTACCAGAGGATGGGGTGGGGTGGAGAATAAGACAAAGCTTAAAATGTCCAGTTTCTATTTGGAATGATGGCTAAGTTTTGTTACTGGATGATGGTGATGGGAGCACAACATTGTGAATGTAATTAACAGTACTGAATTATATATTTGAATGTGGTTAAAAGGGGGAAATTCTAGGTTGTATGTATGTTACTGGAATAAAAATTTAAAAAAAAAAAATCCATGGAACTGTTCAACACAGTGAACCCTAAGTTAGAATATGGCTTAATGGTACTATTATAAAAATGTGCTTTCATCAATTTTAACAAATTTACCATACCAATGCAAGGTGTTAATAATAAGAACTCTGAAAAGCAACTAGCTTATCACTATTTAGAATAATGAACTGGTTTTTAAATCAAAGAAAAAGCACACTTCTTGTGGTCCTGCTTTGTAATACTAAAAGGATTATAGAACTGAAGGAAAAATAAATGTCATATTAATGCCATTTTCTGGAAAGGCAGTGAACTATCGGATTACATTTCCCCACTTTTGTTTTTTTAACAGAGATGGGGGCAGGCGTGTGGCTAGATGGTGGGTAGAAGAGGTCATAGAGCAATTTTGGAGCTCCTCAGAGGCAAGAATATTTCTTTATCTCCATGTCTTTGGCACTAGATAAGGACTCTCAGATTTTTAAGAACTGAACTGTATTGCTTTGGTTTTACATAGGGAGATTTGTGGGAGAATGTATGAGTTCTATGAAGAGTAATCACTATATGAAATTAGAAGCACACTTTGCTCTTTCATAGATCTGTAGAGCAGAGATTAAAGGTGTACAGTGATTATCTCTCTGAGACTGTATGGGAAAGAATATATTCAGGAAAGGAAGGAGCTTTGAAGGTGTGCTTAGTTTAGAAATTCTACCTCTTCTCTAGCCAAGTGTGGAACTTACCAAAAATTAAATGTTCCCATCAACTACTCTAAAGGGAAAGTGCCAATATGGGGTAAAAAATTTGTGTAGCTTGCTATATGCCCATTTTCTCAATTTTTCATGAAATAAAAGGCAATACATGTTAATGGTTTCTGTTTATTGGCTAGTAATCAACAAACAAAAGTAAAGTCTGCTATTTGTTAGTTCCAGATATGAATGATCATGTTGTATTGGCAAAGGCTTGAGTGATGGAGAAATAGTAACAGGTATAACTCCCTACCAACATAAAATGTGAAAGTTCAGAACTCTTAGATAAACTTGGGATTCAAATTCTGCCTCTTCCACTTTCTAGTTGTATAATATTGGGCAACTAGATTATTCAGCCTCTCTAAACTTAGTTTGCACATTGTAGAGTAGAGTTGTTAATAGTACCTTCCTAAGAATTTAAAATATGAAAAGTGCTAAGCACAGTCCTGGGTATATATTAAAGAACCAATAAATATTGGTAGTGTTTCTTTTGAATTCACCTATATTCCAAGCCTTTATTCTATGGCCCATAACTAGCGTATCAGTAAGTTTGAAATATACTATTTCATACTTAATGTATATGCTGTGGAAAGAAGACTGATTTAGGAGTCCTATGACTTGAGTTCTTGTGCCTACCAGTTACTAACACTTTGCCCTTTAAGAAGTCATTTAGCTTTTGTTAAACTCAGTTTCCTTTAACGTAAAATGAGGGGACTGGAACAGAACAGATCATCTCTTAGGGGCCCTTTCAGTTCCAAAATTGCCAGTTTCTCTTCCATATTAAGGACGCTTAATACAAAAATGCAAATACAATTTGAGTGCTTTTGTTCTTCTGCCTAAGCAGGCCTTCAATTTCAAGAGAGTAGAGCAAAAATCTTCTCTTTTGCATTCTACATACAATATAATGTCCTATTCACAGAAGGCTCTTAATTGAATAAGGAACTGATATAAAACATACATGAACTCTACAAAGAAATAAAAGTAAGCCTATAAGTTTTAGCTGAACCTTACAGTATTTATAATATAGTTATAACAATAATGGTTTCTGGAAGTTTACAGGCTATACAGTTTATACAGTTCTAATTGCAAGATGGTTGAACAGTTCTCAGCAATATTAAATTATTTTAGGGAAACTTAACTAAGTTAAATACTTAAAATACTTTTATTTATCTTTCTTTTTTAAGTTTTAAATAGTTCTTAATTACAAAAGGGATGGCATTTTTGTATTTACAGATTATCTTACTTTTGGTTCCCTCAGAAGAAACAGATGAAAATGACTTGATCCTGGAGGTAACTGCAGGAGTCGGGGGTCAGGAAGCAATGTTGTTTACTTCAGAGATATTTGATATGTATCAGCAATACGCTGCATTTAAAAGGTGGCATTTTGAGACCCTGGAATATTTTCCAAGTGAAATAGGTCAGTAAACTGTTTAATTGCTTTTGGGTAAAGTATAGATTTAATTTATTTATCTATATCTGTCCTAGGAAAATTCTGAAGACCATTGTAGGCTTTAGAATTTATTTGCAGTGATGCTGAAGTAGCTTTATGGTAGTCACTTGTCTGATAATTTTGAGTACAAACATGCCAGTTTTGAAACAGCTTGCAAACTATTAGTCACTCAAGAATACTAACCATTCAGTGACTAATGGTCTTTTAAAAGTAGTCTTTTAGATCTGTTATTGAATGAACATATTAGCAGTATAAATGCTTTATGTTTAATAACTAGAAGCATTAAAGATAATAAGTATTAAAAACATCGATAGCAGACTTGCTAAAGTTTTTTAATGTTTTACAGTCTGAGCTTATATGATATTCTTTTGTGACTGTTTTAAACATTTCAAAATGATAGATGTGATGGTCAATTATTTATAAATGGCAGGAATAATAAAAGAATTATATTTTCCCTGTATTTTCAAGGTGGCCTTAGACATGCATCTGCCAGCATTGGGGGTCCAGAAGCCTATAAGCACATGAAATTTGAAGGAGGTGTGCACAGAGTACAAAGAGTGCCGAGAACAGAGAAGCAAGGCCGCATCCATACTAGCACCATGACTGTGGCAATATTACCCCAACCTACTGAAGTAAGGCATATAATCCCCTCTCTCCATGGTATCCTGGGGTTAGCACAGTGTCTTGCCCCAAGAGTAACACTCAGAGCTTACTGTCTGTCCAACATGTATGACTTCACAATAGATGGTTAAGAATTAAGGATTTATGAACAACCCAACCTTGCACTTTCTATTAATTTTTCTCTACCACTAACTTTAAGGTAGATATTGAGATCATCCCTTTAGGTGAAACAATACTAACTTTTTCCTTGCTAAAAGGACTAGGTTTTATTCTACTTCAAACCAAGTCAGATTGCCTTCCTAATGACTTATGCCCTCCCAATCTATTAATAACAAAAATCTTGTTTTAATAGGGGTAACAACAGAATTCCTACTTTATAACCGAATTATATTAAAATGGAAGTGTACTGTTACAGTATTCAGAATGAGTATACTTTTATTCTCACAAAGAAAATTCTCAATCTATATTTGTAAAATAACTTAATTGGGAAGTTATATTGCTTTCATCCCTCTACTGAGAAACTCCCTTTTTATTATACTGACTTGTTTTTCAGAATCAAGTATGAATGAATGATTTGAAGAGATGGAAGTTTAATTGGGGGTTTCTGTTTATTAATCTTTGGAAACAGTGCTGTTTGACTCACAGTAATAGGGTTAATAGAGTTCCTTTCATTAGATCTATTTGTTGTGTGAAGCTGAGATGAGGGAAAAAATAGTTAATGGGAAGAGTGGTGAAGGAATAGAAGGCAGGAGCCACATCTGGATACTAGTCACTTTGGGTTAAGCATCTTGGGCATGGGAGAAGGAGTTTTAAGGAAAATATGGAACACTGAGGTTCACATATCACCTCACTTAATTCTAGCAACCCTAAGAGAAAGCTCCGTAGGACATGGTGGGCCTATGGAGAGGTAGGATTCCTACTGCCAAGGTTATGGACATGTCACCGAGTGGTTCACAAAACAGCTTTTTAAATCTGGTGCTTTTGATGGTGACTCTCGTGGCACAGCATTATTCATCCTGATATTGGATCCCAGTGTATGCATGAATTAAATCTGTACCCTTGACTTCTTAGCCTTTGCTCTTTCCATTTTTACCTCTTCCTCCAGGTATGTTTAAGCCCCCCTTTATTTAAGAGTAAACAAAATAAACCCTTCCCACAGTCTCCCAACTATTATTGCTTTTTCCTGTGCTGAATTCTTTGTGAAAGCAGAAATAATCCATAAAACTTGCTAGTCCATATATTTACATTGCTAACAGTAGCTAAGTTCTATTCAGCTATGTTCTACTGTTACGTGGTGAGAAGAGGGTAATTTACAGGGAAGATGAGTTTTTCAGTATTAAGAAGGATTTGTTTTTGCTTTGTATTATATTTTTATCCCCTATTCTTTCCCCACCCAAAAAAAAAAAAAAAAAAGTTTTAAAATGGCATCCTTCCAACTACTGTCTTAAAATGATACCTTCTAAATCCGATGAGTTCTGAAGGTGGCATGTACATATATTTATAAATGGATAGTTTTTGCCTTTGAATAGTTGGTATATGTAATATTTTTAATCCAAACTTTTCTTCTTTTATATATAGATTAATCTGGTGATTAATCCTAAAGATTTGAGAATTGATACTAAGAGAGCCAGTGGGGCTGGTGGGCAGCATGTAAATACCACGGATAGTGCAGTCCGGATAGTTCATCTGCCAACAGGTATGCGTTTATTTCTTCAGCATCAAACCTTGAAGGAAAAAATCAATCTCTCAATAATTTAGGACTAACATTCTACTGAAACAGATCTTCAGTGACCAAAGGAATATATATGATTAAGGATCCTGTTATTAAATAATTTATTTAGACTCATCCTAAGCTGAAATTCTGCTTTGCAGAATAATTGCAAAGCCAAAAAGAGAGCAGGATCTAAATCCAGGGCATTTCATTATTTGTGACTATGAAGAGAAGGTATGATAGTCCCTACAGGTAGCCTTCTGAAGTTTAGACTTAGTTTTTACTATTAAAGAAAAAAATCTTCACAGTGAAGTAATTATTATGGGTTCTTCTTTATCAGCAAATGCTCTAAACATTAGGACATGGAGCTTCTTCCATTATTTTCAAACTCTAGGGGTTCTGCATCTACATAATTAGTCAGTTGGGTTATATCTAAATTTTTCTTAAACCTTCAGTATCTACTAGATAGACTAAATGTGCTTTACAAGTATTATTACTGTGATTTACATGTGAAAAAAAAGCAGTTATCGATAAATAAAATAAGTACCTTAAAATGACAGATCTCATATTGGCATAATTCCCATTATTGGTAGTGGTTAATGGGAGTGTTGGATTAATGTGTTTTTGTTTTTCTAAACATGGGAAAATCCTCATTTTAAACTTTAAGAACACGTCCTATGTAAAGATAGTATATTAACATTCTTTGTGTCTTCTTAATTTCTATAATAAGTAGTCATTACTTTAAAAACTAGCTAGCTGTGAGTGGGAGAACAATGATTTATGCTTATTGTTTTATATGTATGCCTTCAATAAGGAAACACTTTGTGCTGTATCTCAAATTTTCAGTTTCCTGACAAACATTTTAAAAGTTATGTTAAGTTTATATAGTCTTCCTTTTATAGTGGAGTCCTATTTTCCCCCTCATTAAGGAAGAAGAAAAAGGATAAGAAAGAAAAGGAGTGTTCCTTGATTAATAAATACAGAAGATTTTTCTATTAAAACTCACTAATTCTCATAACACTATTCAGGTATTGTCTGTGAATGCCAACAAGAGAGATCTCAACTGAAAAATAGACAGATGGCTATGAAAAAGTTACGTGCAAAACTTTACAGCATGCACCTAGAAGAAGAAACAAGTAAAAGATACAATGCTAGAAAGATTCAGGTAAAATTGAATTTTAAAAATGCTTCTAAAGGGCAAAAATATTTTTAGATAACCCAATTTTTATCCATACATGCCAAAATTGTATTACTATATTTGTCAAAATAAGAAAATAAACCAACTAGCTTACCTAAAGGTTATACTTTATAGTAATCTTACTACTATCAGTCTTACAAGGCCATTTTTCTCAGACTTTCAACCAAAAGTACTTATAAAAGATATACTGAGCCCCATTCATTTTTAATCCTTGGAAAATTATGGAAGCAAGAAAGTTGGAAAGCAAACTGAATTTATTTTCTTCCTGTTTGGTATTTAATTTTCTAATTATAAAGCCCTTTTAAGAATTCCTCACTATGAGAAATTCACTATCTTGTTACCACTGAAAATGATGAGATTCATAGAAATTATACATATTTATCTTCCACTTGAATATCAGATCAACTATGTACCAGGCTTTTTGTATTTATCATCACTGTGGTAGGTGTAATAATAAGTTTAGAGTTGAAGTCACAGAACCTTGACTTGGCAGAGATGGGATTCAGATACTAATTTGTCTGACTTTAAATCCCATATTCTTTCTTCTATATGATTTTCTGTGTTATTTGGGGATTTAGAATATTTAAGACTCGGTTCTTGCATTGTGTTTCATATTATAAATCAAGAACTTAATTTCCAGATAAGTTAAATTTGTAGGTTTAAGTTGCCGTGTTTTTTAATTATATCTTTTTTCTTACTAGATTGGAACTAAAGGAAGATCAGAGAAAATAAGAACATATAATTTTCAACAAAACCGGATCACAGATCACAGAATAAACAAGTCTCTGCATGATCTCGAAACTTTTATGCAAGGAGAGTACCTACTAGATGAGCTTGTACAGTCATTGAAGGACTATGCTGATTATGAATCTGTAGTAGAAATTATTTCTAAAAAAGTTTGATGATTTGTAAATTAAAATTATGAAAAGGGAAAAGATCACATTGTTTTGTGTAAGTACTTACAAATATTCTCCTGAAAAACTTGGGTTAACTCAGTGGGAAATAATATGCATATTCTTAAGAGATAATTTCTATAAATTTTTCAATGTATTAGTAAAAAACAGAAGATAATCGTGGACTGTGGTTGTAAATCTTGGATTCTTCCTTACAAGAAGTAGACGGGAGAAAAGTCCTTTGTTTTATGTAAAATATTCCATGATTGGTCAAAAGCTTGGTTTATTTAACTTTTTAGTAAGAAAAACTTCAAACATAAAATAAGGCAGAAATATGACAGTGAATACTGTGTAAGCAGGGTCTAGTCAGGAGACAGAAACCATACCAGTAATTTGAACAAGGATAATTTTAATATAAAGAACTTTTAAGTGATAGTAGAATTAGCTACAAAGAGGGGATAAAAGAGAAACAATACACTAGGAGTGACAGAGAGTACCCAAGAACAGAACAAAATTGGAAGTGGCTCTCATTTCCCAAGGTGACGAATCAGGCCTCACTAGGTAGAGTGTGCCTACAGCCCAGTTGGTAGAAAAGTTCCCTGGGTTGCCCTTGGCCAGAGCTGATCTACAGGGAACCAGCAAGCTAGAAGCCTGCCACCGTGTTATCAAAACTTGTTGGAGGTAAGCACTACTAGGTGTTCAAAAGCACACCTGGTAGCTGTGCCATAAAAGAGGAAAGGAAGCACATGATAGCCAAGAAGAGAAGCCCCTGCCTCCTGCAGTATCTCTCCACTACCCTTTATTGAAAAGTTCAACGTGGTACCACCTGGCTTTCTGAATGAAAGAGAAATATTTTCTAGGTTATTAAATACTACAATATACTATTACTTAATTTCTCTTTACCTATTCAAAAAAGGTAATAATTGCAAAACTAGGATTGATATTGTGAATGGTCTTCGATATTGGTTTTCATTCTATAAATAAGGGAGAACTATTAAAGTTTACTTCCCAACTCCCACCAAGGAAGGAAGGTGTGAGAAACTTCCAGTCCATTAGAACATCAAAGTTGCTTAGGAAAAATCATAACACCTGGTGGATTTTAACAACATAAATTTAAAATATGTATCAGTAGATATGTTATGAACACATAACAGAATAATTGACAAATTCTTATTTTTTAACTCCCATGGCTCCTACTTCACTCATTATTCTAACTTAGTTATTCCTAGACAATCATGTAAATTTTGAAATCTAGGAAAGGTAAGGGTAATGACCATTATTTCTGGCATAAAGTTTACTGGGACCCTAGGCTTATCATTTTAAGGGCCTTAGCATTTTTTAGATGTTTGCCTCAACAACCACCTTAATTCTAAACTATGCACTATAAATCCCCCCTGCCTTTGCTTATACTGCCTCTTCTGCCTAGAAAACATATACTTCATATGCCTCTGCAGACAGATTTCAAGGTCCAACCTAAAGGCACCTTAACACCTAGGCAGAATTAACTGCTCGTTCATTTGTATTCCTAGAGTACTTTACCATACCCATATGATAACCCAATGTAGTAAACTTACTAGTTTACTCCTGTTTCAAGACTGTGTATTTAATAAAGGAATGAGAAGGGGGTAGGTCAGGGAATTGAATGAACAAGCACTAATAAACCTCTCAAACTGTCTCATTAATGGACAAGATGGTGTTTTCTTAATTCTTGTCTCTTCAGGACATAATATTAAGCTATAATAGGCACTAAATAGATGACTAAACAGCAGTTCTATCTCAAGTATTGGTCCAGAAATCTGGTATATTATTCATAAAGAACCAAAATTGAACTTAATTTTAAAAGGGCCTACAGAACCAAAGCTAATCAAAACTTGGTTAACTCGAGTGGTGATTTTGAAGATGTATAAACAGGTAATCACTGTGTTTAAAATGAAATGTGTCATAACCCTGAAAAATCTGTTTCTCATTTTCGGATCTCAATTTCTTTAATGACACTACCATTTTCCCTTTCTCCCAAATTTAAAATATAGTCATCTTTGGTTCTCTTTTTCACATAATTTGTTGCTAACATCCTCCTTTCCCACTATAGACAATCTAATCCTCTCCTATTCCATTGTCAATTCCACTATTCTTGTCCAGAATTACTTCTCTCCCGGATAATTAAATCTCCTTACTTTTCTCCCTGTGTCTTCTCTCAGTACACACATAAATAACTGCCAGATTAATCTTTCTAAAAACAAAGCTCTGATCTTGTCACTCCTTTGCTCAACAACTTAATAGATTTCCATTACTTCCCAAATAAAATTCTTAGCTGTGCATTCAATACATCCATGATCTGTATCCAGCATTATTTCTTATTAGCCCATTTCACACACCACCACCCCTTATGCCACATCAAATTAATTCTTCCTGATAAATTCACCCTGCATTTATGCTTTCCCTCATTTTCTTCCTGATTCCATGGAAACAGGAATCAAATTTCATATTCCTGGTCTTCACTCCCTCGGAAGACATCCCCTACAGCAGTGGTTCTCTATCAGGGGCAATGTTGCCCTCCAGGGGACATCTGACAACAACTAGTGTCTGGAGATAGTTTTGGTTGTCACAACTGGAAGAGGCGTGTGCTAATGGCTCCTAGAGGTTACGGGCAAGGGATGCTGCTAAACACCCTACAATGCAAAAGACAGCTCCATGTGACAAAGAACTATCTGGGCCAAACTGTCAATAGTGCTAAGGTTGAGAAACCCTGTCCTACAGCATATTCCCTTATTCTCACATATAGAAGTGAGTATAATTACAGAGTAATTACTCTGTCCTATAAAAATTCCCACTGTAACTTTAGGTGTATTTGACCACTTCAATATTCCATTACAACCATATTTTATACATTTCACCTGCCTCTCCAGTCATTCTTTTATTCAAGACATCTATTATGTCTTTTATGTGGCAGTCACATAGTACATAGTAAGCACAAGGGCAGCTGCCATGTCCCAATCATTTCCAAATACTCCACAACGTCTTGCGTGTTGTAAGTCTGCAAATAAGAATTTGATGAAAGAATGAGGGCAATTTTCTCTGCACTTTATTGTGCACCCCAAAACCCAACAATTCTGATACTGATTTGCAGGAAGAAAAGTATATACCATCTGTGGACATCTAGTAAAATTCAGAATGGTCCATTCTAAGAAGTTTCTTACTAAAGATGAAATTAAGTGCTCATGAACCTGCCAAGCAACTTAATTGTCAATTAGGAATATTTCACCCTAATCAAATAAAAGCTCAAACATCATTTAATAATAATGATTAAGAAACCTTTAAACCAAAGGTTTAAACTGACAAACTACCCCAGTATGCAACAAAGCATGCTTGACTTTATATTACCTTATATTCCTATGGTGATTTTGATTTTTCCAATGTTAGCCTTTTTCTGAAGAAAAAAACAACAACTGCTGTATCATGCCTTTCAAATTATGGCTAAGATCCAAAGATTTATTCCAGGCACTCAACTATTTAATCTGACATAAGCCCCTGCTCAAATTTCATATTCCCATCCACATCTGAAAAGAGAAGAGGGGAAATAAAGATGAACTCTAAGCTCAAAGAAGGGAATTGACGTGAAAATGTACTATAAACAATCAGGATTCCAGTAAATATTATTCCCCATCATAACAGGGAAAACTACATGGAATTTGGAATCCCACAGGCTGGGGTAGGAATTTTCAATTACTGTGTGTTTCTCTAGGAATAAACTTAGACTTTTGAGTACAATCATCATAAAATGAAAATAATGCTAAGGTTATCACAAGAATTAAAGGGTAACATTTACAAAGGCCCTAGCACTAAAAAGAAGCCATTATAGTTTTAAAATTATTTCAACAAGTCACTCCTTTGCTACAATCCGTTTAACAGCTACCCCACTGCAATCAGAAACAAACTTCAAATTCTGTATCTAAGCCTACAAAAATCTGTAGGATCTGACTTCTGCCTACCTCTGACCTGTCTACTCTCTTCTTTGCTCACTGCTCTCTGGTCAGCCATTCTGATCTTCCTTCTAACCCTGGAACATGCCAAGAATGTTTCTTTCAGTCTTTCTTCTGCCTATTATGCAGACGTTTGCATTGCCAGCTCATCATTCAGATCGTGGTTCAAGGTCTCAAAAACCTTCCTGACCACCCGAAGAACTTAATTTATGTCCCCACTCTCCACTCTCTACCCCCATTACACTGTTTTTCTCTTTCATTAACTTATGAAAAATCTTATATGGTTTCTCAATTTCCTTCCCATTAGTATGCAAACTCCCTGATGGAGGCTTTGTCTTTTCAACCTTCAACTCCACGACCCGGCACCTGGGCCAGACAAAGTTGTGGTGAGTGATGCACGTGCCTCAAGCACAAAATGTAAAGGGCAAGCAAAAATTTCAATAATCAAGATAATTACTATTTGAACGCAATTTAAAAAAAATACAAAAAGTCCATGATGAACTAAATATCACAATTTTACGTAAAGACATTATGTAATTTATACAATATGCCCTAATCCCAGCCTTGTCTCATTAATTCTGACCCTGCCAGGCACAGGATTTGCAACAACTGAATTGAGCACCTACAATAAACAAAGTTCTGACTCTCAGAGAACACAGAACAAAAAGCCGGAAAACAGCAAAATGGAAGTTTAGGTGCTACGTTTTCACCATACTGTTGCCAAAAGCTGAGTCTCGGGAATGCACTGCCACAGCTTAAGTGCATACTACAACTAATGAAAAGATCAGCATGACCAATAATACTACACAATTTGTCATCACTTAACTGCCATCCATTCTTGCCATCACAAGAAAAACATGCAGTTAGTCCAGGGAGGTGAGGAGATTGGCCTTCCCACCGCAACCGGATTCTAGCGAATACTTTTTTTTTTGTAGTAGTAGTAGTAGCAGTAATAGTATTAAGGCTACAGTTTCTTGGCAATGGCCTTTTAAGGCAAGAAACAAAAACCCAGGAGGGCATGAATATAAATTCAATAAACTTAACGT
Source organism: Choloepus didactylus (assembly GCF_015220235.1). Classification (NCBI taxonomy): domain Eukaryota; kingdom Metazoa; phylum Chordata; class Mammalia; order Pilosa; family Megalonychidae; genus Choloepus; species Choloepus didactylus. Next base: position 5,150,826 of record NC_051308.1, on the reverse strand, counting down.
TCATACAAAATAATTAAAGAACTGCAGCTGAAAATAAAAATAACCGCGCTTACGAGAAAGAAGTGAACTCTCGCCCACCCTCACGGCACAGAAAGCCCAGGGGCCACTCGGCTGCGGGTCTCCCGCCACAGCGGTGGCTGAGCCTGCTGCTCGGTGTCCGCAAGCGCGCGTACAGAGGGACCCACCCACCACGGCCCGCTCCCCTTCTCCCGGAAAGAAACGCTGAGGAACGCGGGGGAACCCAGTGCGCAAGCGCCAACCCGCCAACTCTGCACCCACCGCCCACCAAAGGAGCCTGCGCAGAAGCATGGGGAGAGGGCGGGGACAAATTAGGAGGGAGCTATGAGCGCGCGCGTAAATTCTAAAGGCGGGGTAAGTAGACTTGGGGGAGGGTTCTTGTTCCGGAAAACTTGGATTCCTGGCCGCCCCAGAGTCGCCGCTCACCAAACGACCTCTTGGGAGATGATTGAAGACAGTCGGCTTGCCTGCTTACCTGTCGGAGATCTCCAAACAGAGACCGGAGTTGCCTTCAGACTGCAATCAAGATTCGGAGGAGGCCCATCCCAAAGACCGCAGATGGCAGCGAGGCGGGTGTGCGCATGCGTGGCGGGACTCCTCCACGTGCGGCGAGCCGGGACCTCCCCGCCCCAAGGCTCCACCCCACCCCACCCCACCCCTGGCCGGCGCATCTTCCCGGAGGTGCTGACCCGGCTTGATGGATGGGTGGAACTTGGCGACTCGGCCCCACCTCCCGGGCCGCGCATTGGGCTAGGCCGCGGGCTTCTCCGCCCATCGCCTTCCTATTGGCGCGCGCGTGAGAGCGACGCACCCCATTGGCTCGCCTGGATTTGGGCACCAAATTCAAAGATTTTAAAAGTACCAGCTGGCGCCTTTTGGAAGACACGGCTCTACGGCCCTGCGAATCGGTCAGTCAGCTCCGCAGCCCGCATCGCTGTTCTCCTCGAAGTAAACCTCGCGGCCCTGGAATGAGCCAGCGGCCCTGCAGCTGCTCGCCACGACCACTCTTCTTGACAGCCGCCGAGCGCCCGCGGGCCTCGGGCGGTAAGTGAGAGGAGAGGGCGCGGGACGAGAGGTTCTAGGAGGGCTGGGGATGAGGGGTACCTACGAGCCCGAGCCCCTTCTGAACTCGAGCGTGCGACCGGGGATGGGCGGCCGCGCTGGGGTTCGGGAAAGGGAGCCGGGTGGGCTGAGGCGGGGTGGCGGCTGGGGTTCTCTCCTGCCGCGCCAACCTGAGCTCGATGCCTTAGGGTAGGTCGCGACCTACTGGGCGCTCATTTCCTTTTCGCAAAACCCAGCTCTTTCCCCACCTTCTTAAATAGGCGCCAAACGCCCCCTCCCCCACCCGGCCTCCCGCCCTGACAGGCCCCCCGTGCCGGCTGCTCCCAGGTGGTCCGTGTGCCTGACCCCTACTCTCTGAGCCCCTTCTCTATTATCTGCCCTGCACCCTCAGATCCGACCTGAATTTCCCGGATTTTTCGCCTCAGTCTTGCAGGCGGGCGCGGGAGATCTTGCTCGCGGTTATCTCCCGCCTCTGCCAGTCCCGCGCCCTGAGGGGTCATCCCTCCGACCCTAAAGTATTTCCAGGGTCTCCCTCCCCACTCCCGCCAAATGGAGGGACCCCCACCACCCCCAATCGGACAAGCTCAATTTGGACGTCCAAACAAAAACACTTAATTTTCTCCTTTTTTCATCCTCTGCCCATTAACTCAGTCTCAAGGCCTGCAGTGGAAAGGAAAGGGGAAAAAGCACTTTTTAATACAAAAACGTGAATTTGTCCGTATTTAGCTGATTTTGTGAGAAATGATGAATTGGACTTTTTTTCCCTGTGTCCCTGAATAAGTAGATATTTCGTTGACTCCAAAACTTGAATAGACTGGAAGGCACTGAAATAAATTCTTATTTTTATACTCTTTGTTACCATCACTAAAAGAGATCCAGAGACATTTCTTTTACCTCCGAAATTACCAAAAATGAAAACATATAGTCATATGATTTTGTAATATTTGGTAATTACTGAAAAGATGTTACTTTCATTAGAAAAAGAATCTAGAAGACTCAAGAGAGAAAAATATGCAGATTAAATATATTTATAGGAGATCCTGGATCACAGATCTTCCTGTGGAAATCTGAAGTTTAATTGTTTTATGAACTTTTTAACTAACTCCAGTTGTCCTTGCTATCTTCTCCTCAGAATATTTTCCGTAACCTGGATCCCCCCCTGCCCCCATTCACAGATTTGAGAAAATGAAATAAGTTAATTGCTTCCAAATATTTTAGAAGGTACACTTTTCTAGTTTTCTCTTACAGATTATGGCTGACTTGCAGGCCATATATAGCCTCTCTTAAATTCCTAATTAAAGGACTGGGGAGGCATAAAGTTGGGCACATGGTAGCTAGCTATAGGTATTAGAGAAAGTAGGACTTCAATGTTTAAGCACTGTAGCCTGGTTTAACTATAGGTTTTTAATACGGCATGTCCTGTCTATATTGAAAGATAACATGGAAGGTAAAACTTTGTACAGTTAGTTAGGAAACTAATGGAATGTTTCAAGGTCACAAAGCTAGGCAAAAGACTGAGCATTGATTTTCATTTGCTCTTGAATCAGTCTGAATCCTAAATCTATGCTTTTTAGTGGGGGAAACATAATATTTTGGGGAAATATATACTTCCGTGTGGAATGTATTTTGCTCCTTTTAAATGTTTATGATTTGCAAAGTAAGGAACATGAAGGGTTTTGGCTTATGAATAATGTGATAAATATTCTATTGGTTAGACCCTTTGTGACAGGGATTCTGACGTACATTTAATTGTTTCATTGTCTTATCCCCACTTTGTGGATGAGGAAATTGAGGCTTTAAGAATTAACTTCCATCAGTTTTCTCCAACTCAGTGAATGGCACTTTTTACCTTAGATATTCAAACCTTGAACTCAATAGTTTTGCTTTGGGATTTTTTTTTTATTAATTCATCATCACTCATCGTCCACATTCAATGTATTGGCAAGCTCCATTGGCTTTAGCTTCCAAAATAGATCTTGAATTTATACAGTTACCTTCATTTCCACTGTAGACGTCCTACTCCAGGCTACCCAACTTCTGTGATACATACTCCCAACTGAGTTCCCTGCTTCCACTTTTTACCTTCCTACAATCCATTCTCCATAACTGCTGATCATCTTTTAAAAAGTTCTAACCAATTTCTCTCCCCTGTTTATAACCCCAAAGGCTCTTTATTGCATATTGACTAAAATCCCAATTTACCCCACCAAGCCTATAGACCTTATTTTTCAACCATTCTCGCCTAGCCCACTAAGTTGCAGCCATATTTTTATCTTGTACATTACTGCTATTTTCCATGCTTCCTGTATTTCCCTCTCTCTAGAACTTGTGCAAGACTTGCAGATCTCAGAATGTCACCTCTAGAAGATCGTCCTTGACTAACATCTCCCCACACTCAGTCACTAAGTGGGCATTGGATAAATAAATGAAGTGGCAGAAGTAGACTCTCAGTCCTCATCCATGTGATTGAAGGATTCATGGAATCAGATAATTTTTCTTTTTGAATAATGTCAGATCAACTATGTGAATACATGTTTCCCAGCTTATCTAGAAAACTTGGCTTGAAAATTGGAAAGCATTGAACTAGTTAAGAGACGTAGTAGGCTCTCTAGCCTGTTTCAGTCTGTTTCAGCTACCTTTTTAAAAAAGTAGTACTTCTTCAACTTATTTTGCAGTATTGTTTTGGAGATCAAGAGTACATAACATTCATATTTTAAAGCTAAATCTTAACCAAGGCCCAGATGTTGGTTTCTAATACCATTTTCCAATAAAAGGAACCAGGGCTGGAATAGGGAAAATACAGGATGACCCTGAAGCATGTCATGGTTCTAGAAAGTAAAGAATGCTCAAAAACCCAAAATCATAAGAGTTATGTCAGAGACGCTGGGGGCAACCGAAAGACCACAATGGTGAAAGCTACAACAACTTAAGCAACAACATAAATAGCATAGTAGTGGATTATAACCCAAAGTCCATGGTCTATACTGATATAAATGATCGATTAAATAAATATGTGAGAGAATAGACAAATCCTGTGTAGAAGAATTCCAAAACATGTCTATGTATTTCCCCTCAAAGAGGCATAACTCCCCATTCCTGTATGTGTGGTCTGTGCATAGTCTCTTACTTCCAAAGAGTCCACTGTGAAAAGGGAAAAACATTACTGTGGAGAAACGTGACAAACGCTAACCTCATCCAGGTAAAAGGAGATCCAAGTAAAGTATGGATTTTAGTTAGTAATGTATCAATATTTTATATTAGTTGTGAATTAAAACTTGAAGTCTAACTACATGAAAATTCATGTTGACAGGAATATTATAGTGATTTTCTTTAAGTTCCTTAAGTGGGGCTTATTTAATGAGTAAGCATAGATGCTAGGGCTGGTATATTAAAAATACAAAAAAAAAAACATTTTTTATATTGGATGCCTTCTATGTGTCAGGTACTGTACCATTTGCTGGGAATTCTGTGGTAAGCAATGGCAGACATGTTCAGCCATTAAGGAGCTTACAGTAAATTTGGCCAGGTCTGAGAAGGCCCCTCTTTTAAAAGATATGAAGCTACACATGAATAATGAATTCGGGAGACAGCAGAAAAGATATTCCAGACAGGGAAAAGCATAGACTGGAAGTCATTGTTTTGGGGAACCACAACAGTTTTTTTTCTGGCACGATAAATTCTGGTTTTTATAGGGAGTATAAATGTGAAATATTTAAAACTAGTAACAATATGGAATGCTATTGTTCTGAGCACCTCACTTCCAAACTTAAAATGCTGTCTGTTCCATTACTTCTTAATTGATTTCTCAGGTCCTGGGGTCGTGAGTCTTTAGCTTTCTTGAAGCTTAAGTTTTAATAAGTAATTATGAAGTCTCATGAATAATATCCATAATTGCGTGGTTTGTGAATAGTCATAACTTGTTTTTCCCTTTTATTCTACTTATATGTACCAACTACATTTTATATCATGAGCCAGTACATGTTTATGTTTAACTTATATATCCAAAACAAGTTTCCCTAGACTACGGGTATTGAAACTTACAGCCTCATTGCAATATGTTCTCATTATTTAGAATATTTGAATGGTAACTTGGACTCACTGTCACCCTCACATTCTTATATATGATTTTATATGATTTCGATTGTCATCCTTACTTGCCAGATCTTCTGACTGGTAACTGAACTATTGATTCTGCTAGTATTTTGGTTAATTGGTTGGTCATGCAAAATCTTTTTTCACTAATTAAAAATAGCAGGGTTTCTAGCACATACTAAGATGATGATGCCCTGTATTTGAGTTTACCGTATTAGGGTAGACACACCTTAAACATATCAGACTATCACCTGGAGCACTAGGTGATAAGAATAAAACTTGAACAGAGAATGGGATTTTGGGTGGACTTCAGTTTAGGGGTGTTTAAATGTACTGTCTTAGTCCTTTTCTCACTGGATTATTTAAAGGCTTACAGTAATTGCTAATGTTTAAATAATACACAAATCTTCCTCGTTTACTTTTAATAACACTATTCTGGCCCTTATACATGCCCTTACCTAACTGGTCTTAACTTAGTATAGACAAATTAGTCAAAGTTAATTATAATGCCACTTCAAGTCCAGGGTAGAAACACTGATTCTAGGAGTATTTGTGATTAACTATAAGGATAATTTTGACCTGATATCTCAGTGTTTTGATGCATCACATTTCCTCCTTTGTTCTTTAAGGACAGATATTTATTAATATCCTTTTTCCACTGCTTTTTGCTTAATCTGATATAGCACTTAACAGTTACACAAATCCAAAAGCAGTCTGTTTTGAAGTATCTTTTTAAGAATAAGATGTACGTACTTATTATAAGATGTAATGTTTTATCATTTTATTGTCACATCTCGTTTAAACTTAGGTAGTTTCATAGCTGTATAGGCATGTACACATAGGCAGTATTAGGTGCTGAGAGAATGTTAAGTAGTTAAATCAATGTGTACTCCAGTTTACAAAGTAGGAATGTGTGGAAATTTTGCCATTAAGAAGTAAATGTTACGTTCTTCTTGTAGGTTATAAAGAAGAAAATACCACTCTTTCTGTCAAAATGAAGTGTGATTTTAAATGTAACCATGCTCATTCTGGACTTAAACCAATAAAACCTGATGATGGAAGACTGGGTTCCTACACTCCTGCATATTTGGAAGATTCTTGTAAAGACTCCATTAAAGACTATGAAAGGTTATCATATATTGGATCACCGATTGTGAGCCCTAGAAGTATAGAACTTGAAACAGAAAGCAAGCCCTTCCATAACAAGGAAAATCAACATGTGCAACAAACACTTAATAGTTCAAATGATATAGAAGAGTTAGAGACCAGTAGACTTAATGAAGACAGTGGCTATTCCTCATTTTCTCAACAGAGTATCTTTAATGAACATGAAGAGGGTAGCCTCCTGCTGGAAAATTACAGTGACAGTCCCCAATCCTGCCTACTACAGACCCAAAGCCCAGACCAATATCCCAACAAAAACTTGCTGCCAATTCTTCATTTTGAAAAAGTGGTTTGTTCAACATTAAAAAAGACTGCCAAGCGAAATCCTAAGGTAGATCGGGAGATTCTGAAGAGGATTATATGCAGTGGAAATTTTAGACTACAGAATATAATTGGCAGAAAAATGGGCCTAGAATGTGTTGATATTCTCAGTGAACTCTTTCGAAGAGGACTCAAACATCTCTTAGCAAATATTTTAACACAGCTCAGTGATATGGACTTAATCAAGTAAGTATTGTTGCTTTGAGTGCATTAGTATAATCCACTGGACATTTTTGTTAAGACGGCTCGTTTACTTGTAAAGTATGTATATATTTGAAAGTTATTTTTCTATTAGATTGAAATCATTGTTCTTTTAGTTTATTTAGAGGAGCTCTTGGCAAGTATGACTTTACACTGATCTTTATGAAATATAGCTAAAATAAAACTTAAAAATGTAGTAAATATTTTTATTGCTGCCCTAACTTCTTGAGGGGTACTTATCACAGGTTCTACTGTTTTTTCTATTAACATAGGGGCTTTTCAAATTGATTTCTGCTAATAGCAGAGTACTTTGAAATTTGTCTACAACTTTTACCAAATATACTGCTAACATGGTATCATACAATGGAGGCTGCTTATTTGATGTTTGCAGTTATAATAAAAGATAAAATACAAAGCTGTGGTTCTTAAGCCTAAGGTACACTTAGAATTACTTGATGGGGAGCCCTTAAAAACAGAACTCCAGCTCCCATTTTAGAGCAATTAAATCAAAATGACTAAGCATGGAGAATCCTTAACTTTTAAATGCCCCAAGTAATTCTAATGTGCAGCCATATGTAAGAACCATTGCTGATAGAAATTTCTTTTTGCACTGGTGATGTTTCTGTAATATGTTCACCTTAGCTCTTTGTAATGTTTTGTTTCCTTTATAACCATTTACTTTTGCAGTGTGGCTAAAGTGAGCACAACTTGGAAGAAGATTCTAGAAGATGATAAAGGGGCATTCCAGTTGTATAATAAAGCAGTACAAAAAGTTACTGTAAGTCTTTGCAGTTGATGTTTTCATTTTAAAATACACTGCTAATGCACTGTTATCTTTAGAAATGGCCAAAAGTAACAACAGGTAGATTACTCAGTTATTATATAGTGAGACTTGACCATGTAACCCATCTTGGTTACGATTGGTGTGTATGTGTGTTTTCTAACCTTTGGAAATGTGCTGTTTTATTTGTACTTCTAAGTTATAAAGAAATAAGGGTTGTAAAAAAGTATTTTCAGTTATCAGAAAAACAGAAAATTATCAGCATATTGAAGATTCTTCATACAGAAGAGAAGGCATTTACTTTCCAAAATACTTGGTAACTTTTGGAGATGTTTCTGAGAATCAAAGTCAATACATGATTAAAATTTCAGGCCAGAGGTGATCATTAGAAGAAGCCATGAGGAAGACTGAAAAGGAAAGGTTAGAAAGTTAAGAGAAGAGCCAGGAGAGCACATCTTCTCATGCAAGCCAAAGGAGAAGTGCTTCAAGGAGGAGCAAGTGGTCAGTGATGTCAGTTGTGGTGGAGACAGCCGTAACATAAAGTCAGCCAAGATACTGAAGCATTCTAGTAAAGTAGTAATCTAATTAGACTGTGAAGGTCCAGTTCATAAAGAACTGGTAAACGTTTTCTTTCAGGAAAAAAAAACCTTGATTTATGTCCATTACAATGCGCTGCAAGGATAGAATGCTCTATTTATTGTAATTATCTCTAGAGCACAGTGAACTTCTCAGTTAATTAAGTAATGCCATAATCTATTTCTATTTATGTTTTAGTATTTTTCCCTGGTGGAAGCTAAAACATCCTTAATATCTTGGCCCAGAATATATGTATACAGCAATTCTGGAGCTACATTAACCTTTCCTGTTCATTTCATTGAAGGCAATAATAACATTAGTATACCCTTATAATTAAAGACAAATTGGCCTCATTTGTCTCTGTAATTAGAAACAGTTTCACATTAATCCTAGAAATCATCCCATGCAGTCATTTCTAAATGTGTAAATTCCGGTGAGAATAAAATTTTTGAGTAAAAAAAAATTCAGATCCTAGAGTTACACAGACTTAAGAAGTTTTTGTGCTACTACTCACTAGCTGTGTAATTTTAGGCGAGTATTGTCAAAATTCACCAATTCAGCTTCTTTACTGATAAACTGGGATATCTTATCTGAAAGCTTGTTTTTAAACCTGTTCATAATACTGAGGTGGCACTTAAAAATGACTACTACCATCTACTGGTGGTGAGAATAATCTTTTGTTCATTTGTAAATCATGTATTAAGTGCTGCGTAGACTAAACTTTTCCAGTTTCTGGTTCACAGTTTCTTTCAATGTTAGTTATTAGGCTTAAAATGTCCAGGAATAGTTTTATATGTCTGTAAAGCAAGTTTGCCTTTTTTGCATGTATCAACAATAAAAATACCTGCTTTTGAGAATATAGGAATGAAAATATTTTTTTAAGTCCTGCTAAAAAATTTATTTTTCTAATTAGGAAAACAGCATTAAGTTTTCACCACATGCTTCAACTAGAGAATATGTTATGTTCAGAACAGCATTAGCTTCTGTTCAAAAATCAGCAGTCCAGACTCTCCCAAAAAAAGATACGCTAGCAAACTTATCCAGTCAAGCTGATCAGAAGGGTTCTACATACAGTCGACACAGTGAGTTCTCTGAGGTAATTTTTTGTTTATTAATCGATTAGAAATATATGGGTCATTTACTGTTAAAAGGGTTTAGAGAGAGAAATTGAAAAGAACTTTCAAGGTCAAAATGTAACTTGGCCTTAGAATTATGAGGGAATTGTCACTGGAGCTCATGTTCTCTTGGCCCCTTTATTCTACCAAAAAACATGGGAAACCAAGAGTGTTGACAACCAGCTAATCAAATTAGGGAGGTATACAAATGGTTTTCTTTGTATGCCAAAAATAATAGAGACCAGTTGGCATTGTTTATGATAGTTCAGTGATGTTGAGCTCTAACTTGTAAACACTAAGAAGATAATAAAAAAACAACCTTGATTTTGAAACGTCCATAATTTTTAAATTTCATAAATTGGGTCAGTACTACATTTTGCAATTGCTGGCTTGGTAACTGAGAAAAAGGACTAAACAGAAAAAAGCCAGCTTTCAGAAATTGAAAATCTCCTATTATACCTTCAAATCATTGGGTGGTATTTGTTAATAGTTTTACCACCATGTGGATAATTTTGCATGCTTAATTTAGAAAATAATATTTAAGAGCATATGTTTTGACACAAAATATTGTCTGGTTCAAACACCTAAATATAAGCTATAATAAAATATAGTTTCTTAAATATTAATAATATACTGACTAATAAAATATGCAAATTTATTTTTAAAGCATTTATTGAATATCTGCTCTATATCAGGTACTACATAGGTAAGAAAAAGTGGTGTCCTTTGTAAATTTACAATCTAGGATGGAATATAACGCGATAAGTGTTTCGAAAAAGGTAGAACTAGAGGTGAAAGCAACCAACTCATTGAAATTAGGAAGACTTTGCAGAAAAAGTGACTGGTTGTTAGGCATTGATGCATAAGTAGCGCCCATGAAGTAAAAGAATATTTGAAAGTATATTTTGAAAACTCCTTATTATAAAAGCAGGACTTGTCTTATGTTTAACATTGGTGCTTTCATATTTCTTTCTTCATGGTGTCAGTGTGGCCATCTTGATATTATTAACTAAGTGACATTCAGTCCTTCCTTATTCAAGTTTGGATTTTTACTTTCTAGGTGGCTAAGACTTTGAAAAAGAATGAAAGCCTCAAAGCCTGTATTCGCTGTAATTCACCTGCAAAATATGATTGCTATTTACAACGAGCAACCTGCAAACGGGAAAGCTGCGGATTTGATTATTGTACGAGATGTTTGTGTAATTATCATGCCACCAAAGACTGTTCTAATGGCAAGCCCCTAAAAGCCAGTTCTAAAATGGGACCTCCACCTGGCACTAAAAAAAGCAAAAAGAATTTAAGGAGATTGTAATCTTAATTAAATCAATTGTGAATGGCCATGAAGGTTAGTTAGATGTTAGGTTTTAATTTAAAAAAAAATAATAAATAAAAATAAATGTACTGATATTCTGTTTTATGTTGAAATCAGTGTATTATGTGGGGTTTTTTGCCCTCTTTATAGAGGGCACACAACCTCTTAAAGTATTTTATAATGTAATGGCAAAAAATTTAAATGTGTCACTATAAATCAGAAAATTTATGTAAATTTTAAGAAAAAAAGGAAAACTAGTGAGACAGTTATCTGATATTTGTAATTAAGAGGGTAAAATAAAATTGGTTGAATTTTAAAGTAAAGGATGTAATTTTACCTATACAATCATAAATTTAAAACTTGATTATTTGGGGCATTTTATTTGCCTTACCAAATTAGTACCAGTTGAACTATCAACTTCTGTAGTCTGTTAATTTAAATGTTTTATCACCTTACCTTTCATTTTCAGTGTGTTTCCCCCCAAAACTGCTTTTGTGAAATCTTGTTTTCCTTATTTCTTCCTTATTTCTAATGTGTCTGATTTACTATTTTTATACGTATATATAAATATTCCTGTCTTTGTGTCAATGTACGAAAATAAATGTGTTGTATATATACATGTGTAAAAATAAATTTTTCTGTTATGAATAAAATTGCTGAAAGCTTTAATAAATAATGTGTATTATTTTTGGTAAACATCCTAGTCTTGGAGATGACTGAATTGGGAAGCTGTAGTAGACTGCATTTGTGTGTGTACTGAATGGATTCTGCTTTTCTGGGGAACTTATTAGATTCCTGGGCTTTACTTTGGTCCAAGGTTCCTGTCCACTCCCCATATCTTAATTCAATAGTTGTGGAATACAGTCTTGAAATAAGCATCTCAAAATGACACAGTACAGGAGGACCACAAAACATACTTTCAGAAATGCCATTATATTAATTCATGCATCACAAAACCAGTTAAACTAAAAGTTGAACAGCCAAAAAAAAATTTACTAGGAAGATTAAAAATGTATACAGTCAGATGCTATATTTGGATGCAGTCGGCATTTGTGTTAGTAGCAAGAGCCCAATAAAAGCACAATCAAATAAAACAAAATCCTTAATTTCAAAGTTGAATCTTTTGGCCTGTATTATTAGAGGGTTGATTTAGGACAGGCCTAGGTGACTCTCAATAGGTCCTCAAAAGTGAAGGACTTTGGCCTGCAAACCTCAGCAGAAGCAAAGGGATTTATGGGTGTGGCTTTCATCTAATGGAAGGAACTCCAATAAGATTAAGAGGAAACCCACCCAATTATGTTTCTTTTATATGATTTAGTAGCTGTATTCAGGTAAAATTGACATAAAAACTGACTACATATTTAGTATAATTGGGTAAGTTGACATGTATCTAGAAAACTATAATTAAGGTAGTCTTCCCTGTCCCCTGGTGGTCCCTCTTGTCAGTCTCCAGGCAATTGATCTGCTTTCCTAATCGTAATAGACTAGAATTGCCTTTTCTAAAATTGTATATAAATGGAAGCATAAAGTATGTACTCTAACTTCTTTCACTGAACATTATTTTGAGATTCATCATGTATGCCTCAACAGTTCATTCCCTTTTATTACACAATAGTATACCACTGGATGTACCACTTGATCCATTCACCTGTTGATGGACATTTGGCCTTTTTCTCGTGTTTTGCTATTAAAAATAAACATTCTCTGGACATTTGTGTACAAGTCTCTGTAAGGACTTAACGCTTTCACTTCCCTTGGAAAAATATCTAGGAGTATAATGGTTGGATTATATGGTAGGTGTGTGTTTAATATGTTAAGGAAATGCCAAAATGTTTTCTAAAGTACTGTTTTATCAGCCATGTATGATCTTATAATCACATTCATCAATAAGTATAACATTAGCTGTAGTTGTCTCACAGATGCCCTTTATCAGTTTGAGAAAGTGTCCTGTCACTGACTTGAGAGTTTTATCATGAAAATACATTGAATTTTGTCAAATCCTTTTTCTGTATCTTTTGAGATGAACATGTGGTTGTTTCCCATTATTCTAATAATATGGTATAATACATTGTTTGATTTTCATATGTTGAACCAATCTTGCATTCCTGGAATAAATCTCATTTTTTTTTTATGGTGTATAATCCCACTTGTATGCTTCTGAATCAGTTCACTAGTATTTTGTTGACGATATCTTTGCTGTTGATTTTTTTAAATTTTTTTTTATTAAAGAAGTTGTAGGTTTACAGAAAAATCATGCAAGAAAAATTAAGTTAAATATGCCCCCTCACATTATTAACACTTTGTATTATTATGGCACCTTTGTTACAACTGATTAAAGAATATCATTATTCTTTAATGTGCTGTTAACTATAGTCCATAGTTTACATGAGGATTCACTGCATAATACAGTCTCATGGATTTTGTTTTTTTAAAAAATTGAGTAACATACACAACCTAAAATTTCCCTGTTTAACCATGTTCAAATATATAATTCAGTGGTGTTAATTACATTCACACTGCTGTACTACCAATGCTACTATCCATTACCAAACCTTTTTCATCAAACCCAAACAAATTCTGGCATTAACTCCCCATTCCCTAGCCCCGCCCAGGCCCTAGTAACCTGTATTCTGGTTTCCAACTCCATGAATTTATCTATTCTAATTATTTTGTATCAGTGAGATCATACTATATTTGCCCTCTTGTGTCTAGCTTATTTCACTCAACATGATGTCTTCAAGGTTCATTCATGTTGCATATATTAGAACTTCGTTCCTTTTCAAGGCTGAATAATATTCCATTGAATGTATCACATTTTGTTTATTCATTCATCTGTTGGTGGATACTTGAGTTGCTTCCATCTTTTGGCTATTGTGAATAATGCCACTAAGAACACCGGTGTTTGAGTCCCTGCTTTCAGTTTGGGGGGATATATATCTAGAAGTGAGATTGCTGGGTCATATAGTAATTCTATATTTAACTTTTTGAGGAACTGCCAAACTTATTTTTGACAGGAGCTACACCATTTTATGTCCTCACTAGCAGTGAACAGGTGTTCCTCTTTCTCCAGGTCCTCTCCAAAACTTGTTATTTTCTGTTTGTTTGTTTGTTTGTTTTTGAATAGTAGCCATTCTAGTGGGTGTGGAATGGAATCTTGTAGTTTTGATTTGCATTTCCGATGACTAATGATGTTGAGGATCTTTTCATGTGCTTTTCTGGCCATTTGTCTATTTTCTTTGGAGAAATGTCTGTTCTAGCCTTTTTGCCCATTTTTAAATTGGCTTCTTTGTCTTTTTGTTGTTGAATTGTAGGATTTCTTTATATATTCTAAATATTAACCACTTATTGGATATTTAGTTTCCAAATATTTTCCCCCCAATTTTTTAGGTTATCTTTTTACTTTCATGATGAAGTCTTTTAGATGGACAAAGTTTTTAATTTTGATGAAGTCCCATTTATTTTTTCTTTAGCTGCTTCTGATATGAAGTCTAAGAATCCATTGCCTAACACAATGTCCTGAAGTTTTCTTATATCCTGTATTTTCTTATATTTTATGTTTTCTTCTAGTGGTTTTATAGTGTTGAGTTCTTATATTTAGGTCTTTGATCCATTTTGAGTTAATTTTGTATTTGGTGTGAAGTAGGAGTCCTCCATTCGTTTGCATACGGATGTCCTGTTGCAGGATATCTCTACTGAGGAATCTGAAAGTGAGGACGCTGACTTCTCTCTGTGGAGCCTTGTTGCTCTCATATACTACCTGATGCTTTCTGTTCTGATGGTGAAGAACCAGTTATTCCTTCTGATATAGAAGCATATTTAACAGAACTTTTACCCAAAAATACTCAAGTACAATTTCCAAATAATAGAAAGGGGAAAGGGCTTACTGTAATAACTGGAACAGGTGATTCATATCCTTCAAGTCCTATATTAGAAGATTGTACTGTGGGAGAAGCTAAACAGGCCCAAGTAAAAAAGGAAGAAGAAAGAAACATGAAGTAAAGGCTAAACTAATTATAGAATGAAACAAGAAAACTATACTAGTAAGTTAGATATAAGTAATAGTAATCTCCTAATTTTTAGTTTTTATATAAGTAAAGGATATGTTACATTGCTCTTACAGAAGTCATAGCTTAATTAGTAGAAATATTTTCAGTAAAGTTTTGCAAACATTCATGGTTAAGTTTGAAACTCTAATAATGCTGTAAATACTCTCCTTTGTTTTTGACTCACCTGTAATTCACCACCTGAGGCTTACCACCTATATTTTATCACCCACAGTTCAAATATAAAAATAAAACATGATTTAATTGAATGTACCCTAAAGCAAAGGCTCTGTAAATACTCTGTAACTTGGACAGGAGGGGTCTTCTGATCTCATATCCATCTGTGTCTGGATGGGGCAGAAGTCCCCAAGCTTGGCAATGTATCAATTTATTTTTACATTGTAAACCTTTTCCTTTAACCTTAAGGGCTCCTTTAGTAAATATGTGTTGAAGCTGAATTCTTATCGAGTGCTCTTCACATTTTTTTTTTTAACTGGTTTTTTTTTAACCACCTATACTCTTGAGTGGGAGGTTGCTTGAATGAAGCCCAAACTGACTGAATCACAACCCAATAAGACTCAGGCCTTTTCTAACAGAGATCACAGGTTTGAGGAGTAAAGGAAGAACACGTGACAGAACAGTTTTCCCAGCACCAATTCTGAAGTGACTACTTTTCCCCAGCTGAGTGGACTTGGTCAAAAATCAATCGACCAAAGTTGTTTATTTCTGAACTCTCAATTCTACTCTATTGGGTGGTAAGTCTGTCCTTAAGCAAGTACCATGCTCTTTTGATTACTGTGGTTTGAAATAAGTTTTAAAATCAGGAAGTGTGAGTCCTCAAACTCTTCTATTCAAAGAGGATTTTTTTGGCTATTCGGGACCTCTTATCCTTCCATATTAATTTGATAAATGGCTGTTCGATTTCTGTGAGAAAGGCTGTTGAAATTTTGATTGTTATTGCATTGAATCTGTATGTTGCTTTGGGTAGGATTTACATCTTAACAATATTTAGTCTTCCAGTCCTTGGTCATGGAATGTTCTTCCATTTATTTAGGTGTTATTTGATTTCCTTTGGCAATGTTTTATGGTTTGCCTTGTACAAGACCTCCACCCCTTGGTTAAATCTATTCCTAGATATTTGATTCTTCTGTTGCTATTGTAAATGGAATTTTTTCCTAGATTTACACTTCGGATTTTTCATTACTAGTATATAGAAACATTACTGATTTTTGCATATTGATCTTGTACCCCACCATTTTAAGGAATTCATTTATTATCTCTAGTATCTCCTTGTTGATTTTTCAGGTGTTTCTATGCATGGGATCAAGTCATCTACAAATAGGGAAAATTTTACTTCTTCCTTTCTAATTTGGATGCTTTTAATTTTTTCTTGCCTAATTGCTTAGTTAGGAAATGCTTTTCAATTTTTTGGAAGAGTTTCAGCAGGATTGGTGTTAATGCTTCTTGGAATGTTTGGTAAAATTCCCAGTGAAGCCATCTGGTCCTATGCTTTGCCTTACTAGGAGATTTTTGGTTACCGATTCACCTCTTTACTTGGTCTGTTGAGATCTTCCGTTTTTTCTTGAATCAGTGTAGATAGTTTGTGTGTTTTTAGGAATTCATCCATTTCATTTAGTTTATGTAATTTGCTGATATACAGTCATTCACAGAATACTCTTATAATATTTTATTTCTGTGGGGTCAGTAGTGTTTTCCTCCTTTCATTTCTGATCTTAGTTATTTGTTTCCTCTCTCTTTCATTCTTTGTCAGTCTAGCTAAATTGATCTTTTTGAACAACTAATTTTTTGTCTGATTGATTCCATTTTTTTAATTCTCTATTTCATATATCTCCTCTTCCTTATTGTTTCCTTCCTTCTGCTTTCTTTGGGTTTAGTTTGCTCTTCTTTTTCTATATCCTCCACCTTTGAGGTCTCTGATTTGAGATCTATCTTCTTTTTTAATGTAAGCATATAGAGCTGTAAATTTCCCTCTCAGCACTGCCTTTGCTTCATCTTTTAGTTTTCATATGTTGTGTTTTCATTTTGATTCATCTCAAGATATTTCCTAATTTCCCTGTGATTTCTTCTTTGCTCCATTGATTTAGAGCACATTGTTTGAATGCACAATCATATGATGATACTGCGAACAAATGACTGTACACTTTGGATGACTGTATGGTATGTGAATATATCTCAATGAAATTGCAAGGAAAAAAACATGAAGATCTCATAAATTTCAATGAATGTACATATTCCAAATATGAGAAATATGAAGTAAAAATAAACTTTTAAATCCAGTTTTAAAGTAAAATTTTTAAAAAACAGTGCATTGTTTGATTTCCTCATATTTGTGAATTTTCCATTTCTGTTATTGCTTTCTAGTTTCATTTCATTGTGGGTGGAGAAAATACATTGTATTATTTCAATATTTTTGAATTTGCTAAGACTTGTTACCTAACACATGGTCTATGCTGGAGAGTGATCTGTGTGCCTATGTATTCTGCTGCTGTTGCTTGAATTGTTCTATGTACATCTATTAGGTCTAGTTGGTTTATCGTATTGTTAAAATCTATTTCCTCATTTATCTTATGTCTAGATGTTCTATTCATTATTGAAAGTGGTGTATTGGAGTCTCCTACTATTAAAGGAGAGTCATCTATTTTTCCCTTCAAATTGTCAGTCTTTGCTTAGTATATTTGGAAGCTCTGCCATTAGGTCTATTTATATTCGTAATTGTTATTTTCATTTTAAATTGACCATTTCATCAGTCTATAGGGACTTTCTTTGACCCTTGTAGCAGCTTTTTACTTAAAGCCTATGTTATCTGATATTATTCTAGGTACTGCAGCTCTCTTTTGTTTACTGTTGCATGGTATATTATTTTCCATCCTATCTATTTCAGCCTACTTGTGACTTTGAATTTAAGGTTAGTCTCTTGTAAATAGGATGTATTTGGATCATACTTTGTTATCTATTTTGCCTATCTATGCCTAAAATGGAGAGTTTAATCCATTTGCATATAAAATCACTACTGATAGTGCAGAATGTTCTTTGGCCATTTTATGACATGGTCTTTGTAAATCTCATATATTTTCTGTCCCTCAATTCTTCCATTAATGCCTACTTTCATTTGATATATTGCATTATACCACTTTGAGTTTCTTCTCATTTATTTACTTTTTTTATTGAAATTGTTCACATACCATACAATTATCCAAAGATTCAAAGTGTACAATCAATTGCCCATGGTACCATCATAGAGCTGTGCATCCATCACTACAATTAATTTTTTTTTCAATTTTTAGAACATTTCATTACTCTGGAAAAGAAATAAAGATAAAAAAAGGAAACTCAAATCCTCCTATACCCCTAACCACCCCCCCATTATTGATTCATAGTATTGGTATAGTACATTTGTTACTGTTGATGAAAGAATGTTAAAATACTACTAAGTGTAGTGTATAGTTTACAATAGGTATATTTTTTCCTATATGCCCCTCTATTATTAACTTATAGTGTCATTTATTTGTTCTAATTCATGAGAGAGATTTCTAGTATTTGTACAGTTAGTCATGGACATTGTCCACCACAAGATTCACTGTTTTATATATTCCTGTCTTTTAAGCTCCAACTTTCCTCCTAGTGACTCTGAGCTTACCCTTTCCACCACATTCACAGACTATTCAGCGCTGTCAGTTATTCACACAACATGCTACCATCACATATGTCCATTTCCAAATGTTTAAGTTTGCCCTAGTTGAACATTCCGCTCATAATAAGCAACCACTCCCTATTCTTTAGCCTCATTCTATAACCTGGTGTTCTAGTTTGCTAATGCTGCTGGAATGCAAAACACCAGAGATGGATTGGCTTTTATAAAAGGGGGTTTATTTGGTTACACAGTTACAATCTTAAGGCCATAAAGTGTCCAAAGTAACACATCAGCAATCAGGTACCTTCTCTGGAGGATGGCCCATGGTGTCCGGAAAACCTCTGTTAGCTGGGAAGGCACGTGGCTGGTGTCTGCTCCAAAGTTCTGGTTTCAAAACAGCTTTCTCCCAGGACATTCCTCTCTAGGCAGCAGTTCCTCAAAAATGTCACTCTTAGTTGCACTTGGGATATTTGCCCTCTCTCAGCTTCTCTGGAGCAAGAGTCTGCTTTTAATGGCCATCTTCGAACTGTCTCTCATCTGCAGCTCCTGTGCTTTCTTCAAAGTGTCCCTCTTGACTGTGGCTCCTCTTCAAAATGTCACTCACAGTGCACTGAGTTCCTTCTGTCTGTCAGCTCATTTAAATGGCTCCACTGATCCAGGCCCACCCTGGGGGCCACACCTCCATGGAAATATCTCATCAGTTATCAACTACAGTTGGGTGGGACATATTTCCATGCAAACAACCTAATCCAAATGTTCCAACTTAATCCCCACTAATATGTCTGCCCCACAAGATCACATCAAAGAATATGGCTTTTTCTGGGGGACATAATACATTCAAACCAGCACACTTGGTAACTTATATTTCATGTCTATGAGTTTACATGCTATAATTAGTTCATGTCAGTGAGACCCTGCAATATTTGTCCTTATTTGTCTGTGTTATTTCACTCAATATAGCGTCCTCAAGATTTCTTCATCAACCCATTTTTTTAAAGACAGTTTTGTTCACATACCATACATTCCACCCCAAATAAACAATCGATGGCTCCCTGCATAGTCATGTATTTATGCACTGACCACCATCACCACATACAAGAACATCTCCATTTCTTCCACAAAGAAGGAGGAAGAGTCAAAGAAGGTAGAGAGACAAGAAACAGAAAAAAGAAAGGAAAAAAAAAAACATGACAGCTAGGAAGCAACAAAGGAAAGATAGCATCAAACTAAAGTAGAATAAAGAGTCAGACAACATCACCAATGCCAAGAGTCCCATATCCTTTCCCATCCTCCCCCCCTTATGCATTTAGCCTTGGTATATTGCCTTTGTTATAGTAAAGGAAGCATAATACAGTGCTTCTGTTAATTAGTCTCTAGTTTGCTTTGATTGTATTTTTCCTCCAATCCCACCCTATTTTTAACACCTTGCAATGTTGACATTCATTTGTTCTACCTCATGTAAAAACGTATTTGTACCTTTTATCACAATTGTTGAGCACCCTAGGTTTCACTGAGCTACAAAGTCCCAGTCTTTATCTTTCCTCTTTCCTTCTGGTGTCCCGCATGCTCCTAACCTTCCTCTTTCAGCCATACTCACAGTCATCTTTGTTCAGTGTACTTACATTGCTGTGCTGCTATCTCCCAAAGTTGTATTCCAAACCTCTCACTCCTCTCTTTTCCTTTCTGCCTGTAGTGCTCCCTTTAGTGTTTCCTGTAGAGCAGGTATCTTGTTCACAAACTCTCTCATTGTCTGTTTGTCAGAGAATATTTTAAGCTCTCCCTCATATTTGAAGGACAGTTTTGCCAGATATAGGATTCTTGGTTGGTGGTTTTTCTCTTTCAGTATCTTAAACATATCACCCTACTTCCTTCTTGCCACCATGGTTTCTATTGAGAAATCCACAAATAGTCTTACCAAGCTTCCTTTGTATGTGCTGGATCACTTTTCTCTTGCTGCTCTCAGGATTCTCTCTTTATCTTTGATGTTTGATAATCTGATTATTAAGTGTCTTGGCATAGGCCTATTCAGATCTATTCTGTTTGGGGTATGCTGCACTTCTTGGATCTGTAATTTTATGTCTTTCACAATAGATGGGAAATTTTCATTGATTATTTCTTCTATTATTGCTTCTGCCCCTTTTCCCTTCTCTTCTCCTTCTGGGACACCCATGACATGTACATCTCTGCATTTCATGTTGTCATTCAATTCCTGGAGACGTTGCTCATATTTTTCCATTCTTTTCTCTATCTGTTCTTTTGTGTGTAGGCTTTCAGGTGCCTTGTTCTCCAGTTCCTGAGTGTTTTCTTTTTCCTCTTGTAATCTGCTGTTGTATGTCTCCATGGTGTATTTTATCTCTTGTATTGTGCCTTTCATTTCCATAGATTCTGCCAGTTGTTTTTTTGAACTTTTGATTTCTACCTTATGTATGCTCAGTGTTTTCATTATATGCTTCATCTCTTTTGCCATATCTTCCCTAAACTTTTAAAATTGATTTAGCATTAGTTGTTTCAATTACTGTATCTCAGTTGAAGTATAAGTTTGTTCCTTTGACTGGGCTGCACTTTGTTTTTCTTAGTGTAGGTTGTAGTTTATGTTATGTATCCAGTTTCCTTGGTTACCCCAATCAGGTTTTCCCAGACCAGAATGGGCTGAGGTCTCAGGTCTCAGAAGAAGGTAATAGTAACCTGTCTCCCTGAGGGTGTGCCTTAGAAGATTGATACACTCTGTGAGGCCTCAAGCCACTGTGCTTTTCTGCCCAGTATGTGGTGCCTGTCAGCTTATAGCTCCAGACTGGTGTAAGGAAGTGTGGCCCGTGGCTGTTTTCCTCCAGGTTCTGGGGTATGGTTCTGAATGGAAGGCAGGTAGTAGAGCTTGGCACCACCTCTTTCCTTTTAGGGAAGATACACCCCCTGGGGAGATATCATTTGCATTTGTATAGTCTCTCTGACTCTGTTATATCCACCCTTGTCTGGGTCAAAATGTTGGGAACTGAAAATGGCTGAGGCTTTCTCCACTGAGCTGAAAAAAAGACAGAAAGCCCCTCTTCAGGGCCAGTCCACAACCACCCTCAGTTTCACCTGTCAGCCAGAGATAAAACCTGGTCCTCTGGGCTCCTGCTCCCTCCCAAAAAGGTCCTCCAGCTCTCCAAGGTCAGTCATCACCAAAAGCCTCTGTCTGCATGTTGAAGATTCATAGCTTGTATTTAGCAACCAACATTTGTTAATTATATCCTCAGTTGAAGCGGGGCTGAGCTATATGCACTTGTTCAGAGAGTGCTGCTCTCTTTCACAGCAAGGCTTTGCAGTTTGGGCTGCCATGGAGGAGGGGGCTCTTGGCACAGGTCCACAGTTTTTGCTTACAGATTTTATGCTGCAATCTCAGGCATTCCTCCCAATCCAGGTTGGTGTATGATGTGTGGACAGTCATATTTGTCTCCCAGCAGTTATTTCAGATTATTTCTAGTTGTTCCTGGTTGTTTATTAGTTGTTCCAGGGGGACTAACTAGCTTCCACTCCTCTCTATGCTGCCATCTTGTAACGCAATGTCCCTTCTCATTTATTTTTAAATATATTTTCATATATTTTCTTTGTGTTTACACTGAGGCTAAAATTAACATCCTAAATCTATAAAAATCCCATTTGATTTGATGCCAACTTAACTTCAATAGCATACACATGAACTGTTCCTATACTCTGCCATCTCCCATCTTTTTGTTGTAATTGAAACAATTTTTATCTTTATATAGTGTATGTTTCAAACCATAGATTATCATTACTTTTTATGCATTTTCATTTTAGAGCATGTAAGAACTTAAAAGTGGAATTACATACCAAAAATTGAAATATAATAGCACTGGCTGTGCCAGTTTGAATGTACTATGTCCCCCAAATGCCATTATCTTTGATGTAATCTTGTGTGGGCATATCTATCAGTGTTAATTAGATTGTAATTCTTTGAGTGTTTCCATGGAGATGGGCCCCACCCAGCTGTGGGTGATGACTCTGGATAATTTCCATGGAGGTGTGGCCCCGCCCATTCAGGGTGGGTCTGAATTAAATTACTGGAGCACTATATAAGATCAGACAGAAGGAGCAAGCTGCTACAGCCAAGAGGGACACTTTGAAGAAAGCACAGGAGCTGCAGATGAGAGACAGTTTGAAGACGTCTGTTGAAAGAAGACTCTTGCTCCAGAGAAGCTGAGAGAGGACAAATATCCCAAGTGCAACTAAGAGTGACATTTTTGAAGAACTGCTGCCTAGAGAGGAATGTCCTGGGAGAAAGCTGTTTTGAAACCAGAACTTTGGAGCAGACACCAGCCACGTGCCTTCCCAGCTAGCAGAGGTTTTCTGGACACCATTGGCCATCCTCCAGTGAAGGTACCCGATTGCTGATGTGTTACCTTGGACACTTTATGGCCTTAAGACTATAACTGTGTAACCAAATAAACCCCTTTTCTAAAAGCCAATCCATCTCTGGTGTTTGCATTCTGGCAGCATTAGCAAACTAGAATACTGGCATTTATAATTACCCATGTGGTTACCTTTACTGGAGGTCTTTATTTCTTTATGCTACTTCACTCCAATCTATTGTCTAGTGTCCTTTCCTTTCTGTCTCAAGAACTCCCTTTAGCATTGCTTTGTAGGGAGGTCCCTCATCTTTTGTTTATCTGGGAATGTCTTAGTTTCTTCCTCATTTTTGAAAGAGTGTCTCACTGGATATAAAATTCTTTACTGGCAACTGTTTACTTTCAGCCCTTTAAATATGTCATTCCACTGCCTTCTTGCCCCCGTTGTTTCTGAGGAGAAATTGGCAGATATCTTCTTGGTATTCCCTCAACTATAGCTCATTGCTTTTCTCTTGTATCTTGGCATTCAGCATTTTGACTACTATATCTGGGTGTGTTTCTCTTTTAATTACCCTGTTTGAGGTTCATTGGGATTCTTAAATGTGCATGTACATGTCTTTTGTTAAATTGGGAAGTTTTCTCACATTATTTCTTTGAATATTCCTTCTGCCCCATGTCTCTCTTTCTTCTCCTTCTGGGGCTCCCATAATTCATATATTGGTATGCTTGATGGTGTCTCACAGGTGTCTTAGACTCTGTTCACATTTTAAATTCTTTTTTCTTTCGGTTCCTCAACCTGAATCATTTCAATTGTCTTATTTTTGAGTTCACTGATTCTTCTACCAGCTCCAATCTGCTGTTGAAACCTTCTAGAGAATTTTTCATTTTGCTTATTGTAATCTTCAACTCCAGTGTTTCTGTTTGATTCCTTTTTAAAATTTCTACCTCTTTCCTGAGATTCTCATATTGTTCACTCATTGTTTTCCAAATGTCCTTTAGTTCTTTCTCTGTGTTTTCCTTTAGCTCCTTGAGCATATTAAGGACCACTTTCTCTAAGTTTATGTCCAATATGTCCAAAGTCTGTCATTTTCTTTGATGGTTCCTGGATTTTTTTTTACCCCATTCCTTTGGATGAGCCACTGTATCCTTTTTCTTTGGTTGTCAGGTAATGTTTTGTTGCACAGTGTACATTTAACATTTTAAGGTGTTAATTCCAGAATTTAGTTCCTAAACTGTATGTTTCTTAAGTTTGCATCCACCTAGTGTTATGACAGAGTTTTCCTTGCATGTCAGGAACTAACAAACCGTCTTTGCAAATTGGCTCTGCTTGGCTATTCCTGTCCTTCATAGTTTACCCCTCCTTTCAAGAAGATAAGCCTGTGGCCAAATGCAAAGTACAGGATCCTCACCATCTTTTCTGAGCCTGTTTCTTGTCCTAGGCTTGTGCTTGATTGTGGCCTTGAGGGTTCCCCTGTTTACAAGAATTCAAATCCACCTCTAACCTTTATGAAATAGACTATTTCCACCTCCCACGTGCTCTATTGCTTGACTTAAAGAAGATAATCTTTTGCTCCAGGCCACTTTGACTTAATTGTTTTTCACACTGGTTTAGCTTACTGGAAGATGTTTTTTCTAGTTCAGTCTTTTAGGCTGCCATCCTATTGGTTGGCACCAAAAAAAAAGGCACCCCAGTAGGCACAGAGGAGTTACTCTGTTCCCTCTGAAAGAGGGCCAGAGACCCACATTGGAAGCTCAGGCTGGCTCCACATTGCACTCTGGATATGGTGGCGGATGGGCCAGCAAGGATGCCACAAGTTTCTCCTACTACTCTTAAAGCCGCAATTTCTTGATTCATCACTTACCCATTTACTGCAATCCTTTAATGTTTTCCAGAGTTTTGAGGAAGATGGCTCTGCCAATTTTTGCTAGTTGTTCAAAGATTCTGTGGGGTAATGGCACCCTCAACTATCTTTTGCTACCATCTTTGTTGACCAGGACTCTGATACTTTTGTTATTGAAAACATTTTTGCAGGTTATAGTATTCTAGGTTGACTTTTTTTATTCTTCACTACTTTAAAGATGTCTTCCACTGTCTTCTCACTTGAATTATTTCCAACAAGAAATTTGCTGTCAAACTTCTTTGTTAGTCTATACAAAATTTTTCTTTTTTCTGTCTGCTTTTTAGATTTTCTGTTTTATCACTGCTTTTGAGCAATTTGAGTATGGTATTCACTGGTGTAGTTTTCTTCATGTTCCTTTCCTTGGGGTTCATTGTAATTCTTGGATCTATATGTTTATAATTTTCATATTATGTGGAAAATATTTGACCATCATTTCTTCAAATAATTTTTTCCTGTTTCTCCCTCTCTTTCTTTACTTAGGAGAGTCTAATTACATTTATATTAGGACATTTGCAGATGCTCCTCACTTCGGTGATGCTCTGTTCATTTATGAGATTTGAAGAAGTTTATTTTTATCTCTTTAGTCTGTTTTGGATAATTCTTAATTCTCTGTGCTCTGTCTTCAAGTTTACTAACTTTTTTTTTTGCAATATCTAATCTGCCATTAATCCTATCCATGTATTTTCATTGAGACATTTGTAATATTTTTCTTAAGATGTATGATTTTTGTCTTTTTATACCCTGTCTCTCATTAGCATATTCAATCTTTCCCCTTTTTTAAATATATAGAATAAAGTTATAATAACTATTTAAATATCTTAGTCTACCAATTCCAATATCTTCATTATTTCTGGGTTGGTTTGGGTGGTTGATAATTTTTTCTTTCGTATTCTAGGTTTCATTTTTTTTGCTTTCTGATTTGCTTCATAGTTTTGTTTTTATTAGATGACAAATCTTGTGGACATTTTTTTCCTGGAATGCATTTAAATTACTTGGAAATCTTTTGGGTCTTGGTTTAAGGTTTTTTAGGTAGCAGCAGAGTAGCATTTTTTCTAGAGCCAATTATTCCCAACTACAGAGGCAAGACTCTTTTTAGTTTTCCACCTAATGCCCCATGAGTTAAGAATTTTTCTAGTCTGGTTTGTGTCAGCAGCCACTATTGCTACCCTGTGGGTGACAGGTAATATTTTCTCTAATTCTTTCAGGTAGTTCTTTCCCTGGCCTTGAGTGTTTCCTCACACACATGCACTTATCAGTATTCAGCTGCTATTTGAGGGAGGCTCTCAACAGACCTCCAGAGTTCTGTCTCTGTTCAGCACTCCTTTTTTTCATACTCTCTGGTGGTTTGAAGCTGTATGTAGCCCAGAAAAACAAGTTCTTAAATTTAATCCATTCCTGTGATATAAAGCCTATTTTAGGTAGGACCTTTTGATGAGGTTATTTCAGTTAAGGTGTGGCCACCTTAGTCAGGATAGGTCTTAATCCTATTATTGGAGTCCTTTATAAGTGGAATGAAATTCAGGCAGACTGTGAGAGAGCCAAGAGAAGAAGCTGAAATTCAATGGAAACTGGAAGAGAACTGAAAGACCAGGAGAAAGACCACAATGTGTACTTGCCATGTGACAGAGGAGCCCAGGACCAAGGATCACCAGCAGCCAGCCCCAGAACACCACAGGCTTTGAGAAGAAGGCATTGCCTTGATGATGCTTTGATGTGGACTTTTTCCCATCCTCAAACCATGAGTGGATAAATTTTCATTCTTTAATCCCACAAATTTCATGGTATTTGCTTGAGAAGTCTAGGAAACTAAAGCATACTCTTCCCTGTGAAGTCTAGATGCCTAATTCTCCCTGGATTCTCAACTGTCCCCACAATTCAGGGAGAACACTATCTTCACCTGGGATTTCCTTCCCACTTCCTGGACACTCTCTCAAGGCAGTATTTGAGACAATCATAGGGCTCAGTTTGTTTATTTCCCATCTCTTTGGGGTCATCATTCTTTGCTGTTTGATGTTCAATGTCTTGAAAATCATCATTCATGTATCTTGTCTTGTTTTTCATTTATTTCAGGTAAGTGGGTAAATCTGGTCCTTGCTCCTTATTGGCAGGCATTGGAAGATCTGCAAGGTTTTTTAAGAGACTTATATTTGCAAAAACACTGCCAACATGGACTGAAAGAGACAAGGACAAATTGAAGAGTCCTTTTTGGACTCCCAAAATTCTCCTGATTGGATGCAAGCTGAGAAAATTCACCTGCAAGCATCCACCATCTTTCACAGAAAAAGATGAATGACTCAGATGGCAGAACTAAGAGCCCAGCAGATGGAACTAAGAACCATGAAGAATTATTCCCAGACCTTGAGTCCTAATCAATGAACTGCCAAGTTGTGCCAGCTGCATTTCAGAATTTCTATGGACTGGTAACTATTGTGTGCCTCTGTTTTCACCCTTTTTGAAAATAAGTGTCTTTTCAAATGGCAGTTATCCTCTGCCTGTCCCACCATTGGATATTAGGTATTTGGGGGACATAAAAACTGCATCTTTAGTTCAGAGATATTCAGATAGAAAAAAATCATAGTTGGGGAATTGTATGTAAGGAAGATGCCTGAGGAGCCTCATCTACATCAGTATCTGATATGGACAATGAGATTCTGGATTTTGAGTTGAAGCTGTAATGGGATGCGAGATTTCAGGGTTATGGGAGAAGGTAAGTATATTTTTCATATGAAAAGGAGACACATAATTGGGGGGCTGGAGGACAGACTGTGGTAACTAGCCTCCAAGATGACCCCTATGGTCCCCACATATTGGTGTTCACACCCTTATATAATTTCTGCCTACACTGTGTAAGAGTTGGTCTGTGTGATTAATAGGTTAAATAGGTGCGGTGGTAAGTCACTTCTGAGTCTAGGTTATAAAAGATATTCTGAATTCTTCCTCTCCCTCTTGGATCACTCCCTCTAGGAGAAGGTGTTTGTCATTTCATGGGCAACCTCTGGAGAGATCATAATGTAAGGAACTGGGGTCTTTGGAAAGTCCCAAGTGGAGAAGAACTAAGGCTTCCTGACAATTGCTCAGTGTGTGAGTCTTCTCATTAGTGATACTCCAGCTCCTGTCAAGTCTTCATATGACTTTAGCCCTTGCTGACATCCTGATACAGCTAAACTACTCCCAAATTCCTGATTCTCCAAATTGTGAGATAATACATGTTCGGCAATTTATGTCATTAAATTTTGGGGTGATCTGTTATGCAGTAGTAGATTAAAAATACAAAGTATGCACACACTTGTAGTAGCACTGGGCAAAAGAAAGATGAGACATCTTTCCTCACACCCTTCAATTGACTACACTAATTAATGTTAGGATGATCCAGTCTTCCTGGGACTCTGAGACATATAATTGCTTGGCCTGGAATCAAACTGGCTTAGGTATAGGATGAACAACCACCTTGTAGCTATTTAGAGTGTTCCCTAAAAAAAAGACTTCACACTGCCAGGCCAAAATAATTTTGAGACTGGTATGCTTCATAAAAATAGACTACTATTAAACCTGCTAATTATGGAACATGGATAATTTATAGATATTAGTATTTTCAGGTTACTATGGTATTTGTGTATTTTTAAAATTATTCATTTTTATAGGAAACCAGAGTAGTGGCTTAAAGCCCACTGAAAATTCTCCATTTGTATTCTGGCATTCATGGAGATCCCATCTGTTTTATGGATTGAATCTAAATAAATTCTATCTCAAAAGATTCTTTAGATGGTTCATGTTGTGGCAACTATACATGACTTCCTTAGCCAAATTATAGTCTGAACTGGTAGTTACTCTAGCTACAAAATTACTCCTTAATATAGTGATGGGAGCAACTACTATTATTGATTAGTTGGAGCAACCACTTAATGGTAAATATTTCTTCATTAGGGCTTTTATTCTAATGAAGAAAGTTCAGGTTTGGCAGCCCTGTAAGAATTCTGTTGTCATTTATGGATAGTGGGTTTATAATTTATTGTTTCCTCCAGATTACAGTGGTTCATTTTCATTGTTCTTTTGTGGATGTTCTCAGTGTCTGCCTCACACATTTCACTGAAGCAAATACTGGATTAGTATCTCAGTGCAGAAGCCTAACTTGCCATTAGCCAGAAGTCATGTTTGGAACGCTATCTGGTACCCAGAGATTAGCATTTCCATGTCTCTGGCCAAAAAGTTTGTCTTGCCCAATTTCATACAACTTGAAGACCTTCAGGTAAGAGAAAACAATGCTATTTCCTATACTAATTTCTTATATTTATAATCCTACTGTTTGGCATTGTTCTTATTTAATATTCCAAATTCTGCTTTAACAATGTAAACAAAACCACACCACAAGATGGTGCTCTTATAACACCATTCTTTTAGAGTTGGCTCATCATATGAAGTTTAATGTAAAAATAGATGAAACAATATTCCTGCTTCTCTATTCAATTTGTTGCTGTCAGATTTTAAAATTGAGTGCATAACATAGTATAAAGCTAGGGTTGGTAGATTTAAAATGATTTACTTTTTGATCTCAGGTATCAAGAACACAAGTCTTGCTTACCTTCAACATTTTTATCCATTGTTTACATTCTAAGTCTAGAGCTGCACTCTCTGGTGCAGTGGTAACATGTGGTTACTATGCACTTGAAATATAACTCATGCAAATTTAGATGTGTGGTAAGCATAAAATACACATCAGAAATCAAAGACTTAATATGAATAAAAGTAAACCCTCATTGATAATTTTTATATTGACTACATGTTGAAATAATTATATTTTACATATATTGGGTTAAATACAATACCATGAAAATTAATTTCACTTGTTGCTTTTTACTTTTTTAAATGTGGCAATTAAAAGCTTAATTTTTCATATGTGGCTTATATTATATTTCCATTGGATAGTGTAGGTCTAAGATTGTACAACAAGTAAGTATTAAAGGAGTCTTTTCTAACTCCATAACCTAAATATGTCTCACTAGAGTACACTAATACCCATATCTTCCATAGTTTGTAAAAATAAGTCAAGTTCTAGATATAGAGATGATAGGGCAGTTGCTAGAAAAATGAAGGACTAGAGGTTATCTAAACAGTCTTGGATATTGTTCCAGTTTGCTAATGCTGCTGTAGTGCAAAATACCAGAAATGGATTGGCTTTTATAAAGGGGATTTATTTCATTACTAATTTACAGTCTGAAGGCCATGAAAATATCCAAATTCAGGCATTAACACAAGTATACCTTCACTGAAGGAAGGCCAGTGGTGTCTGGAAAACCTCTGTTAGCTGGGAAGGAATGTGGCTGGTGTCTGCTGATCCCAGGTTGTGTTCCAGCTCCTCTCTCAGCTCCTGTGCATTCTTCAAAATGTTGCTCTTGGGGCGACTTGTCCTCTCTTAGTTTCTCTGGAGCAAATACTGGGTTAGCATCCCAGAAATGTCAGCAAAAGTCTGCTTTCAGCCTCCATCTCCAAAATGTTTCTCTGAGCTGCTCTCCAAAATGTCACTCTCAGTTGCTCTGAGGTCCTTTTGATTGTGAACTCTTTTATGGGACTCTAGTGATTTAATTAAGACCTACCCTGAATAGGTGGGGTAACACCTCCATGGAAATTATCTAATCAAAAGTTTCACCCATGGTTGATTGAGTCACATCTCCATGGACACATTCAATCAAAGGATTCCAACCTAATCAATGCTAATACGTCTGCGCCAACAGGATTGCATTAAAGAACATTGTGTTTTGGGGAACATAATACCTCCAAACCAGCACAGATACTCTCCTTTGGACCTCATACTGCTCATTATTTTACAGAAACTTCTTACTGCATCTGGCTCTTCACTTGACCTCTGACCCCATCTTTACACCCAAACTGACAGGTGGCTGCTGTTACCAATGCAAATCATGATGTCCTTGTATCCTCATCACCTAAAAAGTGCTTAATAAATATTTGTGTAATGAACGATTGAAAGAACAACTGGAGAGATTCAAGCTGACCTCTTCTCTGGGAGTCAATGGAGCACCACTAAACTCGGGCTTTGACTTCATATCAGCAGTAGAACCTGCTACGACCCTTTTCACAATTCTTCTCCACTCAGTGTCCTCAGGAGTAAACTTTCTCTTTCTCCCTGAGCTTTGAGGACAATAGAGAACCTACAATTTGAGGTTTGCAAAATACTTCTTTGCTAATGCCTTATTCGTTTTGGTTATAATGGTTTACTTTTGCGTTAAATATCCCTTTAAGCACTTTGTCAACCGGAAGAGTTTCAGAAGGCTTGGTTTTTATAGTCATGTGGGAGATGATCAAAGAATAGACAAGGCTAGGGAAAAGAAATAGCTGATAATTATGATGAAATTGAAGAGGAAAGGACCATCCATTTCCTTCTTTTAAGCACTTTTGATAACTATCCCTTACATTTTGAGAGTATAATTCTTTCTATGACACTAGCATGCAAAAGATAACTGCCCATAGTCATTTCCTAGATAAAACTGAATTTTTATTTGTCCAAAGCACATGTGGGACAGCAGTGTTCCAAAGTGGAAAGAGCAATACTTTGCCATCAGAAATCTCTGGTTTGTAACCCTGACTTTCCCACTTAGTAACTATTTAAACTTGGGCAAGATTTTAATGTGCATTAATCTCAGTTTTCACATTCATAAAGAGCAGGTAGTAACAGGCTCTGATATTATTTGCATAATGATTAAAATATATAGGTAAAGTGCTAATGCTATATCTGACACACAATAAGTAATTGCAGTGACTGTAAATTTTTATTAAGACCAAACTATTAATCCTTACAAATATATGGATGTTTATTAGAGTTTAAATACAGAAGGCCTTTTCCAAATAATTCTATAATTTTGATAAGACAAGAATAATCTCAAATTAAATTTGCCATGATTTCTGTGAGAATTTAAAAGGTTTTTTTGTACTTAATAGATGAGCAAAGAAAGTAATCTTATTACTAGAAAATAGTTGCATTAAAGCATGGATTGAATCAGCCTTCAAATGACTTCAAACCTCACCCTTAGAAGTTTATAAACATTCATTTATCGGTTTATTTTTCTTTTGAAAAAACCACTTATTGAGTTCTTTCTATGTACAATGCAGTGTACTGGGCAAAAACAAATGCAAATTCTTTCTCAGTCAGGGTTCCAGGAAAGAATTGAACACTAATAACCTAAGGCATCCATTATATGTAATCAATTAACATTTCTCCTAGGCATCTATTTGTTATTAGTTATGAACTTTCCTTGAAGAAATTAAGAAAATAATCTCTCCAATAATTTTCTATATTCCATGGTTCAGAAAAGAAGTCCAGTTGAGAAAATCCATGGGATGGGAAGAAAAAGAAAAAGAAATACTAAATTCAATGTAATAGGAGACAGAATGAAAAAATCCAACATGAGGAAAACTTTATGGCAATATAATGGAAGGAAAATTAATTCTAACAAGAGGAAGTAATAAAGGAAATATTGAAGAGAATCTTGAATGATGAGAAGAATTACCTCTTTTCTTGTTTGCTCCCCTTTCCCTTTTTCACATGTGCAAAAATATTCCCTGTGATGAATTCAGAGACCAATTGGACAGTAAACCCTGAAGGAGATTATGCTGTTTCTGAAGAAGTGGTAAGTGCCAGAGAAGAGGTACACTAGTAAATTATTGAGTGAATCACAGTGAGAATGCTGATGTCCTCAGAAGTTCTTTTGCTGCTGTGAAGGAAAGTAATTCTCATCATCCATTTTCTTCACATGATAGGGAAAAAGTAATATATATTTCACCAGAATGCCAGGAGTTAGGAAAATTCCATGGAAAACCATTTTTTGAAGACCAAAGAATAGGGTGGCAGAAGAGGCAATTTGGAAGTGATATGAGAGATTGTGGCGACCCACAGACCACCTGCATTGTTGACCTACCTTCTGAGCACATTTAAGTAAGTTATTTATTTTTAAGAGTTAAGGACTAATTTTCTCATTCTGGAAGAGGAATTGGAAGAACTCTAAATGGGTGGAGGATGGATTAGGTATGGCTAACAGTAGATGCAGTAATGTGGATGGATCAGCATTGGAGATATCAATTTTCTAGTCACAGAAATGTGCGGAGTAGAGTACATTCTTTCTCTCTGGATACATGAATGTTTTCTTTAAAGTCACAGCTTTTCAGAAGGTGGATGCACAAGCAATCCTCCCTGCCATTGCCTTCTTCCTGAGGGATCCAATGGAGAGGAAAGAGGGAGAATCCCTCCCATGTTGAGGGTAATAGTTTCCCACCACTCCTGGGAATCCTGGGAACAGAAGACAGAATCTTTCCGAGTCTCCTGGCCTCCTGGAAACAGAGCTTATCCCTGCTAGGACTGAGGGAAACAGGGAATAGGAATGTGAGAAAACAGCCCTTCCAATACTTTCTCAGCTGCCTGGCCTAGGAAAAGCCTCAAACACATTGTTGGTGACTTCATGTAAAATGCTGTATAATTGTCACCTTGCCCCATTCAGCTTACACTTAAAGCCCATAGGTTTTAACTACTTGAGTGTATAGTCTGATGAGTAAAGAAATAATGTCTTATTCCTCTCCACCATTTGCTAGGGCGTATAGACGAAAGGAGAGCTTTGAATCCTGAACATTCTAGCAGTCTCAATGAAGGGAAAGTCACATTTCCTGTTAACAATTTATTCCTAAGAAGATATTGTAAAATAGATTTGTGATCATGATTTTTGGCATGCTGACAATATTTTTAAATTGCAGTTATTTCTAGTAAAATGTATGCTTCTGATATCTGTGCCTTGAGATTTTATCTCAAGATTCAGGTTTTCCTCTGCATGTTTGTCACTCTGGAGGCTTTGCCGTGTATAGCCAGGATGAGAGGGATCTACATCACGTAGACTTCTAGTCTCATTCTGTGTTGTTATGTCTTGTTCCTGGAGGATTTCCCTTGCCATTTCCATTAGCATGAGAACTTTTCCAAAGCCCAGAATGTCATACAACCTGCTGCTCTCTCTTTTTCACACCAAGTTCCTTTTGTTTTCCTTCTTCGGTTTTCCACCAGGGGGCATAATAAACCTATCTAATGCACAGTTTAGAGTTGACATTTTCTTCCCTTCCTAAAATGAAACTGGACTTAATTAAAATGTTTCTAGTTCTTCACCCCACAGTGTCGTGGCTAAGAAAGGGGTCTCTGAAGCCAAACTATCTGAGTGCAGATCCCAACTTTGCTACTTAGCAGCTCCATGGCCGTAGGAAATATCTCTCTGAGCAACCACGTTCTCATTCTTGAAAATGAGAAGAACCTGCCTTGTTAGGTTGTTGTGAGGATGAAATGAGTTGGTAGATATATATAAATATGAGGCACTCGGAAGTGTGCCTGGCATATGTAGTGAGTATTATGCAGTGAGAGCTGCTATGGGAGTTTTACGAGAACCACAGTTCTACTTACCTGGGAGGTACCTGAAAGCTACTAAATCAAGCTTGCCACACCCAGTTTTCAGTGCCAGGCCCTCCTTATATGCATTATTTCCCCACAACAGACATATGAGGGAGAGGTCTAGATCCTTTTTTTCACTGATCCATCCCAAGTGCTGGAGCAGTGTCTGGCACATTGTAGGAGTTTGATAAATATGTTTTAAATGGAATATAAGAAAAATTTTATTAACCTGTGTTTACAGATAAGAAAGTAGAAGCTCAGGGAGCCACTGTCACTTGCCTAAGATCACACAAGTAAGTGGATCATGTTGTTAATCTAAATCTAAATCCAAGTCTGTCTGATTTCAAACCTATCATTTTCCAGGGTGTTTTCTTACCTTGAAGAAGGGTTGAAAGGGTTTAGGGCTGAAGGAAATGAACCTTTGTTTGATGCTCATAACTGAACTGCCTGGCTGAGTTTTTATACAATTAATGGGAAGAATGAAAGGCATTACTTTTAGTAATTCTTTACGAAGTTTGTTTCTCCAGGATTTAGTAGGGTGCTGAGCCATAGCTAACACTCGATATATTTTTGTTAGATTAATAAGTGAATTAGTTGATAGTTCTCAAGCAAGGCTAGCAAATATTCCTAATTCCTATTTTCTTTAGGGCATTTTGCAACCAATTTTCTGTAACTGAAATGGAATCTGAAAAATATAAAGAAAAAAGAACTTTAAAAACCTGCTTATTTTGAATTCACATTTTTGAATGGCTGATTCTCAGCAAACGTTCAATGTGTGTTGTTGAAAGCATAATGTGTGAGAGGGAATGAAAATCATGTCTATGGCTGAAGTACTCTAGTCTGATGGTTACAAACTGTGGTTCTTGGCATCACCTGGAAGCATCTTAGAAATGCATAGTCTCATTCCCAAACCTACTGAATCAGATTGATATTTTAATAAGATTCCCAGGTGATTTACACACTCTTTAAGGTTTGAGAGGCACTGCTCTAGTTAATATGGTTAATTGTGGAAAACAAATGATTGACTCCCATTAACCAATTATTTAATTGTATCTTATTCTGCGTGTTTCAAAAAGCAAGAAACTGGAGGAAAAGTTATGTTAGGCACTATAAAACTGCAAAATATTTACTGACAAAAAACCCTCCAAGTGCATATGTTAATAAATGGAAACTGCAAACATTTATTTATTTACTTTTTGGGACTTGCACCCATCCTGCCAAATTAGGACAGGTTTTTCACAATTTTATGAAATGATTTCTTGCCTGGCTTACTTGTGTGAAAGGTTTGATCTTCTTGTGTTCATGGTTTTATATAACCTGAAGTCATTTTATTGTCAGTGTTACCTTTACACTATACTTATGAATCATCAAAATGTTTTTCTTAAGTCCACAGTGGAGGTGGTTTGCCAAGCTGAAATTTATGGCACTGTCATTCTCTGTGACTGATGTCTCGTGTTAGGTTATAAAACTTTCTGCTTTATGAAAAGGCAAAGAAAGCTGCAGTGATACGTATATAGGCTTCTGTTACCTGGAAATACATTGTAAAAATGACTCTGCTAAGTATACTATATGCTATATAAGTATACATATATATATATATATACACAAGCACAATGTATGTATACATCAGTGCCACTGATGATGCTACATCTGTAGATATCATTTAGTGGTATTTTTATATGTAACAGCAGGAAATGTGAATTGTTTTTTATAAAATATGTAATGTCTTCTTACCTCCTTTCAAAAGCTTGTACTCATCACAATATAAGAATTTGCTATAGATACTGGATATTTGTCAT
Source organism: Choloepus didactylus (assembly GCF_015220235.1). Taxonomy (NCBI): domain Eukaryota; kingdom Metazoa; phylum Chordata; class Mammalia; order Pilosa; family Megalonychidae; genus Choloepus; species Choloepus didactylus. Next base: position 5,115,013 of record NC_051308.1, on the reverse strand, counting down.
TCGTAAATCTTTAAAATATTATAATGCAGAGTAGTGGCACTGAGGATATCTTGGTGGATTTTTTCTTTTTAGTTTTCAACCATATATGTGTAATCCAGTACTACTAAAATGATTAATAAACCAGGAATAATAACAGAATAAGGCAATTTCCACCATTGATTAAGATTTTTTCTTCCATTAAATTTTCTATCTGCACAGATATTTTTCCTCTGCAAAACTGAACCCCTTCATTTTAAAAAACATAAGCCACTTACACCTCTCTGACTTGAAATTAACTTACATGTAATGTGAAATATTTGATTGGATCATCTCTGAAAGGCTCTCAGATTCAAAACCAAAAGGGTACTGTTTCTTTCCCTTTAAATCTCCATGGCTTTGCACAGAATCAGAGATTTTATATCTCATGTGCTTTGTCCTTGCTTCAAAATCTAATTGAATAAACACAGCAGATTTGTTAGTTGCATTGTGCATTTGAGGACTCTTTCCCTTTAACTGAAGAAAAGGGAAGGCAACAAAATGGCATCGTCAGCTGCTGCAGTGTGTTCACCTGAAAAGCACTGTGCTGTAACTTTCTATTTCCACATTTCTTCCATAATAGCAGGAGGCTTTGTGCTGGTGGAAATATTTTTTGTACTTGGTTGTGATGACAGCAGTGCTTCACTTGCTTTTTCTTTCCTCTTGTTCACACCATTATAGGTGATGAGTCCACAGAATTAAAAAGACAGCCTTGGTGGGTTTTTGTTATTATTGAAGCTATTTAGAAATGTAATGAAATTGAAGAATTCCCTGAATAGCAGGAGTTTAGATCATTGTCCTTGGAAAAAATTATGATGCATCAATTTCTGTTTATTTTGTTATATTCCTGTTTTGTTCTATTTGAAAACAGTTTCAGGGCATTATGGAATTAATAATCAAGTTCCTAATTTTACAATTCAATATCTGGAAGAAAAAGGAAAAACAAACACAAGGAAAGGCATATTGGATGTTTCTGCCAGTTAAATAGATTCCTTGGAATGTGATCTCTGACGATCTGTAGGCAAAGCATTTTCATTCGAATTTGCAGTGAAGATTTTTCATGATGCTCAAATCTGTAGAGATGTAAAATGAATGTTTTCACTAATAGCAAGACCATTTCAACAGCTACTTAACTGGACTCCATGCTTCCACTTCCATCCAATCTCCACCTAGTGCAAGAGTGATTTTTTTTAAAAATTGGAATTTATATTTTTATTGTAGAAACATACAATTTGCCCATCTTAAGCATTTTAAATGATACAATTCAGTGGCATTAATCATACTTAAAATGTTGTGTACTATCACCACACCATCCACTAGCAAAAATTTTTTATCACCCAGAATAGAAACTCTGTTCCCATTAAGCAATAACTTCTCATCCTCTGCCCTCTCCACCCCAGCCACTGGTAACCTCTAATCTACTTTCTATCTCTGTGAATTTGCCCATTGCCCACTTTCTTATAAGTGGAATTATGCAGTATTTGTCCTTTTGTGTCTGGCTTATTTCACTCAGCATAATGTTTTCAAGATTCATCCATGTTAGAGCATATAGTACCATTCCTTTTTATGGCTGAGTAATATTTCATTGTGTGTCTATGCCACAATGGAATATTATTCATCTGCTCATGGACACTTGGGTTGTTTCCACCTTTTGGCAATTGTGAATAATGCTGCTATGAACATTCATGTGCAAATATCTGAGTCCCTACTTTCAATTCTTTGGGGTATATACCTAGAAGTGGGATTTCTGAGTTATCTGGTAACCCTGTGTTAAACTTTTTGAGGAACCACCAAACTATTTTCAACAGTGTTGGCATCATTTTACATTCCTACCAGCAATGCGCCAAGGTTCCAATTTCTCCACATCCTGTCAACACTTGTTATTTTCCATTTTTTAATAACTGCCCTCATAGTGGGTGTGAGGTGGTAGATATCTCATTGTGGGTTTGATTTGCATTTCCCTAATATAATGACACAGAGCATCTTTTCATAAGCTTATTGGCCATTTGAGAAACTTCTATTTAAGTCTGCCCATTTTAAAATTGGGTTGTCTTTTTGTTGTTGAGTTGTAGTAGTTTGTAATATATTCTGGATATTAAACCTTTATCCAATAGATGATTTGCAACTATTTTCTCCCAGTCCATAGGTTTCTTTTCACATTCTTGATAATGTTCTTTGATGCACAAATTATTAATTTGATGAAGTTCCATTATCTTTTTTTTTCTTTTATTGCTCGCACTTTGGTATAAAGTTAAGAATCCATTGCATTATACAAGGTTCTGAAGATATTCCCCTATGTTTCCTTCTGCAAGTTTTACAGTTTTAACACTTGTATTTAGGTCATGGATCCATTGTGAGTTAATTTTTTTATATGGCATGAGATAGGAGTCTTAGTTCACTTTTTATGCATGTGATATGCAGTTTTCCTGGAACCATTTGTTAAAGAGACTATTCTTTCTCTGATTAATGTACTTGGCATCCTTGCCAAAAATCATTTAGCTATAGATGTGTGGGTTCATTTTTGGACTTTCAGTTCTATTCCACTGGTCTATAGGTTTATTCTTATGCCAGTGCCACATTGTTTTGTTTACTGCAGCTTTGAAGTAGATTTGAAGTTGGGAAGTATGAGTCCTTCAACTTTGTTCTTCTTTTTCCAGATTAATTTAGCTATTTGGTCCCCTTATTCCATATGAATTTGAGGATTAGCTTTTCCATTTCTACAAAAAATGCTGCTAGAATTTTGATAGGGATTATATTGACTCTGTTGATCATTTTGGGTAATGTTGACATTTTGACAATATTAAGTGTTCCAATCTATGAACAGGGATCTTTCCAAGAGGGATATTTTTAAAAAGAAAGTCATTTTATATGTTAGATGCTGCCAAGGAACAAAAATCTGAGGAAAAATGTTCCCATCCTCAAGGATATTTCAATTTATTGATCACCCTGGGAGAAACTATATTCAGAAACTTGCATGAAGTTCTGCATTCAAAAGGATATTGTGTTTGGCTTAATAATCTTCTGTCATCTTGAATTCTTTAATTTTATCTTTGAACTTGTGTTTTGTAAGTGAAGTCTGATGGGACAACTCTGCCTCATTTTTTTGTTTAAACAGATTTTGAAAAAATACATTTTTTCTGTGCCTTTTCTAGTTGTTTACAGTGAAAGGGCAGATTTGAATTACTAGTTTGCCAATACTTGATGTTGATATCCTGGTGGGTAGATGCTTAGAGTTCAGATTTGGTTTCATCAGTGGCTATATGAATGTTATTGTTTATTCTTTGAGCCAATTTTAATGATTTGTGTTTTCACTTGTTTTAAAATATTGGCATAAGGGGATTTAAAGCAGGCGGTTTTAGTTCTTTTAAAATTTATTTACAGTTGTTTTACCTTTTTCAGAATTCTCTCCATTTCTTTGTCTTGAGCAATCCTATTGAAAACAAAAGCTTTTACCAGGCTTTCAAAGAATCAGTTTTTTATGCTTCTCTTTATTTATTTGATTTCTATGTCATTAATTTCTGATCTTGTCTTTAAAATTTCCTTCCTCTTTTGTCTTTGCTTTTCTGCCATTGTTTTGGTTCTGTTTTCTTGAGTTAAATATACAATTAATTTTCAATCTTTTTTTTAAACATGTAATTAAGGCCATACATTTCCTTCTCAAAAATATATCAGCTGTAGTCCAAAAGTTTTAAAATGTGGTATTTTCACTGTCATTCCATTCTAAAAGCTTTAGTACTCCCATTACTATTTATGTTCAGATGCAGGAATGATTTACAAATGAAAACTTTTTTTTTTTTTCATTTTTATTGAGATTGTTCAGATACCATACAATTATCCAAAGATCCAAAGTGTACAATCACTTGCCCCTGGGTACCCTCATACAGCTGTGCATCCATCACACTTAATTTTTGTTCAATTTTTAGAAACTTTTCATTACTCCAGACAAGAAATAAAGTGAAAGATGAAAAAAGAAAAAAAGAAAAGGAAACTCTAAACCTCCCGTATCCCTAACCAACCCCCCTCAATTGTTGACTCCTAGTATTGATATAGTACGTTTGTTACTGTTTATGAAAAAATGTTGAAATACTACTAACTGTAGTATATAGTTTGTAATAGGTATATAGTTCTTCCCCATATGCCCCTCTATTATTAACTTCTAATTGTATTGTTATACATTTGTTCTGGTTCATGGAAGTGATTTCTAGTATTTGTACGGTTGATCATGGACATTGCCCACCATAGGATTCAGTTTTATACATTCCCATCTTTTGACCTCCAACTTTCCTTCTGGTGACATATATGACTCTGAGCTTCCCCTTTCCTCCTCATTCACACACCATTCAGCGCTGTTAGTTATTCTCACATCTTGCTACCAACACCCCTGTTCATTTCCAAACATTTGCGTTCATCCTAATTAAACATTCTGCTCATACTAAGCAAGAGCATCTACATTTCTTCCACAAGGCAGGAGGGAGAGTCAAAGAAGGTAGAGAGGCAAAAGAAAGAGGAAACAAAAAAATGACAGCTAGGAAGCAGCAAAAGGAAAAATAACCTTAAATCAAAGTAGAATAAAGAATCAGACAATACCACCAATGTCAAGTGTCTAACATGCCTCCCCGGTCCCCCCCTCTTATCTGCATTCACCTTGGTATATCACCTTTGTTACATTAAAGGAAGCATAATACAATGATTCTATTAGTTACAGTCTCTAGTTTATGCTGATTGCATCCCTCCCCCAATGCCTCCCCATTTTTAACACCTTGCAAGGTTGACATTTGCTTGCTCTCCCTCGTAAAAGAACATATTTGTACATTTTATCACAATTGTTGAATACTCTAGATTTCACCAAGTTACACAGTCCCAGTCGTTATCTTTCCTCCTTTCTTGTGGTGTCTCACATGCTCCCCATCTTCCTCTCTCAACTGTATTCATAGTTACCTTTGTTCAGTGTACTTACATTGTTGTGCTACCATCTCCCAAAATTGTGTTCCAAACCACACACTCCTGTCTTCTATCACCCTGTAGTGCTCCCTTTAGTATTTCCTGTAGGGCAGGTGTCTTGTTCACAAAGTCTCTCATTGTCTGTTTGTCAGAAAATATTTTGAGCTCTCCCTCATATTTGAAGGACAGCTTTGCTGGATACAGGATTCTTGGTTGGTGGCTTTTCTCTTTCAGTACCTTAAATATATCACACCACTTCCTTCTTGCCTCCATGGTTTCTGCTGAGAGATCCGCACATAGTCTTATTAAGCTTCCTTTGTATGTAATGGATTGCTTTTCTCTTGCTGCTTTCAGGATTCTCTCTTTGTCTTTGACATTTGATAATCTGATTATTAAGTGTCTTGGCATAGGCCTATTCATATCTCTTCTGTTTGGAGTACTCTGCGCTTCTTGGATCTGTAATTTTATGTCTTTCATAAGAGATGGGAAATTTCATTAATTATTTCCTCTATTATTGCTTCTGCCCCCTTTCCCTTCTCTTCTCCTTCTGGGACACCAATGATACGTACATTATTGTACTTTGTTTCATCCTTGAGTTCCCGGAGACGTTGCTCGTATTTTTTCATTCTTTTCTCCATCTGCTCCTTTGCGTGTAGGCTTTCAGGTGTTTTGTTCTCCAGTTCCTGAGTGTTTTCTTCTGCCTCTTGAAATCTGCTGTTGTATGTTTCCATTGTGTCTTTCATCTCTTGTGTTGTGCCTTTCATTTCCATAGATTCTACTAGTAGGTTTTTTGAACTTTTGATTTCTGCCGTATACATGTCCAGTGCTTCCTTTACAGCCTCTATCTCTTTTGCAATATCTTCTCTAAACTTTTTGAATTGATTTAGCATTAGTTGTTTAAATTCCTGTATCTCAGTTGAAGTGTACGTTTGTTCCTTTGACTGGGCCATAACTTTGTTTTTCTTAGTGTAGGTTGTAATTTTCTGTTGTCTAGGCATGGTTTCCTTGGTTATCCAAATCAGGTTTTCCCAGACCAGAACAGGCTCAGGTCCCAGAGGGAAGAAATATTCAGTATCTGGTTTCCCTGTGGGTGTGTCTTAGAAAATTGCTCCACCCTTTGATGCCTCGGGTCATTGTACTTTTCTGCCCATCAGGTGATGCCTGTTAGCCTATAATTCTTGACTGGTGTGAGGAGGTATGGCCCTGTTCCCCCAGGCTCTGGGGTCTGGTTCTGAATGGAAAGGGCCCCACCCCTTTCCTCCTAGAGAAGACAGACCCCTCAGGTGGAGGTCATTAGCATTTCAATGGTCTCGCGCTCTGCCTGTGCTGTCTCCACCCTTCCCCGAGTCTCAGCCCTGGAAACTGAAAATGACTGGGGCTTTCTCCACTGAGCCAAAAAAGAAACAGATAGTCCCCTTCAGACCCAGTCCAAGGCAACCCTCCGGCTCTCCCAGGTCAGTCGTCACCCAAAGCCTCTGTCTGTTTTTTGGGGATGCGTACCTGTAGTGAGCAGTTCACACTCGCTACTTAAAACCCCAGTTGGAGCTCAACTGAGCTGTATTCGCTTGCTGGGAGAGAGCTTCTCTCTGGCACCATGAGGCTCTGCAGCTCGGGCTATGGGGGAGGGGGTCGCCCGACCTGGTTCCGCAGGTTTTACTTACAGATTTTATGCTGTGTTCTCGGGCATTCCTCCCAATTCAGGTTGGTGTATGATGAATGGATGGTCTCGTTTGTCCCCCCGCAGTTATTCTGGATTATTTACTAGTTGTTTCTGGTTTTTTGTAGTTGTTCCAGGGGGACTACTTAGCTTCCATTCCTCTCTATGCTGCCATCTTTCCCGAGTCCACAAATGAAAACTTTTAAACTTCTAAATGAATAGGATTTGTAGTTTATCTTCTTGCTCTTGGTTTTTAATGTCATTTTATTGTAGCTAGAGACGGTAAATACATGATATTGATTTTCTGATATTTTCTATGGGGGTTAGTATGTGGTCCAATTTCATAAATATTCCATATTTGCTTTCAAATAATGTGTGTTCTCTAATTGTTAGATATAGACTTCTATGTAATTATGTTAGTCAAATCTTTTATGTCCTCACTCATTTTCGATTGTTTGATTTATCAGTTTTCATAGAGGTGTATTAAAATTCCTTCCTGTGATTAGGGATCTGTCTATTCTTATAATTCTGTCACTATTTGATTTATATATTTTGAAGCTAGTTTGTTTGATACATATAGTCTTAGGATTTTGGGACCTTCCTTATGAATTTTCTTTTATCATTGTGTATTAATGTATTTTTATCTTTAATAATATTTTTTTCTGACACTTAGTTATACCAGATTTTCTTTGGTTAGTATTTGCTTGAACTATCTAATTTGCATCCCATTACTTGCAACTGTTCTGTTACAATCTGTTTTAGGTATGCCTCTTTCAATTTAATTGTTTCCTTTTATGTTAATTATTTTTGGCTCCAACATGGAGTTGAAAATTTCCTCATGAAGTTTGGAATTTTTGATTGTGAATTAATATTTGGCTAAGATTGTACTTTTTGTGTAAGTTATGACCTTGTATTGTAAAATTATCTTTCAGAACTGTTTTGCATTTGTTTCTCCCAGGTACCCAGAGGTATCTCTTATTTTGAACCAGGTTTCTTAGTTTTGCCCCAGGTTTAAGTAAAATTTTAGAATTTGAACCCAACATGAAAGAGTCTAATTCCTGCTATTCTTCAGTTCATCTTCAGGCCTAGGGTTTTGATTAACATGGACAATTGTTTTGTTGTGTTTTTATTTCCAAGACCCCTAAATATAAACAAGTTTTTTGCTACGTCTCTGGTCTGCTGGGGAGTTTTCTTGCCCCTTTAAATGGAGGGGTAGCTACTAGAAGATCATGGTTTAGGACAGTAACTTTAGTTGCTGTTTCTTACCTCAGGCTTTTCCCTGAGCCAAAACTCCTATCCACATATAGGCATTTAGGAAACTATGGGCCAATCTTACTCATAAATATGGATGCAAAACTTAAGCACATGATTAGCAAATGAATGCAATAATATATAGCCAGGAAAATACATCAGGATCAAGTTTGGATTGTTGCAAGAATGCAAAATAAGTTTAACATTCCAAAATCAATCAATATAATTGACCACATGAATATATATATATATATATATTGCATTTGATTAAATTCAACATCCAGACATCTTTCAGATAGTGTTCCTGTATCAAACTACCCCTACCTCAGATCAAAATCAAATAAGAGTTGGATAAAATATACAAACATCTTCTTGAAGGTACCAGAGAGCACCCAGGCAACCATACCTTGAGAGACCAATATATTGAAGATACAGGAAGAACTGAGGTGAACTCTACATTTTCATTACTTTATCCCCTTGAAGCAGTCATCAATTTATGTAGTAGGCATAGAAGCGGTACATGAAGCAGCCATCTAAATCTGATGACAGTCTCACTGGAATGGAGAAGGGAAAAGTGGAAGTTAGAGCTCCCCAGGCAACCACCATTTGTGCAGCTATGATCCCAGAGGAAAGGACACCTTCAAGAAGTGGGCCCAGTATTCTTCATGCGATCCCTTCTCTATGCATTTGCCAATTTCTAAACTGCAGAGACTTAGGTCAAGAGATTAATAAACCATGTAGAAAATTGCTGCTAAAAGGCTAAAAGGCTAAGCAGAGATATCCACAGTCCTTTGAGCCAGGAAGACAAAAATAGGACTCAAGTTCCCACCAAGGATGAGGATCCCTGTTCAACACTCCAAGCTTTCTGTTGAGACCATTGGTAGGCTACATCCAAGGAGAAAGAAAAATATAGAAATAGGCCAGTTCTCTAAAAGCCTAACACACAGCCTGAAATAAACTCAATACAATATTAGATATACTTGTACTGTATGTTCATCCAGAAACAAAAATTAAATCCTCTCTGGAGGAAGATAACATCACTGAGAGAATCTATAATTCTTTTCATTCACAACATACTACATTTAATAAACAATGTGTGTGTCAGAAAAATAAATGACCAAAGGGCAAGAGATAAAAAAGATAACACAAATAGACTAATCAGTTATCTGAATTTTGATTCATTGAATATGGACCTTAAAATAGCTATGATTACTATGTTTAAGTATATAGATAAAGAGAATGAAATGGAAATTCTAGTAAAAACATATAATTGAAATTAATTGAGCAGATTAGATACAACAAAAGAGAGGATTAGTAAACTGGAAGATACTTCAGTGGAAAATGTATAGAGATAAAAGCCTAGAGAACAATAAAAAAAGGAGGAGAAAAACATAAATTAGGAAAGAGACAGGGAATATGGCTAAAGGTCTAATGTATGTGCAATTAGTCTTAAAAGAACAGGAGAGAGAGAGAGATAAAGAGAAACAAATTATATTTGAAGAGAAATTACACAATTTTAAAATAAAAATAATGAAAGACATCAAGCCACAGATTCAAGAAACAACTATGAAGTAAAGAAGTATGAATATAAAGAAAACTACACCTGAAGACATCATAGTAAAACTGCTGAAAAGGGAAAGAGAAAATCTTGCAAACATGAGAGGGAGAAAAAGACACATTATCTTCAGTGAAGAAGCAATAAGACAAAAAAACTGACTTCTCAAGAGAAATGATGGAAACCAGGAGAAAACAGAATGAGACCTTTACAGGAGTCAGCTCAATAGAAGCATTGTTCAGTGAAAATATCCCTCATAAATGAAGATGAAATAAAGTTATTTCAAAACACATTTCAAATGATAGTTCAAAAACAAAGAATTTTGCCAGAGGACACAGATTAAGAGGCAGTGCTTCAGTGAGGAGAAAAATTACCTGAAATACAAGATTGATAATATTCTAAGAAATGAAGAGTGTATGAAAGAGTACACATCTGGGTAAACCCAACTGAATAGTAATACTTTCAAAGATCAATTAGGTGTAATTAAAAGGTATGTATGATTAAAATATATGACAAAGATAGTGAAAGAGGGATAAATAGAATTCTGAGGTGGGTACTGGACTTAGGTTAGGCACATGAGACACCTATACTTGCATAACTCTGAGAGTGAAAGTCTCCTTCAACTTTGTACTCTACGCACTTTATTCTTAAGGAGATTTTCTAATTATTTTTTTCCTATTAACTTCTCATTCAATTCTAAGACTTTCTCTGTATAATTTCAATCCTTTGTAATTTGCTCAGTATAGGGTCTATTTTGGTGGGTATTCTGTGTCCATTTAATAAATTGCGCTTTTCATGAGAATGTCAATTTCATTCAAATATTCAATTTTTTGGTCTAACAGTGTTTGTCCAAACTACTTATGATCTTTTTACTGTATTAACAATTTCGGAAATTTTTTCCTGATATTGGACCTTTTGCCTTCATCTCTTCTTGTACAGTTTTATTAGGATTTATCAATTTTAATAGTCTTTTAAAATAATCAATATTTAGGTTTGTTGATGCTCCCTTTTGCAGATTTATTCTGTTATACTAACTTCTGCTCTTATAATTCTACTATCTTTGGGTTTGATTTACTTTTTTTTTTACCTAACTTCTGGAGATTAAAGCTTAAAAAATTGGTTTTAAACCTTTCTTTATGTCTAATATATCCTTTTAGAAATGTAAATATTTTGTCAAAAAAACTTTAGCAGCATCTCACAATTTTTTTATATTCAGTATTTCAATTATTATTTAGCAACATTTTTTCTAATTTCTATTGTGATTTACTCATATTATTTAGAAATGTATTTCTTAATTTTCAAGAATGAGGATGTTCTAGTCTTCTTTATTATTGATTTCTAACTCAATTACATTGTAGTTAGAGAACATACAATGGTATGATCCCAATCCTCTGAAATTCCTTAAGATTTACTTTGTGATTTAGTTTATGCACTTGAAAAAATATGTGTTCTACACTTATTGGGTGCAGTTATTTATATATATATATATATAAATTATATTCTTGCAGTTACTGAAATATGTATTTAAAATCCCTTTTTTCAGTTATGTAAAATTTTCATTTATATATTTTGAAGTATATTATTCAATGTAATTAAATTTGTTATCTTTCTGATGAACTAAAGATTTTAACAATATGAAATGTTTATCACCTAATAGTATTTTTTGCCTTCAGGTTTACTTTGATATTAATGTTGCAATACTAACACTAATGGTGTTTGCATGATGCATTTCTTTCCACCACTTTACATTCAAGTTTTTGCCTTCTTTTTACCATATGTATGCCTTTATAGGCAGCATGTTTGGTTTGCTTTTTTGCTCACATGTGATAATCTTTGTCTTTAATTGCACCATCTAATGCACTTACATTTAACACAGTAATTGATAAATTTGGATTTAAGTTTATCATCTTTTTATTTGCTTTCTACTAGTGCCACTTGTTCTCTATACTATTTCTCACCTTGCCTTCTTTTGGATTGAATTTTATTTTTTTTATTATTCCATTTTCCTTCTATTCTAGCTCTATTAACTTGGTGTCTTTGCATTCTCTTTCTTTTGGTGGTTTCCCTAGAGACTATTTAATATATGCTTTATAGATCAAAGTTTAATATATACATATTAATATTTTTAACTCTTCCCAGACAATGCAAATTGCTTAAAACTCTTTTATTTTTAGCCCCCTCCTAACTTATGTGCTATTTTGCACATATAAGTTATTTCTTTCTATATTTTAAATCCTATAAAATATTATTTTTATTATTAGATTTATGTTTACCCACATATTAAATTTGTCACTGCTCTTTATCTTTGCTGCCATCTTGAGCTTCCCTCTGTGCTTCATTTCCTTTGGTTGAAAGAAATCCTTTAGCATATTTTTCTTTTCAATGAGTATGCTGTTGCCAAATCCTCTCTGATTTTGTTTGTCTGGAAATGCCTTTATTTGATCTTCATTTTTGAAGTATATTTTCACTGAGCATAGAATTCTATGTTTGACAGTTATTTAATTTCAGTAATTTGAAGATTTAATTTCATTCTGTTGGTTACAACTGTTTCTGCTGAGAAATCAGCCCCCAATGTAATTGTTACTATTTTGATAGTCATCTATCTTTTTTTCATCTGGCTCCTTTTAAGATGCTATATTGTCATTGGTTATCAATACTGTTACTATGCTGTGCCTAGGTGTGGTTTTCTGTATTTGTAGTGATTGATTTTTTTTTTTTAAATTAAGATGTCTTAACCAGTATCTCTTCTAATATAGTTCTTGCCACATTTTCTCTTTTGTCTTCTTCTGGGATACCAACTTTGCATATTTTTGTTTTTTTTTTTTTCTTTTTCTCTATTTCCTCAGTCGCATGATATTTTTGGTGTTTTCTGTCTTCTTGTATATTGTGATTCATCCTGAATATTTTCTTCAGACTGACTTCAGGTTTACAAGTTTTCTCTTCAGCTATGTCAAATCAGCTTTTAAACACATCTACTGAATATGTAATTTAATTGATAGCATTTTTTCATATAATTTATATTTTTTCAGTTCTGAAACTTGTGTGTTTTGTTTATTTTTCCTGTTCTGCATGTTTCAATATTGTCCTTTTTCCTTTGTACATATTAAATATAACTTTTTGAAGCTGCCAATAGCTCTTACCTAGCTTTTTTGTGGGTCTCTGTTGTCTATTGTTTCTATTTTTATCACCTAGGTTCGTCTCCTCTTATGATTATTTATTTCAATGTAATTTTAGTATGGGACACCAAATGTAACTTAATTTGAAGCCTAGGATGATTTTATCTCCCTATAGAGAAGATTGACACCTGGCAAGCATCTGAGGCACTCACAAATTGTATCATCTTACGCTATTCAGATATTGACATGATTAGAAGTGGAGTTTCAGTTGCTGATAGTTCTGGGCTATATATAATTTATCCCTCTTCCTAGGATTTAGGTCTCAATGTTTAAGAGTCTCAAATTGGCAATCTCTGAACACCAACTGTTGTCCCTAAGTCTGTAAGCTTGTCAAAATCTCTGCTCAGCATTTCAAACTCTCAGTTGCCTCTTCTGGAATCAGTAGATACAAGAGGAGTCAAATCAAGGGTTGTATGGCTCTCATTCTGTCCTGAAGCCCTTTCATAACCTCAAAGGACCAAATGTGTGTTTGCTCCCAATATGAAGGTTTTGTTATCTTGATATTTAGTTATGTTCAAACAGTGGAAAATTCTCTATGTGCAGGGATAAAATCTAGGTATTGGGATTTATTTAAAAGTACATAACTCTAACCATCACCAAATCTTTGCTTGCTACACTTACTTGAGGTGAAAAAGAAAACTTCTGTAATTGAGAATCTTTTGATATTTAAGTAGGGCTTGGAGAATATTTTTTTAGAATTATCTCATCTTAAGAAAATCAAGGATTTGTTATTATTAAGTATAAAGTACCACAAATAGCAATCTAGTGCTTGCTCTAGCTCTAATGACAGCTCTTTGGAAAGATTCTTCCTCAAAGTTAATCATTACCATCTTGTTCCTAAGGGTGTGTCCCCTTAATTTTGGATAAGTAAGTGCAGGACAACCCTAGAGAGAGCTTGAACTCTAGCAACCCAGGAAAAGCTAGGTGATAAGGACAATGGAGAGAGTCTCAAATGCCTGGCTGTGGAGTCTGATATTGGAGGAGCCAAAAACACAATAAAAAGTATTTCAGACATTACTGTAAACCACTGCATCATCAGATCAAATTAAGTTGCACCCAAGAGGAATAAAGCAAAAAGTTGGCTGTCAAATGAATATAATAATCTTGCTTAAATTTGAATCAATAAAAAATTCTATATAAACTACAATTCTTTTCCAGCAATAAGTTTCTCTTATTCTTCCCTCTTGTTTCATTAGTGAAGGCAAGTGGTAATTCCAAGATCTGGTTTTGGAATTTGGGCTGAGGGAGAGGGTGAGAGAGAGAACAGACATCTTTGTCTGTTTTGGCTTCAAGCTTTATAGGCTGAATGAATAGGGCAGTAATGGACTTTGCAAGTGGCTAAATTAACTTAATGGAAGTCTGAACTGGGTTTGGGGAATCAAGACTCAGCTACAGACAAACTGTGGTTTGCATCTCTTTCATAGTTCTTCATTTTCTTGAGGGGAGTAGGGTATGAAGATTTTCATTTCCCTTAAAAAATTAACCAATTGTACTAGATACTCCTTTTCCTTAGCCAGTATGTTCATCTCAGGTAGGAAAACTTTAAGAAACCAAGTTACTATCAGAAGGGTGCTTGGGACTATTTTAACAGTTTGGTATCAAGCTGTGAGAGCATGATTCACACTTTTCTACTGTTGAGACGTAAGGTGCCTCTTTCACAGACTTGGTTGGAAATACCTCCAATTCTTGTTGTTTGAATATTTTCCTGTAACACATGTAGTCTCTCCTGACCTAACTGACTGGTCACAGATCACATGGATCCTTAGGCTCTCTGAGAGTGCTTTTATCACATCAGCTCTACATGTACAGGCATCTCTAAGAGTGGATTAATTTTCCAATTTTCTATTCTATACCAGATGTCAAGCATACAACTTGTATTGCATTGAATTATCCCTCAGAATAAAGCCCCACTGCAGGTTTGCATGAGGTATAAGAGCAAATGCCTTCCCCTCTCTCCCCAGAATAGCTGCTGCCTGACTCTGTCAACAGCAGAATCACATCACTAGGTGAGTGACTAGTTGAGCAAATCATCGTAGAGCCAGAGAGTTACGTGACTGATGGAGCCTTAACTGCCCTCTCGTTTAACTAACTTCCCATCATAATTTTCCCAGGCACTCAGCCATATACATCTGATTTATCAGCCATGAGAATTTTTCTGTTCTGCTTTCGGAAGTGAGACTAATCATGGCAACTACATAGTAAGCTGAGCACTTTGCATGGTACAAACTCATTCAGCTCACGCTTAACCCTCTGTTCCTGTCCCCATCAGAAACAAAAGCAACCCTCTCAGGTGCTATTTTGACTCTTACTTTACAAATTATTATCCTCGGAGTCCCAGAAGTTAAGTAACACAAGCCCGTGTCTGTCTGCCTCCGGAAACTGTGCCCATAGGCTTGAATATACGCTGCTCTCTCCCAATTTCTCCCGTTGCGATTTTCATATCCTGCTCCCTCTCTTCCCTGCCTTTCCACCTACAAAATCCTTCTGTCCAGAATAGCTCTGCTATTAAACATTACTGTAGATTTAAGTAAAAGGGTTATGTTTTTGGAAAACTCATATTTTTGGACTTAACCACTAACTGAAGTATAGATTACATCTTATGGAATAAATGTCAGAATTGGTAAAAAGATATTTTGGGAGGAAACTTGCCTGGTGCCTCTGAAATCATAACCCACAGATGTCGATCTCCTTTACCTGTGACTAAGATTAACCTTTACAGGGACTATTGGTTTCTTTGCTTTCCACTTCTGGAACTATGATTGCCATCTCAGATGAGGAAAAACAAACAAACAAATAGAATTAAGGCTACATATGACGTGGAAGTGAGTCATTTGAAGACAGTGATAAATGTGTCAATTCCCAGATGACAGTTATATTCAGGGTATCCCCTTTTGTCAAATGCAAGCTGTGGACAGAGATATTATTCTTACTGATTTTTCAAAATCATATTTTTCAACATACTTCAAAACTTTTTTTTAATAAGACATATTTGTAGCAAGATTACAGGAGGAACAAACAGATCAGACAGATAAAATGATATTTTAAATGTGATTTAACATTTGCTTGAACGTTGCTAATTCTCTTTTGCATTTTTACACCTAAACACTATGTCTCAACTTAGGCAAAGTAATGTTCTCATTTTTCCTCTGGTTTTCATTTATAACAAGTTTAACTTGTTTATAACTACTTTACTGATTGTTCTTTAAATTCCTTCAATATGTGTTTAGTATAATCTTTTGCTGTTTGCCACTATTAATTTAATAGACTTTACAGGTCATAACACTACTTACTGGAAGTAACTGATGATTTTGAAATTGTGAGCACATTACTAAAAGTGATGGATTTATTCAGGCACATTGAACAATGCAAGCATGAATGATATCCGTGTACATTTAATATGAGATAATGTCACTTTGAATAATTCAGACTTTAGTTATCATCAGAGCTGAAAGAGAATGTTTTTTATAAACCTTACGATACTCCTAAGTAGCCTGATTTTTCTTTTATAATTATAATGTAACATTAAAATATATTAATTAAATCAATTTAATTTATTATTTTTAATGTTCTCATTAAGATCTTACAATTAATAAGAAAAATCAGAATTGGGAAATACTAACCAGGAAAACAGATCAAATATTATCAATAGGCATTATGCAAATCAGATGGACACATTAAATAATCTGCCAAAATATTTCTTCTCTATTCCTAAATTTTGAGTATACATTTATTTTTAAAGCATACACTTCCAATTATTAGAAGCTACTAACTATTTCTGTTTAAAAATGTTTTAATAACATTAAAATGATTTTAGAAGGGTCAGACCATAAAAGGCATGCATTTATTTATAGGCATTAGAGATAGAGATAGGCATGAAAGATAGTTTTCAGGATGATCATCAACTTGATGCAAAGGAATCTTTACAAAATATTTAGCTTCAAAATACAGAGGGCTGTGAAAAAAGTGGACAAAATGGAGGCTGGGAAAATGCTGTCATCATGATATTGCAGGTTAATCATTCATTCACTTGAATGTTTATTTTATGCAAGGTGCCAGCATGTGTTAAGCATAAGGAATTTATCTGAGAAGAAGGCAAATATGGTCCTTGTTCTCACAGCAAGCTTTTGGTTGACCAAGCAAGCTAGTATGTGCAGGTTTCATAAATACCTTGGATAGCTGATTTACACCAATCACTACATGTTTCCAAACAGGTTAGTAGAGTATGGTAGCCTTGCAAATATTTTCAGAACTCTTAAGTCCTCAAAATTACTATTTGGGCTTCTATATTTTGCATTTTACCATGTCCTTGTCCAGAATACTCCTTCCTTCCAGTCCATAACATTGTTTGCCACTTCTGTTCATCACTTAGAATATAAATATTGACCTGTAACAAATCAATCAATCAATCAACACAAGCATTTCTTTACCACTGACCTAATTTGGTAACTAAGGGATTTGAGAGGCACTTGGAAATTCTCCTCACACTCCAGGCTTCACGCCGTAACTGTATTAATTGGTCTAGGAGAGAAAAAATTTAAGACATGATATTCTGATTTTTAAGACCTTATAACCAAATTTTAATGATATGAATAATATGAAATAATTTGCAAACAGTGCACACTGAAATATTTAAATTATCAATTTTGAGCTGCTTTGAGATTCCAAGAACAGGAAAACCAGTGGGGACTTCAGGAGGGTACGAGGTATTGAGTTATCAGCAGTGGGAAGGATGATTAGGGAAGATTTCATAGGTAGAGATGTAATTTGGTCTGAAATTTGGGAGGTGGGCACCAAGTTGTATAAACAAAGGAAGATTCTCCAGACAAAGGGATAAAAGCATGAATGACAGCATAGGAGCAGGAAGACTCAGATGTGTATAAAGGAATGACAACTTTAGGGAGTAGCACACGATTGGAGAATATGTGTTGGAGGTTAGTGAAAACTTAAGTTGGATAGTTTAATGCCAAATTTTGAAAGACTTTGAAAGCCACCAAATGGTTTAAGTAGCCACAGAGAGTATGTGAGCAGAAAACGGACAGATAGACGTCAATGGCAGTGTGCAAGGTAGTTGAATCATGCAGCAGTAGTGTAAATAAACACAGCCAGGGGAGATTGGAATTGGAGTCCAGTCTCTCTTCTCATTTGAATCTACTCAGAAATCCTGGGCACACACAAGCATCCATGCAAACCTGGAGGTAAAATCAGTAAATAATCAGATATTAAGTTACCTCCATGGCTCTCATTTTTCACATATTGGAATTTTTTCTTTCCTCTTGGCAAAGGGACTGATGTGTATTTAATAGTTGCTTTTTACATTTTATATCCATAAATCTTCAGATTCTGGTGGCTGAAAAATTTTATGCAGTAAGGACTTTAATAAAAGGATAGAAAGCAAGACAGACTTTCATTTTCCAGAAAGTAGTAGGATGAATGAGCTACCATTTTCAGAAAACCTTCCACTCTTTTCTATAAATCTATTTAATATCAGAAGGCATATAGTTAATATCAGAGGACTTATTACTACATGATAGCATTCTTTCTACATGCAGAACAAATAACTTTCTAACCATGTTCGTGCAATGGGACCTGATCTCCTTTGGATTTTCTAAAAGAAAAACTGATGTGGGGTCTTGTATGGCATAAGCAGTTTTTCAATGTCAAATGCCTTTGATTGAATTTGTGCAGTCCAGATGTCAGAGGCCATCTGATAAATTGAACATAATATTGTTAAAACTGATGACAAAGAGGGAAGGACAAAGAGGGATTAATTGTCAATTAGGATTTGAAGAAAACATTTGTTTATGCTTATTCATATTTTTGAAGGTTATTTAGCTCTATTTGGAAAGTCTGGAAACAACCCATCTTTGTTTCATTTAAAAAATGATGAAAATAAGAAATTATTACTATAAGGAATATAACTTCACCATTGCTACAATGCATGTGTGTTGAACTAATGAAATTTTAATTTTCAATAGCAAAAGATAAAGGAAACAAATTGCTATTAGCTATCAATCTACCCATTTGTGTGTTAAATGGGATTCATATCATTCAACACTATTTGAATATAATTCATATAATAGCTACTTTTCCAAGTTTCTAAAATTTTGTGCAAGGTGAAACTTGAATAGATTTCACAGGAGAACCAGACACCCATTGTTAGAATATGAATGCACAAAACTCAAGAGAGAACATTAAAGGAAATGAAATTACTTACTCTGGGGAAAAAATTCAAATATGTAAAGCTATTCTAAGAACAGAAGGAGAAAAACAATAGTACTAGCTAAAAGATAAGGATTTTTGAGTGGATATCCGGAAAAAATGTTCTTATTGGTAGTTCAGCTGGACAGTTGAAATGCTTTAACATAGAATGGATTCGTGTTCTTTCATTCATTCATTCATTCATTCATTCATTCATTCATTCATTCCTTCAACAAGTATTTATTGGAAAGCAACTATGTACAAGACAGGTGAGAACTTGGTCTCTTAGCTCTTACATTATAATAGGGGACATGCATAATAAACAAATTACTAAGATAAGAATTTCAGATATCAGTAAGTGCTGCGAAGAAAACAAATCAGGCAATAGGAAAGAGAGTGAACATGTTGAGGGTGTATATTTTTAATTGGGAGATTAGAGAAGTCTCTTTTGAGGTGGCAACATTTGTGCTGAACCTCGAATGATGCAAGGAAAACAGCTGCATTAAGTCTTAATGTTCTAGGCAGGGCAACAAGCAAGTGCTAAGACCTGGACTGGGCTTGAACTCAGGTGCTCCTGGAAGACAAGAAGGCCAGGATGTCCAGAGAATTAACAGAGAGGGAGAGAGGAGTGGAAGATGAGAGGCTTTGGACAGGTCTCTGCAGAATTTTTAGGCTACGGTTAGGAATTTGGATTTTATTCCAAGTGCCATGGGAAGCTGCTGGGTGATTGTATACAAGGCAGAGAACTAGGATAGGTAGGTTTTACAGTTTGCTTCACCTCTGTGATTTGACAATAATAACCAAAGTGCTTTTTCAAAAAAAGTGTTTTCTTCCATAGAAAAGGACTTATTCTAAATATGGAATAAGTTTCCACAGAAATTAGATTAACAACCATGTTCAAAAGCCTAAAAACAATGTGAGTTTTAGTCTATTAAAGAAAGTTTTTGTCTAAACAGACCATAGGAAGAAGGCTATTATTTGAGTTTATTTAAATCTGATCCCTTCTAAATACCATTCAAGGCAGCATTCCTTGTCTATTTGCCACTGTTTTAAAATAAGAAGATATTATTTTGCCATCAAAATTAGCCTTATGAATAATACTAACCATTAAATTAACTAAAATGTCTGTATTTGTATTTTCAGTGTAAATTTGTTTACTACCTTAATGTTATAGAATTCAAACCTCCTATTTGGGAAAGTACAGACATTAAATAATAATTTCATATCCAGTAAGGTAGAGAAAGGAGAGGATGAGCAAATGTTAGTACTTATTACAGTACTTGTACTCTACCTAGAGTTTCACAGAAAGTACCAAGATAAAATGGCTATGCAGGGTCAAGGAGGGATTATGCACTAGAACTCTGGAATCCTGAATTCACTGTCACCTTTCTAGAATATTCCACAATGAGTCTAACCTAGTGCCTGAATAAAAAGACTTTCTATACAATCCAGCCCTTCAGAGTCTGTATTAATTTTGGTGTGGGTTCCTTGGGCCTCTTAGTATCAAAACATTTCTTTTAAAGGAACATTATAGGAGATAGATCTGTTCTTCTACTGCACTTTAACCTATCATCTACCTAAATGGCATTGATTTCAATGCCTCCTTTTGGTGTCTAAAGCGTTTCCTTTAAAGGACAGACTAGGGACACAACCATGTTCACTACCATTCCTCTAAGCGATCATACTTCTAAAAAGTACAGAGAAGTTGGGGCCAATTAGTACGATCATGATTGAATAAATATCTTTTTCATTATTCCATAAGTTTCACATAAAATCATAATATACTGAAATAAAAACAACAAATATAACCTTCGTACCTAATTGCACAGCTTCAAATTGATAGTAATGATAATCCAAAAACTGAGGTGTGCAGCATAATCTTAAGCATATTTCCCCTCATTTTGTTGACTTATTTCCTTCTAAAAAGTAGAGGTGGAATAAGAGCCAATTATGTCATGTGTCCTAGGCACTTAATAGACATTATCTTTCAAAATTCTTGATAAACAACTCTATGAAGTAGTTTCCATTATTACTGGAGTCTATTTAGGTTCAAAGAATTTAAGTAACTTGCTTAAGATCAACCAGGTTATAAGTGGGAGGGATTCAAACATAGGCCATCTGACTTCAAAGCTCACCTGCTTTCCATTAGAGCCTTACTGTTTACAGGAAAGGAAACCTGTGTGCATTGACTGAAAATTTTGGAAAGTGAAATGATTGCATGATGTTAAATATTAATTAAAATGGAATAAACTCTCAAGCATTAGATATGCATGGTCCAAATTGAGTTATAGCAGTTTATCTAAAGAAGAAAATATTTTAAATCTGGAAAATCTGTTGCTCATTTATAGCCTCATTTCAGACCTTATCAATCAATTATTTTAGTATTTATGCTGCTTCTTAGTTTTTAATAAAAGTCTGAGATTTGTTCTTCTGACTTGAGAAGCAGGAAGGATAATCTAATAATCAATCGGAGATGAGAATTTAAAATGAAATAGAGCTTTTTAATAAATAATCTAGATGTCATGATGCATAAGTCAGCTGAAATACTCTTGGATGCATCTGTGAGTCATTTAAATTCAAATAATTAAATTAAGTATTTGAAAAGTCAGAGACCCACCAGCTCTATTTGTGCCTTTGGAAATAAAAAGGAGGTGGTTGACTGTGTTCTGCTTTAAACTCTTCTTGGTATTCTTTACTTCCCTGATATAGATAGAGCCAATTGAATAAGAAATTGTGACTTGTAACTTGACCTTGTTGGGTCTGGTTAAGCAATAGTAATAACAAAACTTGCCTTTGCTGTTTTAAGAGAATTTGCATGCATGCTTTAATATTTTATATTTACACGATACTCAGTTATTCACATTATTTAATAACTAAGTAACTAGTCAAAATTGTTGAAAGAAATTTTGCAAAACTTTGAGGAGTAATTTTCCATAAAACTTTTGGAGCAAACATTTAGTGAATATTGAGTGGCTTTATTATAATAATGAACATTTATTAAGTAAACTTTGATACATAAACAAGTGTGTATAGGTTTATGTATAGGTTAAATTGTGTACCCCAGAAAAAGCCACGTTCTTTATACCATTTCTGTGGGTGTGAACCCATGGTAAATAGGACTATTTCATATTTAGTTACAGTGTCACCAGCTGAATGAGGGTGGGTCTTAATCCTGTTGCTAGAGGCTTTATAAAAGAGAAAGTAACAGGGAGGAGCTGGAAGCCAAAAGTCAATGGAACCCGGAAGAGAAAGGAGAGGACATCATGAATGATGGGAAAGCCAAGCAACTCCAGGGACTGCTGTTCAGCCAGACCACCACTGACCCATGCAGGAAGTGAGCCTTGCAGCCTCTGAAACCATCAGACGTTACATTCTCTCTGTTTAAGTCTAGATCATTACTTTTCTTTTTGATAGTCTTAATATTTGTATTCCTAATAGCCTGTTTTTAGTCTTTAGCTTTTCATATGAAAGAGACTACTGTACTTTAAAAATTGAGTTTCTAAATTCTAATCTTAAATTTTCTAATGCGATGATGAGTGATTTACCTTTTCAAAGATTGAAAGTTATGATGAATCCAGTAATATGATATTTTTCATTTAGTAAATGTAAATTACTCTTTTTGATATACGAGAGCATTCACATTCAAAATGTTATGATAACTTAATAAGAAGAGAATGTCATGACTCTGTTTTGTTCTGTATCCTCAAAAAGCCATTGAAGACCTTGTGCAGTAGATATAGAGCCCCTTAATCAAAGCAGGTACAATCTACTTGGGAAGGAAAGACGCATGTAGGGCTGTCATAACAAAGTACCATAAACTTGGTGGCTTAAAACATGGGAAATGTATCCTATTACAGTTCTGGAGGCTAGAAGTCTTAAATGAAGGGCTATGCTCCCCCTGAAGGCTTGGGGGTTGGGGAGTGGGCATGTGATCTGTTCTATCTAGTTTCACCTAGTTTCTGGTGGTTTCTGGCAATCTTTGGTATTCCTTGGATTGTAGATGCATTACCCCAATCACTGCCTCCGTCTTTGCATGGTCTTCTCCATGTGCATTTCTGTGTCCATATTGTCCTCTGTTTTATAAGACACCAGTCAATGAAAAGAGCTTCTAATATAGTAGAGGGGGAAATGGCAAGAAATGACAAAAATATATATATAGATAGACAGATAGATAGATAGATAGGTAGATAGGTAGATAGATTAGGAAAGAAAGTAATAAAATAAATATAAGATGGCAATTTATATCTAAATAATTCAGTAATTATGTTAAATACAAATGGACTAAATGCTCCATTTACATGACAAAGGTTGTCATACATGATAAAATCAAATTATATACTTTTTATGAAAAATACCTAAAATATACCAATAGAAAAAGATTGAAAAAGAAACATTTAGGCATTTCTATTCTCAAACAAAAAAAAACTGATATAACTTTCTTGAAATCAGTCAAAATAAATTTTACATCAAGAGTATTACTTGAGATAATGAGAGCCTAATTATAATAACAGAAGATTCAATTCACAAGGAAGGCACGATTTTAAGACCCCACTTGATAATGGTATATAATTCCTTTAAGGAAATGTTGTTAATATTTCATTGAGGAATTTTACATCTATATTCATGATGGCTATTGGTTTCTAATTGATTACAAACTCGGTTTTTGTTTATCTGTGAATGTCTTAAACTGGCCCTCATTTTTTTTTTGTTTATGTATACATTTTTATTTCAAATTCAGTTTTACTGAGATATATTCACATACCATACGGTCATCCATGGTGTACAATCAACTGTTCACAGCACCATCATATAGTTGTGCATGTATCACCTCAATCTATTTTTGAACATTTTCCTTATACCAGAAAGAATCATAAGAATAAAAAATAAAAATAAAGAACACCCAAATCACCCTCCCATCCCACCCTATTTTTCATTTAGTTTTTGTCCCCATTTATCCATCCATTCATACACTGAATAAAGGGAGTGCAATCCACAAGGTTTTCACAATCACATTCACCCCTTGTAAGCTACATTGTTATACAACCGTCTTTAAGAGTCAAGGCTACTGTGTTGGAGTTTGATAGTTTCAGGTATTTACTTCTAGCTATTCCAATACATTAAAACCTAAAAAGTGTTATCTATTTTTTTTTTTAACCTGTTCTTCCTTTTTAAATCAACTGTATGGAAAAAAATTAAAAACAAAAACAAACAAACAAACAAAAAAAAACCAGGAAAAAATATTTAGTGCCCCCTTGAGGAGCCTGTGGAGAATGCAGGGGTATTCGCCTACCCCACCTCCATGGTTGCTAACATGACCACAGACATAGGGGACTGGTGGTTTGATGGGTTGAGCCCTCTACCATAAGTTTTACCCTTGGGAAGACGGTTGCTGTAAAGGAGAGGCTAGGCCTCCCTGTATTTGTGCCTAAGAGTCTCCTCCTGAATGCCTCTTTGTTGCTCAGATGTGGCCCTCTCTCTCTGGCTAAGCCAACTTGAAAGGTGAAATCACTGCCCTCCCCCCTACGTGGGATCAGACACCCAGGGAAGTGAATCTCCCTGGCAACGTGGAATATGACTCCCAGGGAGGAATGTAGACCTGGCACCGTGGGACGGAGAACATCTTCTTGACCAAAAGGGGGATGTGAAAGGAAATGAAATAAGCTTCAGTGGCAGAGAGATTCCAAAAGGAGCCGAGAGGTCACTCTGGTGGGCACTCTTATGCACACTTTAGACAACCCTTTTTAGGTTCTAAAGAATTGGGGTAGCTGGTGGTGGATACCTGAAACTATCAAACTACAACCCAGAACCCATGAATCTCGAAGACAGTTGTATAAAAATGTAGCTTATGAGGGGTGACAATGGGATTGGGAAAGCCATAAGGACCACACTCCACTTTGTCTAGTTTATGGATGGATGTGTAGAAAAGTAGGGGAAGGAAACAAACAGACAAAGGTACCCAGTGTTCTTTTTTACTTCAATTGCTCTTTTTCACTCTAATTATTATTCTTGTGATTTTTGTGTGTGTGCTAATGAAGGTGTCAGGGATTGATTTAGGTGATGAATGTACAACTATGTAATGGTACTGTAAACAATCGAAAGTACAATTTGTTTTGTATGACTGCGTGGTATGTGAATATATCTCAATAAAATGATGATTAAAAAAAAAAAAAAAAAAAAAAAAAAAAAAGAGTATTACTTGAGATAATGAGAGCCTAATTATAATAACAGAAGATTCAATTCACAAGGAAGGCACGATTTTAAGACCCCACTTGATAATGGTATATAATTCCTTTAAGGAAATGTTGTTAATATTTCATTGAGGAATTTTACATCTATATTCATGATGGCTATTGGTTTCTAATTGATTACAAACTCGGTTTTTGTTTATCTGTGAATGTCTTAAACTGGCCCTCATTTTTTTTTTGTTTATGTATACATTTTTATTTCAAATTCAGTTTTACTGAGATATATTCACATACCATACGGTCATCCATGGTGTACAATCAACTGTTCACAGCACCATCATATAGTTGTGCATGTATCACCTCAATCTATTTTTGAACATTTTCCTTATACCAGAAAGAATCATAAGAATAAAAAATAAAAATAAAGAACACCCAAATCACCCTCCCATCCCACCCTATTTTTCATTTAGTTTTTGTCCCCATTTATCCATCCATTCATACACTGAATAAAGGGAGTGCAATCCACAAGGTTTTCACAATCACATTCACCCCTTGTAAGCTACATTGTTATACAACCGTCTTAAGAGTCAAGGCTACTGTGTTGGAGTTTGATAGTTTCAGGTATTTACTTCTAGCTATTCCAATACATTAAAACCTAAAAAGTGTTATCTATTTTTTTTTTTAACCTGTTCTTCCTTTTTAAATCAACTGTATGGAAAAAAATTAAAAACAAAAACAAACAAACAAACAAAAAAAAACCAGGAAAAAATATTTAGTGCCCCCTTGAGGAGCCTGTGGAGAATGCAGGGGTATTCGCCTACCCCACCTCCATGGTTGCTAACATGACCACAGACATAGGGGACTGGTGGTTTGATGGGTTGAGCCCTCTACCGTAGGTTTTACCCTTGGGAAGACGGTTGCTGCAAAGGAGAGGCTAGGCCTCCCTATGGTTGTGCCTAAGAGCCTCCTCCCAAATGCCTCTTTGTTGCTCAGATGTGGCCCTCTCTCTCTGGCTAAGCCAACTTGAAAGGTGAAATCACTGCCCTCCCCCCTACGTGGGATCAGACACCCAGGGGAGTGAATCTCCCTGGCAACGTGGAATATGACTCCCGGGGAGGAATGTAGACCTGGCATCGTGGGACGGAGAACATCTTCTTGACCAAAAGGGGGGCGTGAAAGGAAATGAAATAAGCTTCAGTAGCAGAGAGATTCCAAAACGAGCCGAGAGATCACTCTGGTGGGCACTCTTACGCACACTTTAGACAACCTTTTTTAGGTTCTAAAGAATTGGGGTAGCTGGTGGTGGATACCTGAAACTATCAAACTACAACCCAGAACCCATGAATCTCGAAGACAGTTGTATAAAAATGTAGCTTATGAAGGGTGACAATGGGATTGGGAAAACCATAAGGACCACACTCCACTTTGTCTAGTTTATGGATGGATGAGTAGAAAAATAGGGGAAGGAAACAAACAAACAGACAAAGGTACCCAGTGTTCTTTTTTACTTCAGTTGCTCTTTTTCACTTTAATTATTATTCTTATTATTTTTGTGTGTGTGCTAATGAAGGTGTCAGGGATTGATTTAGCTGATGAATGTGCAACTATGTAATGGTACTGTGAACAATCGAATGTACGATTTGTTTTGTATGACTGCGTGGTATGTGAATATATCTCAATAAAATGGAGATAAAAAAAAAAGAAGTGTTATCTATATAGTGCATAAGAATGTCCACCAGAGTGACCTCTTGACTCCTTTTGAAATCTCTCAGCCACTGAAACTTTTTTTTTTCTTTTTCATATCAATGGAGCATTTTATTTCAAGGAGCATTTGCTACAAACAAAATTCCAGGGCAGCAAACACATTCCAGTCTCTCATGTCAGCCCCTTCTTTTTCACACATGCCTTTGCCTTTTCCAGCTACTTACAGCTACTAATGAGTCCACCTTTAGGTCCAGCTGGGACCAGAACCCAAGTCAATAATCCAAGCCAAAACTAAGGGAGGGTGATTGAGGATTTACTATAGGGTACAACAAGTATGAAAATGCAAACACTTTAAATAATTTAAAAGTGTTGTGCAAATTGTAAAGACCCCTCACCCTGGCATGAAGTGCTTTAGAGATGAGTCCTGGGTGTCTGTGTAGCATCCAAGTCATAGTTCCTTCTTGTTGTACCCATTGCCACAAATAGCCAGATCTGGAACTGTACAAGATCTGTGCTTGTTACCTGGAAACTTCTGTTGATGTATCCTGTCCTCTGCTTGCCTGAAACATTTTAGAACTTGATGAATCCCTTGGATACAATGCTTTGTACATCTAGCTACTTTTGCTTACAGAAAACACGGCTGTCTTGCAATACCCCTAGTCTCAGTGCTGCTACCCCTTCTCAGAAGCCCTTGCTCCTGAGCTTGCTCTAGTTTTTTTTTTTTTTTTTTTAATTTTATTTTGAAATAAATTCAAACTTACAGGAACAGTTGCAAAAACAATACAAACCCCATACACAGAACTCCAGCATACCCCGACCCCCCTCCCCTGATATCCCAATCCACCAACTTTAACATCCTGTCACACCACCATTTCTTTCTTTCCCTCTCTCCCTCCCTCTCTCCATATCTATCATCCATCATATATTGCTCTGTCTTCTGAACATATGAGAGCAAGCTGCACACATCTTGAACAAACAATATAACTCACATATACATTTCCCATGAACAAGGACATTCTTTTATGCAACCCCATTAAGTGCAGCTAAGAAGTTCAAGAAATTCAACATTGATAAAAAGCTTATATTTATATTTCCCTTTTTTTTCTTATGTCCCAACTGTGTCCCTTTAAGCCTCCTCTCCTCCATCCTCAGATCTCACCCAGGATCATCCTTGGCATTTAATTGTCATTATCTATTTAGACTTTTTTTTTTTCAATTGTGGAAACATATATACAGCCTAAATCTTCCCATTCCACCCCCTCCCTAGCATTCCATTAGTAGGATTAATCACATTTAGAATGTTGCAATGCCATCATTTTCCCACCATCCATTACTAGAAATTTCCCTTCACCCCAAACAGAAACCCTGCACTCATTTCTTAACTCCCCATTGTCCCTTCCCCAACTTCTCGTAACCCCTACTCTACTTTTCATCTCTATGGACATATTCTCTGATACTTTCTTTGTGTTTACCGTGGGGCTTCAATTTAACATCTTAAGTCTATAACAATCTTGTTTTTCTTTGATACCAACTTAACTCCAATAGGACACATAAACTATGTTCCTATACTCCTCCATTCCCCCACCTTTATGTAGTTCTTTTCAAAAATTACTTATTTTACACTGAGTCCAAAACCACTGATTTATCATTGCACTTTATGTATTTTAGATCCTGTAGGAAGTAAATAGTGGAGTTACAAATCAAAAATACAGTAGTATTTGTATTTATGTTTACCATGTGATCTTTACTGGAAATCTTGATTTCTTCATGTGGTTTCAGTCAATTGTTTAGTGTCCCTTCCTTTCAGCCTGCACAATTCCCTTTAGCATTTCTTATAGGACTGATCTACTGGTGATGAAGTCCCTCAGCTTTTGATTATCCGGGAATGTTTTCATCTCCCCCTCATTTTTACCTTCCAGGTGTTTGTGAATTTTCTAAGTATCTGATGGTTATTGACTTCTATTTGTATTCTGTTGTGATCAGAGAATGTGCTTTGAATAAATTAATTTTTTTTTTTTAATTTATTGAGGCTTGTTTTATGTCCAAGCCTATGGTCTATTCTGGAGAAAGATCTGTGATCACTAGAGAAGAATGTGTGTCCTGGTGCTTTGAGATGTAAGGTACTATATATGTCTGCTAAATTTTTCTATATCTCTCTCCTTTCTTTGTTTCTCTGTCGGTAGGGCTCCCTTTAGTGTCTGAAGTAGCGCAGGTCTTTTATTAGCAAAATTTCTCAGCATTTGTTTGTCTGTGAAAAATTTAAGCTCTCCCTCAAATTTGAAGGAGAATTTTGCTGGATCAAGTATTCTTGGTTGGAAATTTTTCTCTCTGAGAATTTTAAATATGTCATGCCACTGCCTTCTCACCTCCATGGTGGCCACTGAGTAGTCACTACTTAGTCTTATGTTATTTCCTTTGTATGTGGTGAATTGCTTTTCTCTTGCTGCTTTCAGAACTTGCTCCTTCTCTTCAGTATTTGAGAGTCTGATCAGAATATGTCTTGGAGTGGGTTTATTTGGATTTATTCTATTTGGAGTTCGCTGGGCATTTATGCTTTGTGTATTTATATTGTGTAGAAGGTTTGGGAAGTTTTCCCCAACAATTTCTTTGAATACTCTTTCTAGACCTTTACCCTTTGCTTCCCTTTCTGGGACACCAATGAGTCTTAAATTTGGATGTTTTATTTTATCTATCATATCCCTGAGGTCCATTTCGATTTTTTCCTCATTCTTTCTTTTGTTCTTTCATTTTCCGTTCTGTGGTCCTTGAGGACACTGAGTCGTTGTTCAACTTCCTCTAATCTTGTATTATGAGTATCCAGGGTCTTTTTAATTTGGCCAACAGTTTCTTTTACTTCCACAAGATCTTCTATTTTTTTATTTACTCTTGCAATTTGTTCTTTATGCTCTTCTAGGGTCTTCTTCATGTCTTTATATCCTGTGCCATGCTCTCATTGTTTGTCTTTAGTTCTTTTAGTAATTGCACCAAGTACTTTGTCTCCTCTGATCTTTTGATTTGGGTGTTTGGGTTTGGGTTCTCCATATCATCTGGCTTTTTCATATGCTTTAAAATTTTCTGTTGTTTTTGGCCTCTTGGAATTTGCCTTCCTTGATAGGGTTCTTTTAAGATTTGAAGGATCATTCAAACCCCAATCTCAAATTTGTCAGATCTACAGCTTGGTGGCATACACTTTCTCTAACTCACCAGCAGATGGCATCCGTGAATCACCTATTCCCCTCAAGTCAGTTCTCCCCAACATTGTCTTCATGTCGTGTGGGGGTCTGGTTCTTGTGGGGTCCAATTGGTGCACCAAGTTTGGGTGTGTTGTTGGTGCTGTCCACCCTGAATGTAGGGCGTGTGTCTGAGCAGTTAGGGAGGCAGGACAGCTTTAATATTCAAACCTCCCAGGTGTTCCTGGAGATTTAAGGCTGTTGAAAGAGTCTAAACCTTCATTTCAGTCTCAGCACAGATTGTCTCTTCTGCTGACCCACAAGTCCTTGGTATTGGCATAGAGTCCCTGGGATTTCTGAGTGGGTCCATATTCCAACCATGCCCTTCCAGGGCCTCTGCTGGGGGAAGGTTGTGCTACATCACAAGTGTGCACCGTCCCTCAAGGGAAGCCCTGAGCTGCCAGACTGTGCAGGAGTGTTCTCAGACTGCTGTAAAGATGGCTGAATGGGGCGTGTTAACCTCTCCCTTTTTGCACAGCTCCGCATTCCCAGCTCCGGGATAACCAGCTGTGGGCGTGTGAAAGGCCGCTGTCCACATCCGATATTGTGGTGTGTGTGTGGTGTTGTGGGAAACACTTCCCGTCACACTGGGTCCCTGGGTGTGGCTATGGGCTGTGGCTCTGGTGCTAGGCAGGAGCGTTCCCAGCCCACCGGGAAGATGGCTGCAAGGGGCATGGTTTTTTTCTCCTTTTGGCTCACCTCTGCCCTCCTCGCTCCAAGACAATTAGCAATGGGTCCATGAAAGTCTATCTTCCATGATGGATTATGAGGCATTCGCACAGCCCGCTCCCGCCATGCTTCACTGTGTGGTTCTCGCTGCCCTATCTGCAACCACTTTTGGGTTTTTTTAAAAAACAACTAGTCTGCCTCCAAATGCCAACCCACAGTTTCCCCACACTGCAGCGTGGCTGCCAGACATTCAGCAGGTTCACTCACTCGTTTCAGAGCTCAGACTCCCAGTTTCACCAAATGCACGGTCCCTGTGGATTTAGCAGACCTTGTCCAGCTGGTCCATCACTGGAACTGGTGTTCTGGGTCACTTTCTAGCTTTTATCTAGTATTTTTCATGGAGGTGTTTTCTTGCCCTGTCTCTCCTAGCTGTCATCTTAGGTTCTTCTTGAGAGAGTTTAGTTTTAAACATGTGCGCCCCTGCAAGCATGAGTTTCAAAAGACAGATACTTTATTTTTATCTCTAGAAGTTTTCTCTTTTCCTTTTTGTATCTTCCACTTCTTTCCTCACCATGTTCATGTTCTGTCTTGAATACTTGAACAGTTATGATTCTTGTTTGTTTATTCTATCATCTCTTTTATTTCTGAGTCTTTTTCTTTTAAATTATTTATTTTTCTGGTTGTGGATAACATTTTCTTACTTCTTGGAGTGTCTAGTAATTGGGCTCCTGGAAAATTTTAATATTTTTATCATCTGTGCTGGTCATCTTTTTAAAAAGCAAGTTGCATTTTGTTCTAATAAACAGTTATGATTCTATTGCTTCAGCTCAATCTCTTTGAGGGATATTTTTAAGCTTTGTTAATATAGATCTAGTGTAGTCTTGTTGGAAACAAAGCAGTAGCTAAAAGAGAATAAATGCGCACATGATTGTGGAGGAGAAAAGAATTTATTCACAATCTTGCAAGAATGGGCACACAACCAAAAATGTGGCAGGTGCACCGAACAAAAGAACACAGCAATAGTTATACCCTACACCTAACGTGCAAGGCCCTTCCGTTTCTCCATTAACTGGGTACTTCAGAGGTTACAGCCTATCTGAGAGAGCTACCTAGTTTAAATTTCCTACTGAGAGTTCCTGCCTTTGATTATACCCCACATTCCTTTGCATTTCAGTGATTTTGGTTATTACTTGTTCTTACCCATGCCGGGAGCTGGTGCCAACTCTAGGCTTACATCAGGGACCTTTTCTTTCCCTACAGCTGCAGAGCCAGTTTGAACCAACCTGGTCTAGTTTCCATTTCCCCTTTCCATGTTGCCTTTATGTGAAAGCTAAACCTAACCTTCTCTTATAGATTCCCTCCTTTTTTTCTTTATACTCTTTTTAGTTCTCACATTCCAGTTTTTAAATTTGCTAAGAGCTTTTTACATTCCTCTTCATAGAGGTCTTCCTCTTTGAGGGGGTATAGATTGTTCTGCTGATATTGCACAACATGTGCTTAGTTAGGGCAGTTCCAATGAACCTTTGAAACAACCCCCAGGCACATGGGATAATGCGACACTTAACTGCCGTAAGTACTGCAGCTGAAATGATAAGCGAAGTTAGAACAGACATTGCAACTCCTTTCCATCCCCTGAACCAATTTCCCAACTACCCCAAAAGTGGGTTGCTAATGCCAGAATTTTCTGCTAGATTCCTGAGATAAGGCTGTGAAGCCTCGTAAAGCTTTGGTGATAGTTCCGTTAGGTGCCATATTATTGGGGATGAATGTGCAACAGCTTCCCCCAATCATAACACAGATACCTCCCTTTTCACCCAGCATCATGTCCAGGGCCATCCTGTTTTCCCATGCTATTTGGCTAGTGGCATCTAACTGTTCTGCTATTCCCTTAATGGCATCTCTGGTATAATTGATAAATTTTTGCTGGTTATAGTATGTATAATTGATCCAATCTACATTTTTATTGACAGTGACCCACCAGAATAAGAATGATTTAAACCCTGCAGCCACTTGATTTCTAGCTTTAAACTTATCTGGAACTCCCAGGGGATCTAAATAGATCCATTCATCAAAGGAGCCAGGTACAGTTTTCAAATTTCTCTTATCTCTCTTGCCTTGGGCAGGTATTTCTTTTCTCTCAAATGCCAGGGTGAATGGGATAGCCAATCGAACCAGAGCACAGGTTTCTCCCCAGTTTTTAGGTAGTGTGGGCCAGAGAATGCTCTTTCCATAGTACCACCAGAAGTCTGCCCTGGGTATAGTTAAACTGGAGAAGTTGCCAGTATCGTACCTACTCACATAGTTTCAAGATCCTGGGGCCCTTTTTCCCATCTGGAGAGACAGGCAGAGTGGTTTCTTGGACCAAGGCAAGAAGCTGGTATGGCCTTGACATTTCCCTTCTAGACTGGAGGGAAAAGGGAAGACAACATACTACAATTCTCACCAGGAGTAGCATTTTGAAAAATGAGTACCATACACTTAATCTCCTTTTCATGCTTTTCCATACCCAAGGGGAAGGGCACAATCGGAGCAGTGGGTTGGCCTATTGCACAAGCGTTACAGTCACTTTTGTTTAGACTCTGGACTGTATATTTGATCCATTCTACCCAGGCATTTGTATTGCCATACCCTGTCTCTATCTCTATGGTTTACCTTAAGCCTTTGGCTTCGAGTACTCTAATGACTTTAGGGTCA
This sequence comes from Choloepus didactylus, assembly GCF_015220235.1. NCBI lineage: Eukaryota > Metazoa > Chordata > Mammalia > Pilosa > Megalonychidae > Choloepus > Choloepus didactylus. Next base: position 5,081,738 of record NC_051308.1, on the reverse strand, counting down.
TTTTGGGTTGGAGAGTTAGACTCTAGCCAGGTTTCCTTAGGTGTTACTGATGAGCTAACTAGGGAAGGTGTTGTTGGGAATGTGTGAGATGGTAGGGGGAGGTTGGATATGAAACAATCCCAGAGACTTTGCCCCCCATCCCATAAGATTGTTTAACCCATTTATTCGCTCTCTTAACAGTTATTATTACTTGATTACATTGAAGGTTTTTTGCAATCTGGTGGAGCATTTCTTTTGTAAAAGGTTATGTTATCCCTTAATGGCTTTCCCTCTGACCTGGGTGAGACCCATCCTTTATTCTGTGTTGTCCACCAGACTTTGTCCCAGGAAGAGCAAGGTTAGCTAATTCGTAAGTTCTACCTTTAAAAGTCCAGCCCCTCATGGTTCTGCTCTGTGGCTGAACAGTTTGTACACATAGATATTTGTTTTCTTCCCTCAGCTGTTGCTGATGTTCTAGATCTCCACAGTTAATTATCTGACAGGCATCAAACTGCATAGTTTGGGACTCTAAGCCTTTGACTATGCTTACAACCAATTTAGTGGAACGTGTTACACTTTGGACATGGAACATTATGATCAGTACAAGTAATTTCATGCTTGAGCTGCACACAAAGCACAGTGCAAACAAAGGAGTCAATCCAACCCCTCCTCTCTTCCCAATATGTTCTCTTAACTATTGTCTTTTTAGAGTGATCCTTAGGGGATCCAAGGTGGGATTTACTCTCCAAGATTCAGGCTGAATTGCTGGGTACTTATCGTCTGGTTCAGGCACTGGTCCCTTTACTCAGGTATAACGAGTCTAGCCTCTTTCTGCTGTTCAGACTGCCATCTCAGTAATCAGCAAGACTTGATAGAGTCCTTTCCAAGTCAGTTGAAGTTTACATTCTTTTCATGACTTAATTAAGACTCAGCTGCTGGGTTGGTGTTGATGGACAGCAAATTTAAGAGGCAGGGTCTGGGTGAGCAAACCACGATGACTGAGGAATAATAAAGTAGAAGACAAAGCCAGTGTATAATTTTTAAGGAAGAGATCTTTCGTGTCTAGGGAAGGGAGTTCTCCAGTCCTCCTGGGAAAAGGCAAGCTGAAAAGCATTTAATAGGGGGAAATTCCTAATTCCTTTCTAGGGGCAGTTCTGATTCTTAATAAGGCTATTGGTAAGCACTTGATTCAGGGTAACTTTGTTTCCAAGACTAATTTAGACAGATTTTTTTTAAGGTTTGATTCATTCTCTCCACTCTCCCAGAGGATGGTGGATGCCAGGGAGTGTGGAAGCCCCAAGTGACACCCAGGCTTCCCATGACATTCTGCAACACATGGGAGGTAAAGTGGCTACCATTGTCAGAATTTACATTCCCCACTAACCCATAATGGGGAATGACTTGTTCAAGCATAATTTGAGAGGTTCATAATGCTGTAGCTGAGGCTAGAGGATAGGCCTCCATCCATTTGGTTAGATGGTCTACAATTACCAGAGTATACTTTAGCTGACCTATTAGGGGCATTTCAGTGTAATCAACCTGGATGCTCTGGAACGGTCTAAGGCCCGGCTCTCTGCCCCCTTGTACCTGCTTCCTTAAGACTTTTTTTATTAATCTTTTGACAAATTATGCACCGGTCACATATTTGTTTGGCTACTGTATAAAGGCCTATACATCCAAATTGCCTGAGTACTAGATCACACATGGCTTGTACCCCCTAATGACTCCCCTGGTGTAAGATTGCTAGTACCTCCCTCATTATTTGTTTATTTAACATTTGTCTGCCATCTGGGAGAAGCCATTTCCCCTGATCATTTAAGGTTGCTCCTAACTGTTCCAGCTCCTTTACTTTCTTTGCAGAAAATGTGGGGACCCCAAATTCCTCAGGGATAGAGGGTACCAGGACTATTAATTTAAAAGGGGGACAGAGAGAGCCCTCCTTAGCCTTCTCATCAGCTAGCCTATTGTCTTTTGCCTCAAGAGTATGACCTTTTTGGTGTCCATTTATATGCATCACTGATATTTCTCTAAGAGTAGATTGTTTTACCAATTCCCCATGGACTAATTCTTTTCCTTTGCTGTTAGTTAATCCCCTCTCTTCCCAGATCTTCCTGAAGGTATGGACTACCCCAAATGCATATTTGGAGTCAGTGTAGACTATACCACCCTTTCCCTCTAATGACTTGAGGGCTTCATTTAGTGCATATAACTCACAAGTTTGAGCTGACTACTCATTGGGCAATCAGCTAGCCTCTTTCACTTCGCAAGTTACCCTATCTACAACTGCATAACCATTATGCCTTTTTCCTTCTAGGACCCTAGAGGAACTGTCTATAAACAATCTTTCCCCCAAGTGAGGGGAAGTTCCCTTAGGTCAGACTGGACTTGAGTTTGATACTCAATTAGGTCTAAACAATTATGCTCAGGAGCCTCTACTTGCTCAGGTCCCTTCCAGAGGAAGGAAGCCAGGTTTAAGCTATGATCTGTTGTTAGGATCAAATCATCTTTCTCCGTTAGGATTGCCTCATATTTTAGAATTCAGGAGTTAGTTAGCCCCTTCCTGCTTTCTGAGATAAAATTGTCCTGACCTCATTGGGGGGTGCTAACAACCAGAGCCCCTCCAAAGGTCAGTTTTCTGCTTTCTTCTACTAAGATGGCAGTTGCTGCCACAGCTTGAACACACCTGGGCCATCCCCTGGAGACAGGATCTAACATTTTTGAAAGGAAGGCTATAGGCTTTCTTTGGCCTCCCCAGGTTTGAGTTAGGACCCCCTAAGCTGTTCTCTTATCTGCTGTAGCAAACAAGTGAAAGGGTTTATCAAGGGAGGGGAGGGCTAGAACAGGGGCTTTCACCAGTGCCTGTTTGAGCTCTTCTAAAGACTCTATTTCCCCCTCTTTCCATTCCAATTCTTTTATCTGGTGGGGCAGTTGGTACTGACGGGCCCTCTGTCTCCCCAGGAACCTGGGTAGATTCTACCAGACCCTCGGAACTTAATAATTCCTGCCCTGGGGAAGGAGGGGGAACATAGGATGGAGGGAGGTTTAATAAGGGGTCCCAAGGTTTAGGTTCCACTGACTCAGTCTCTCAGTCTGGAGTTTTACTTTTCATAGGATAGAAGGAAGTTTCTTTGTTTTTTAGCCAGCACATGGCATAATCAGACTCCTCTTTGGAAAAGCGTTTCTTCTCATTAACATAAAGGACAAGTTCGGCACAAACCCAATCCTCATTTGCCCCATATTTTGGCCAGAATACATTGGGTGGTAAAATACTTTCTTTGGTGCAGACGTAACAACAATATTTAATCATTTTCTTTTTGTCCTTTCCCTTGGTCTGATCGCTATCGGTCCAATGTTTTAACTTTTTCCCTAATGGACTATGTGAAGGAATGTCCCTGGGGGACCCTACAGGTACCCCCTTTCCTTTCTCCCTGGCCAGCCAACTGCCTCTATTCCCCATTCGGAGTCTTGTCTGGGCATCTTTCCCTCAGGATCAGCCTCAGACTCATCAGAATGTCCTGACCACCAAGGTAATACTTAGTAGTCCTTTTTTATTACTTTGGTCTATGCATAGAGTTACCTGGTCACAGCGAGGCACATTTTTCTTTCTCCTTTTCTTGTCCACAATTGGTAGACCTGATCACAGGTCTCACCAGTAGTCAGAGGTGGGCCCCCAATGACAGAGTCTGAGATCACTCAAATAGCAGGGCGCACCTTCCCGTCTTCCATCCTGGGGGTCCTCCTCAATGCTTCAGATCCCGGATGAGCCCCCAAGTTGTTTGAAGTGAAGTGGTACCTAAAAGAGAATAAATGCTCACACGATTGTGGAGAAGAGAATAATTTATTCATGACCTTCCAAGAATGGGTGCAAAACCAAAAACATGGCAGGTGTGCTGAACAAAAGAGCACAGCAATAGTTATACCCTACACCTAATGCACAGGTCCCTCCCATTTCTCCATTAACTGGGTACTCCAGAGGTTACAGCCTATCTGAGAGAGCTAACTAGTTTAAATTTCCGACTGAGAGTTCCTGCCTTTGATCGTACCCCACATTCCTTTACATTTCAGTGACTTTGGTTATTACTTGTTCTTACCCATATAGGGAGCTGGTACCAACTCTAGGCTTATGTCAGGGACCTTTTCTTTCCCTTCAACCATGGAGCCAGTTTGAACCAGCCTGGTCTAGTTTCCATTTCTGCTTTCCATATTAACTTTATGTGAAAGCTAAACTTAACCTTTCCTTGCAGTCTTTACTATAGTGATTGCTTAGTCCCACCACTAATTTGTGGACTTTCTAGGGTCTCCACTGAATGCTTCCAATGTTCATCAATGAGTGTCCATTCTTTCTCATGGGAACTTGAATGATTCACATCCCTGTTTGTTCTGTGCCAGTTGGGAAATTTTCAGTGTCTTATTCATTCTTTACTGCTCTCACTGAGTTTTACTTTATGACTACACATCTTAGCATTCTGCAAAGGCTCATTAAGTTCTTCGTATATATTTTTGGAGCTTTTTTTCTGTGTAGCTCCCTCCTCTCCAGAACTCTGCCCTTCAAATTCCAGCTGCTACAGATCATATCAAACCTGATTTCTGTCTCTGAACTTAGCAAGAGCACTGTCATCCACGAGGAATCTCCTTCTCTGCTCTGTGGTCAATAGTGTGCCTTCAGGCAAAATCCTGAGTGGTCATGGGACTAACCACAATCATTTCACATCCCTCAGGAATCCGAGTCCTGTGCTGTCTGTTGTTCAGTGTTTGAAAACAGTTGTATTACATATTTTGTCCAGTGTTCTATTTGTGTAAGCTTTCAGGATAAATGCAGCCATTCTTATTAAGCAATGGTTAGAAGTATTCCACATTCTGAGTATGTTTTTAACTAGAAAATAGCTCCTGGGTTCTTAGCTAACAGAATTAGAAGTTCCTTATTCTGAAATTCTGAATATTTATTGTTTTTAAATGGCTTTCAATATTGTTAAAATAGTTGTATGATAGTTGGTATCTCCATATTAAAAAATACATAGAACTATACCTTCTTAGTAAAACTTATCTTGGAAATTCCATTCACATACTTGGAATTTATTATTCACACATCTGCTTACTTCAGAAACTAGAAATCTATTGTAAACCAATTCTTGTTGAAATGAATAATGCTGGAAGATGGGTAGGAATATACAATTCCATGTCTCTTCCTTTTATTTTAAATTCATGATTCTTTATTGTATTAGAAGTCATTGTATGCTTTTAAAGCTTAAATTACCTTAGCACAGAATATAGTCATAGTGTATGGATGTGAAAATTTTCTTTCCCACAGAAGTTTTCAGTGATTCTAAGTTCTTCATTGTTTAAAAATTTTGCCGCCATAACTGCTTTGAATCTTTTAGGAGTTTTAGAGATTAGTGGATGCCTTTTATCTTTAAAATAATTCCAAAATGAACCAATTTGCTGCCTATTGCTAGCTATATATTTTCTGATGTTTTTTAGGAACAATAACTTTTATTTGATGTGATGTAACTCTTGAGATATATTGCATAACTCATTGACCCCATTGTCAGGGGAATGCAAACCTAGAACCGAAAATTTTGGGGACACCTCTCTAGTAATCATGAGTAAATAGATCTATAGCCTGGAGTGTGGATTCTGTAGCATTGTACTAGCTCACCTTAGAGTGAAGAAATTAGAGTAAAAAAAGAGTTTTCCATAAAAGGCAGATGGAAGCAATCTGTTTTCAGAAAAAGGAGGGAATGGTAGTATGAAGAAAATAACAAATGACTTAAAAAAAAGGAAATAGAAGACACAATATAAAATAAAAAGTAAACGAGATATCACAGAATGCAGAAATAACAGAATAGATTTTATAAAGAGAGATAATGGGTTCAAATGTAAGAAAAACAATATTTTAGACTAAAAGAGGCAAATCTAATAAACATAAATTAAATCTATCAAATGCAAATAAATACTCTGCTGTTCTCTCCACATATGCATATATATGGTTGTATGTATGTGTGTAAAGATGTTTTAAAATTTTATTAGAGAATCCTTTGTATAATTATAGAATCTATTTGAATAAAAGTACAAAACTATTGTGAGGTTCATTAAAGAAACCTTAAATATCTGGAAAACACACTATGTTTTACAATGTCAATGTTTCACAATTAATTTATAGATATAATTATAGTTCAATTTCCAATGGCATTTCTTATTTATTTGTTATGTTTAATGTGAATACATAGTTTGCAATAAAGCAAGCAATAAAAATTGGTGCTGAAACAGAAAGCACTGTCTATTAAATGACATTGACATATCCATTTATGTACTTATAATTTAGTTATTGTAGCTTTAAAGCATCCTTTTAGAGCTCTTGTCTTTTGACCCCAACATTTTGAAGCTATTTCTATCTGCTTCTTTTTCCAAATGAATTTTATAATCATATTGTCAAGCTCTATATCAACTGAAATATTAAAATTACAATAATTATATAAAATATACAGGAAAAAAATGGTGATATATTCTAAATCTTCTCATCCATAACTATAGTAGACATTTTTCTACTTATTGAAGTTCTTAAAGGAAATATTTCCGTGATACAATTTTGTAATTTCTATCATTTAGGAGTCCTATATATCTCGTTGGATTATAATTGTCCGTTTTACGTATTTTTATTGATATAATAAACAGAATTTATAAATTACCTATTGGTGGTATCTAGAAGAGCTAAGGATTTTTTAATAATAATAAGGTTGTTACTTTGGAGCTACTTACCATTAGTCAGGTACAGCTTAACTGGTTTATGAGTACTAATGTTATAAGTTAAGTATTTTTAGTTCCTTTTTATCTATAATAAAAGTAAAGCAAACTAAATGTTATAATGCTAAAAATTGACTGAACTGGTTTCAAATTCAAGAAGTGTGTCTTAACTCTAAACATTAAACTGTTAAGTATATGTAAATATGCCTTCAGTTCAGTGAGAAGTATGGATTCTCAACATTTCCTTATATTTTTGCCAATTCACTTAGTAGTTTTTGTTACTTGCACCCAAAAGAATTTAAATATGAGGCTATGTTTGAGAAAAGCTTTCCCATATCCCATGTTTCATTTTGTAAACCAAAGTTTTTATTTTTAACTCATTAAGTTTGCTTTTATTATTTCTGTGATTATTGCTATGTGTAGTATGAGAAGGTTATCAAAATCGTCTACAACTTCAAACAATAGCTTCTGACACCACCTAAATTAGTATCAGAACCTTCAATCAGCAACTGCAAATAGCTGTCAAGTCACCCAGTCCTGTCATTGACACCACAAGTTAAGAACAATCCTCTACAAGATTATCTTTCAGGAACCAGTTACAAGTTTGGGGGCCCAGGCCATAAATTCAGGAGTTCCAACACTCCCTTGGGTTCAATAATTTACTAGAATATCTCACAAAACTCACTGAAAGCACTGGACTTATGATTACAGTTTTTTATTATAGTAAAAAGGATACAAATAACAAGAAGCCAAAAGAAGAGATGCTTAGGGTGAGGTCTGGGAGGGTCTCAAATGCAAGCTTCTGTGTCCTTTCCATGTGGGAATCAGAACGTGTCACCCTCCTGGCACAGCAGTGCTGATATGTTTTCTCAATCATGGAAGCTCGTTGGAGCTTCAGGTGCCCCGAGTTTACACAGGGTCTCGTTACATAGGCATGACCTACAGAATCAATGTCCACATGGTTGAAGTCACTTTAAGAAGTTGGGGAGTTGGGCTGATGGGATGTGGCTTTAAGCCCCCTAATCAACATGGTTGGGCTTTGTGGTAGAGCCAGTCCCCACCCTAAGACCTCAGGTGTGGCTGGCCCCTCCCTGTCATCTTGTTAGCATATGAACCATCAGGTTGGGTTTTGGGCCAACCACGAATAACAAAAGACACTCCTATCTTAGGAAATTCCATAGATTCAGACGTTGCTTCTCTAGGAACTGAGGGAAGAGACCAGCCAAGTTTTTCATCATAACACAGGTCACCCCTTGGCTTTTGCCATAGTTCTTTTATGAGATGGTATGACCAAAATATCTCCCAAGGTGAGGCTACCCAGATTTTCCAATTTCTATTCAATCTTGTCAGGTTCCAAAAGCAGGAATCGTCTCAGCAATACACGAGGTAACCTTTCCAGGCATCTGGTATAATAGAGCTAAGAGACATTATCATCCTCTTACTCTGAGTGTCTCTCAAGGCATTAATCAAATACTAGATTTCATAACATGTTTATTGGTTTCTTTACCCCCAGCTATTATTTTTCCCCTCCATTTGTCATTTATTTTTATCCACATTTTTCTACCTTTGGAGGGGATTTTAGGTTTGCTGCTGCACTGGTGCAGAATGCCAGCAGCAAAACTAGCAGGTGCTCCCCCCCTCAGCCCACTCTCCTTTATATAGGGTCAGGTTACTCAGGCACAGAACAAGTGGGCAATCTCGACCGCTAGTCAATACAGCAAAACTCTCAAACCCAATTTGCCAGATGGGGTGAAGACACAATCCTCCCCATGAGGCATGTAGGAAATCCAATATGAATATTTAAAAGTCTAGTTACTGATCTTACTTAAGAATCCTCCCTGCTTCCAGCACTTGCAGCTGCAGCTCTGGTTCTAGGACCATTGCAACAGGTAGGTAAAGGGAAAGTTGCAGTCATATAGGAAAGAATTGTATAATCATACCAGCATCCTCTCACCATGAGAATGTACAGTCATATCAGCAACCTCCCCCAACTCCATTTTTCCCCAGGTCCCCCAGAAAATCGGAGAAGTCTAACCATTCAGAAACTTCCCTTGGTCCCCTTCATGTTGAGTGTAAGCACACACTCATGAAGGTGTATGAGCTAGTCCTTCATGCCTTTCTCTTCCTCCCCCCCATCCCGCTGTTTTAGACAATCAACGTTTTACTTGCGCATTCCAAGTCTCTCGCAAACCATTACACTGAGGATAAAAGTGTGTTCCTTGGTCTGAATGACTCAGCTGTCCAACTTGGTGCAAATCTTCTGTTCCAGTTCTTTTATAGTCCTTTGGTATATCTACCAATCCAGAGTAAGTTCTATTCCCATCAGGAACCATTTGTAGCTTCCAGTTGCTACTGGTCTCAGTGCCTCATAACCCTCTGAAGTCTCTGTCTCTCTGGTTGGCAATCAGAAAAGAGTTCTTATTGGAATTTTGTGCTCAGAGGGTGCAAGAGGAATATGTCTAAACTTAACTCACCTCTGCACTGCTGCAACCCCCTATTGTCCACTCATTTCATGGACCCAGGTGTCCACCTCAAGCAAGCACACAAGGATACTCACTCACAAGTCCCACTCATCTTTCAAGGGGTTTCTTCTCATGAGCATCAACATATCCTACTTTAATGCACTCCTCCAATTCCCATAGTGATTTCCATAGGGTCATGCCCCATATGGGCGTCCCTTTCATAGGCCAGTTTTCCATTTCCCTTTACCTGACCATATGGCCAGGCCATTGGCCACTGACCATGACTTGGTAAAACCCAAACATACAGCCGCATAGCATTCAATTCAGTGAATGGAGCTGATTGCTTTCTACCTTCTCTGCTCAGAGTCTTTTCATCCACCAGTCTCAATACCACAGCCTTCTAAACAGGATGCTATCCATTCACCTTGGAACTGCCATCCATAAACCGAGCAACTCTTTCTTGTTTAGCCAATAGTTGGTCAGCTGTTCTCAGGAATCACCCAAGTGTCACTCGGGTCTGGAAGCTCTTCAGGTGGTTCCAAAGCTGGTCCTGGGAGAAAAGAGGCTCCCTGCACTTGAGGACCAACTTGCAATCCCCCATTAGCAAGTTCCTATGTAAACCATTCTCATTTTATTACGGAACTCTTCTGGGCACTGCCCTTCCTGTTAGAGAATTTCTCTGACATCACCCAAGATATTATGGGTAATTCAGATTTCAAGATTATCTCATGTCCTTTAGTCACAGAGGCAGTCTCAATCAAAGCCCACTATCCAGCTAGTAATGGTCTCTCAAAAGGAAATTTTCTGGTCCAAAGTTCCAGCGGTCTCGCTGGGTGGCCCTCATAAGCTTTTGTTATTCTTTTGTTCCTCACAAGCTCTTGCCATGAACCTGTCTATGTTCCACATAGGGTTACTGTCCCAAGACATTACCGATTCCAGCTCTCTAGCTTCTATTCTATACTGTTTGAAACTGATGACCTTTGTGAGTTCAGTCATTCTTGGTCCCCATTTAGCATTTCCAGTTAAAGTTGGCTGAAGGGCGAATTTACATGCCTTCTGTTTTACGATACTAAGCAGGGGAAACACTCCCCAGTCAGACATAATATCCATCCCCATAATGCAGTCAATGAGGGAGACACTAACTTTCCACATCAAGTCTGTTCAAATATTCCACTTTTCACCTTATTCCCATCAACTGTTGCATTCCAAATTTCCCCAATCTAATTGAAGCCCCCATTAGGTCTTTAGCAACAGGTTTTAGTTTTACAATATTCAGTAGGGGAAGTATTCCCCAAACATAATATCCAGTACTATAAAACATCCAGGTAAAAGAGGCATAACCACTTTACATAGAGCCCATTGAAACATACCAATTTTCATTATCCCATCAACCATTGATGCTCCATATTCTCCCAAACTAACCATATCCCCTGTTGGGGCTTTACCAGCAAGTTTTGGCATATCAGTCCATGGAACTTCTGTATCAGGGAGTCCCAGAGACATTTCTCCACCCCATGACCCTCTTACCCTCTTATGTGTGTTTAGTCTTGGGTCCTCAGTGGGAACTGGGCCAAGGACCCCTGACCCCTCTCTCAATCATTATCTTGATTAACATTCTGGACCACTGCTCCAGTGATTCTCTTTGCTTTCCAGCTTTTTAAATTCCTCCAAACTAAGGTAGAGAGGACTTGTTTAAACTGTTTAATGTTGGGTGACCAGATCCCTAAACATGTCTGTTCTACTCAGGTGGTTATCATTGTATCTCATTTTGCCCCTTTTCCTCTGCATTCTTGAAGAGCATACACCTCTGTTTTCTTGATCACAAATTTCATTTGTATAGGGTCAATTACAAAAACTACACTTTCAATTCTTCTTTTACATTTTAGATTTTCTGAAATTTTTTTATTTTAGTCAGGGGCACAATGGAATATTCTCAGGTCCTTTGGAGAATCTTGGAGCAAGGACAAGGACTTTATTCTCAAGATAGGTAAAATCATAACCAGAATAGTTTAAGAGCCTTAGATTTAAAATGTTTACTTAAACTTTTTAGAGAAAAAAACCCAAAATATGGAAATGAGATTAGAATATTGATCAACACACCTTTGGATATTTACATTAGTTTTTCAAAGTGATTATATATCTCTTGGAAAGAAATGAATACCCATATCCAATTATTTAGGTAACTGGGCCCCTAAGCAAGGAGGAGAGGTTGAGGAAGACAGTTTGCTTAAATCATTGCTATTACAATTTAAATTAAGTTAGATAGCCCAAGAAAATATCTAACACAAAAATTGAGCTTTTATCTTTCTGTTATCCTTTTTTTTTTTTTCTTCCTAGGTTACCTTTGTTACTTGCCACCGGGCTTTCACTGAGAAAGTATGTGGGGTAGGAATTAAAATACAGCAATAATCGATGTCAGTCAGGAAAGAGAAAGGAAGTCACAGTTCCAGGAGCAAACAATGCAAATTCCAGGAAAGCACGGTCCCACTAATTCTTTCTTCTTCCTCCAGCGCCGAAAAGCTGTTGTGCTGGGATACCTGAAATCAACTTTAAGAGAAACTTCCAATTACATGAGAATGTTATTAGTGGGTGTTATAAATATATCACATTAAAGTCAATACTAATGCTAGTGAGAACCACAATGCTTACTAAACCATCTGAGATTTGGTTGGCTGCACGTGTGGAATTGCCTTTCCATTTTATATGTTTTGCAAATTCCTGACTTACAATGTGAATAAATTATATTCTAAAGCCTGTACACACAGTTTTTCTCACTGTGATTCCTTCTTTGCTGCTTTAAAGTTAATATGGGTTCCCTTCCCTTTTCCCTTCCCTTCCCCTTCTCCGTAAAGCCAAGCACATGTTGATTATTTCATTTCTTTTATAGGTTGTCACAGTATTGCATCTAGTACTGTTAAAAATCTCTTGAAAGCAAACTGGAAAGAGTTTCATTTACCCCAATGGGCTTTCTTTTTATTTTAATTCTAAAGACACACGACTCCATCTCAAAAATCCCTCCCTCTATTATTGGTCAGCTGGGTGCCTTACATTCTGAGTGAAGTATTTGGGAACAGTTGACTATAGCTTGCTTTTTCTTAATTTACTCTTACACAATTAATGTCCTACTACTACCAATTAATGTCTCCTACTCTAATAATTTTTCCTTTTGAGACTTTCTCACCTTTATTATTTTTTTAATCCTTACTTCCTTCTGTCTTTTCCTTCTTTCATACCTTCATCCCTTCTCAACTCATTCATCTTGCAATCACTCATTTTCCATCTCCAAATTGACCCCAAATTCTTACTAGTTAGCCTTAGTTTTCAGAACAAAAGTCAAGTAATAAGATTGACCTCAGATTTGAAAGGACCAACCTTGTTCTGTAATGTCATCTCTTTTTCACTTCCACATTAGTATTCTTTGCTCCAATTACACCAAAAAGTCCCTTAGTTGTATTCTGTTTGGTATGTTGTTTCTAACATGCTGTCACCTTAGCCTGGAATATCCTTCCTACTGAAAACAGTTTATTCCTGCTTCAGTATTGCCTTCTCTGGGAAGTCTTCCCTGACCAGAAATCCAGTTTGGATGCATTCCCTTATCCATTCATCAAATATTTCTTTAGCACCTGCTGTGTATGATCCTAGAGCAAGAAACTGATGACATGGTGGGAAAAACATAAATGAAGCACTCAGTCTCAACTGACACATTTAATAGTTGTTCCTTTATTTGCTTGTCTCTTCCTGCAGTCTTAAATTCTGTATATACTATGTGCTCAGTAAATATTTGTGGAAGGCAAGAGTTAATGAAGAAAACAGGGCAGAATGGAGGGACAAAAGAGGAGTAGTACAGCAAATGTTTTCAGCTTCCTCTCTGAGATAATACTTGTGATGCAGAACATACACATGCATGACACATTTCCACTGATGGGCCAAAGATTGTGCCCAATCTAATTTTGCTCATTTAAACTCCATCCCTCCTTTTGCTACATGAAGAAAGCACATTAGAATTTTTTTAATGCAATTTTATTGAGCTATATCCATACAACATACAATCCTTCAAAGTGCACAATCAGTTGTTCATAGTTGTGCATTGATCACCACAATCTCTGAACATTTTCATTACTCCAAAAAAATAAAATAAAAATTAGATGAAAAAGAACATCCAAAACATTCCATACCCCTCCTCCCCACATTGTTCATTTACTTTTTTTCACACTCATTCATTGTTCTTTAACTTTATCAAAAAATTAAAAAACAAACAATAAAAAACAGTTCAAACAAAACCAAAACAAAGGAGTAAGAAAAAACAAATAACCTAAAATAACTACATTGCTTCCAACATGTTCCTGCCCTACCCCAAGGAAAGAAAGACTATAACCCAATAAGGGAATAAGAAAAACAAATAACCTAAAATAATTACATTTCTGCGAAATTGTTCCTACCATACCCCCCAGAAATTGACAAACCATAGTCATTCCTGAGTAGTCCCAAAATGAAACTTTATTTTTAAAAATATAAAAAATAGAAGTCTATAATTAAATTCAAAAACTTCCCCTTCCTATGGAGAGGGTAAATTAAATAGTATTGTTCTTAGGATTGCGGTCGCAGCTAGGGGCGGGCACCCACGGAACCCTCTGCGCTCAGGGTTGCTTGAGGGGTACCGGCGGCAGCTCTTCCCGGAGGCGAAGGTGAGGCGGGGGACTTGGCCGAGTCCCCGGCGGAGGCGTGCAAGGTGTGGAGGGCGGCGAGAGAGGAACGCGAAACACTCTCCTTTAAAGGTGGTAGAACAAAGGCGTTTATTCAGGGGTCAGCACAAGTTATATAGGGTGGCAAAGAGGGCGGGGTTGGTGTAGGGGTGTAAGGGCTTTAAATGGTAATGCTGAGGGGATAAAGGCTAGGATTGGTTCTGAGAGGACGCGGAGGTCGTTTGAAAAAGGGGCGGGAGTTGCTCTGGCAACGGTGCATGCGCACTGGCGGTGGCGGGAGTTGCTCTGGCAACGGGGAGTGTGCGGGCAAGATAAGGGGGGCGGTTTTCTCCGGCAAGCTTCCTCTAACGGTTGTATTTTGGGTGAGGAAATGGGGCCTGCATCCGGCTCCACTTTCTCAGGCCCGGGGGGCTGTGGAGGGTAATACTGCCTGTGCCCACCACCCTCCCCAGGGGCTGATCAGGTCCCCCGGCCCAGGCCCGCCAAGTTGAAGCACGTAATCAGTATCCCGCAAGGATGACCTGAGTTTTTTTCTAAGCTTAAACAAAAAATTTTTTTGAAGATAGCCTACCCAGAAAACAATTCTATCTATGAATTGCTTGCATCTGAGTGTGTCTCTCTTTCAATTACTAACTGACTTCCCTGACATTTCTCCAGCCAGTTTATTGATTTACTAAAAGAGAAATCATTCATTTGTGCTGGACAATGTGGAGAGCAGAAAAAAAAGAGTAGAAAATGAGATCCTCTTAAAGTCTAATAAAAAAAGTTAACATTTACAATTGTGTCAAGTCGAGCTGACTTGAAACTAACTGAATATCTAATTCAAAGGAGAGCAATCTATTTCTATTCAAATTTCCACTTCACAGACATTGATAGAATGTATGTGATTGATCGTAATTGACTGATTTTAGAAAAGTACGTACTTGCAAGTGCTCTGTGATGTGTCCTTATACTGATATGGCTCTGAAATATTAGGTGCATATGTTGCTCAAAAGGTTTGTTTTCTTGATTGGGTTATTTATGGTGGAATTAATCTCTCATATTTACACATGGTATTGAAAACAGACTCCATCTAGAAGGATTTATCCCATAAAGTCATGTTCTTTCCTCTTTGGAGCTTTCACCAATGTAGGTTTTTTCCCTTTCTATTAGTGATTTTGGTCCAAGCAAACTTTTTCCCACTCTGACTGGTTTCTGAGTAAGTCATGATTGCCTGGGTCTCCTTAGATTCCAGCTGCAGAGAATTTTTCCTGTTGCAATCATTTTTTTTTAATTAATTTTATTTTGAAATAGATTCAAAGTTATAGGAACAGTTGCAAAAACAATACTAGCCCCATACACAGAATTCCATCATACCCTGACCCCCCTCCCCTGATAGCTCAATCCATCAACCTTAACATGCTGTCACATTGTTATTTCTTTCCCTCTCTCCCTCCCTATCTATCATCCATCATCTACTGCTCTGTCTTCTGAACATATGAGAGCTAGCTGCACACATCCTTGAACATACACCATATTTCATGTATACACTTCCCATGAACAAGAACATTCTTTTATGCAATCCCATTAAGCGCAGCTAAAAAGTACAAGAGATTCAACAATGATACAAAACTTACATTCTATATTTGCTTTTCCTTATGTCTCAACTGTGTCCCTTTGAGCCACCTGTCCTCTATCCTCCTGTCCCATCCAAGTTCATCCTTAGTATTCAATTATCATCTAGTTAGACTGACTTTTTTTTTTTTCCAGTTGTGGAAACATATATACAGCCTAAATATTCCCATTCCACCCCCTCTCTAGCCTTTCATTAGTGGGATTAATCACGTTTAGAATGTTGTAATGCTCTTTCCCACCATCATTACCAGAAATTTCCCTTCACCTCAAACAGCAACCCTACACTCATTTCTTAACTCCCCATTGCCCCTTCCCCCATTTCTCTTAACCCAAACTCTACTTTTCATCTCTATGGTTATATTCTCTGATAATCTCTTTGTGTTTACTGTGGGGCTTAAAATTAACCTCTTAAATCCATATCAATCTTGTTTTTCTTTGATACCACCTTCACTTCAATAGGACACATAAACTATATTCCTATACTCCTTCATTCCCCCACCTTTATATAGTTGTCTAAAATTACATATTTTACATTGAGTTCAAAACCACTGATTTGTCCTTAGAGTTTGTGTATTTTATATCATGTAGGAAGTAACTAGTGGAATTACAGTTCAAAAATTATTGACTTCTATTTGTATTCCATTGTGGTTGAAGAATGTGCTTTGAGTATATTCAATGTTTTTTTTTAAATTTCTTGAGGCTTGTTTTATGTCCCAGCTTATGGTCCCTTCTCAAGAAAGAACTGTGATCACTAGAGAAAAGTGAGCATCCTGGTGATTTGGGATGTAAGGTACTATATATGTCTGTTAAAATTCTCTATATCTCTTTCTCCTTTCCCTGTCTCTCCTCCAGCAGGGCTCCCCTCAGAATCTGAAGTAGGGCAGGTCTTTCATCAGCAAAGTCTCTCAGCATTTATTTGTCTGTGAAAAATTTAAGCTCTCCTTCAAATTTGAAGGAGAACTTTGGTGGATAAAGTATTCTTGGTTGGAAATTTTTCTCTCTGAGAATTTTAAATATTCATGCCACTGCCTTCTCACCTCCATGGTGGCTGCTGAGTAGTCACTACTTAGTCTTATGTTGTTTCCTTTGTATGTGGTGAATTGCTCTTCTCTTGCTGCTTCCAGAACTTGCTCCTTCTCTTCAGTATTTGGCAGTCTGATCAGAATATGTCTTGGAGTGGGTTTATTTGGATTTATTCTATTTGGAGTTCGCTGGGCATTTATGCTTTGTGTATTTATATTGTGTAGAAGGTTTGGGAAGTTTTCCCCAACAATTTCTTTGAATACTCTTTCTAGACCTTTACCCTTCTCTTCCCCTTCTGGGACATCAAAGAGTCTTAAGTTTGGACGTTTTATTTTATCTATCGTATCCCTGAGATCCATTTCGATTTTTTTGATTTTTTTCTCCATTCTTTCTTTTGTTCTTTCATTTTCTGTTCTGTGGGCTTCTAGGACACTGAGATGTTGTTCAGCTTCCTCTAGTCTTGTATTGTGAATATCCAGAGTCTTTTTAATTTGGCCAACAGTTTCTTTTATTTCCATAAGATCTTCTATTTTCTTATTTACTCTTGCAATGTCTTCTTTATGCTCTTCTAGGGTCTTCTTTACGTAGCTTATATCCTGGGCCATGGTCTTCTTGATGTCCTTTAAATCCTTTGCCATGTTTTCGTTCCTCGATTGTAGATCTTTGATTAATTTTGCGAGGTATACTGTATCTTCCGAAATTTTGGTTTGTGTGTTTGGAGCTGGATTCTCCATATCTTCTGGTTTTATCATATGCATTAAGATTTTCTGTTGTTTTTGGCCTCTTGGCATTTGTTTTGCTTGATAGGGCTCTTTCAAGTTGTAAAGAAAAAGGGATATCGATCTAATTTTTCAGGAACACAGTTTGGTGACATACACTTTCTCTAACTAACCAGCAGATGGCGTCTGTGAGTCACCTATATCCCTAGAGTCAGTTCTCAACCTTTTTTCCGCAGTGTGTGGGGAAATGATTCTTGTGAGTTCAGTTGGAGAACTCAGTTTGGGTGTGTTGCTGGAGCTGTCTGCCCGGAATGTGGGGTGTGTGTACGGGTAGCCGGGGAGGAAGGGCAGTTCTAATGTTCAAATCCCCCAGGATCCCGGAGATTCAAGGCCACCGCAAAAGTCTAAGCCTTCATTTCAGTTCAGCCCCAGCCTCTCTCTCTCACTGATCCATAAACCACCGGACTTGGCGTAGCGTCCCTGGGTTCTCTGAGTGGATCCCCCCTCCCAGCCATGCTCCTCCAGTAGCTCAGCCAAGGGAAGGCTGTGCTACGTCATCAGTGCGTGCCGTCCCTCAAGGGAAGCCCCGGGCCGCCGGGCCGTGTGGAGGCGCACTCCCAGCCCGAAGCAAAAATGGCCGCACGGGGCGTCTCAGCCCCCTCCTCCTTGCACCGTTCCTCCTTCCCAGCTCCGGGACAACTGGTGGGGCTTTGGGCTGTGGGCACGGCCCCAGGCAGGAGTTTATCCAGCCCTCCGGGGGCCAGCTGCTAGCCGCGGGGTTTCTTTCTGCTTCCGGCTCTCCCCTCCATTCCCCCGAACCCAAGGGTATCTGCTGAGGGCTATCTTCCCAGCCAGACAGCAAGAGGCCAGCCCAGCCCCCTCTTGCTGTGTTTTACTGCATGGTTCCCACAATTGCTACTGGAGCCGCTCCTTTTTTTTTTTTTTCAAACAGCCAGCTGGTCTCTGTACGCTGAACCCTGGTTTCCCTGGATCGCCGCGTGGCTGTGGGTCTTCCAGCCAGCTTACTCACTCGTTTCAGAATGCCAACTCCTGGTTTCACCTAGCCCCTCTGGAGCTAGGAGCCCTCATCCAGTTGGTGCATCACTGTAACCGGTATTCTAGGTCACTTTCTGGTTTTTAGGTAGTGTTTTTCACAGAGGCGTTTTTTTCTCCCTGTCTCAGCTAGCCACCATCTTAGTTCTCCCAGCACATTAGAATTTAAATTGATTAAAAATATAGTTAATCTATTCTGATTTATAAAGCCATGAGTCACTTATACACTTTCATAATTTGACCATTATTAGCAAAAAATTACTTGCTATGCTTTGTTAAATGACACTATGGCATCATATTTGAGAACCACCAGAAGAGAAGCAAAGATAAAAGGAGGAAAAGAAGAAGTTGCAGTATTTGCCATTAAGATTAACTTAATTTTATTATCAATTATCCACCTCTTTATAGTAAAAATAAGGGGAGGGAAATGAGAAACTACATAGATCAATCCTTTCATTCGTAAGTTAGATATGCAGCTGCAGTAGCCTCAGATAAGCACTTTAATTTCTTCAGTCTTCCAGTTTCCAAAGGTGACACTGCATTAGTTGTAGTAACAGAGATTGTCAATGTCACAATACACACTTTGCTACTGGAAACAGATTACTTCTGTAAACAGAGTAAAACTATTTCAAAAAATGATTTGAATTATCTATAGTAGAAGAGTAGCAAAACACGTGGACAATTTTCTGTGGTTAGTGGGAATATGGATAATTTGAATATTTTTTGATTTTTAAATGTTCTATAATGACATGTATAATAATTACAGTCATAATTGTATTAACACTTTAACCATGAAAAGTGCTAATTCCATGAGTTTCTAGATCATTTTCCCTAATTATCTGTGCTGGGAAAAATAAGTATACATAGAATTGTTTTTCCCCATTGCAGTGCCTGTTCTCTTTTGGCAACATAAAACATCCAGTTCTAAACAGCAGCTGCTGAAGAGTAAAATAGTCATTAAGTGGGTTGGACTTATTCTTCATGATTTCCGCCATGGTCTTGAAGACACACTTATTTACACCCCAAGATAGCATTTGGAGTCATGCATCTGTATTCTGTCATTTTCCTTGTAGCTATATTGTAGTATCAGGTTACTGAGTTCTAATTACATATTTTAATTGTGAGGCAAATAAAGTGATGTCTTGAGTTTCTTTTTAAATTCCTTACAAATGTTAGCATTGTGTAAGATAGATAGATGGAACTCTGGTAGGATGTAAGATTTAAAATAACATCTTGAAAAATGATATCCTGAAAGAGAAAAGTACAGGATGGTCTAGATATCATCTACATCTGTGTTTGGATTGCTTGTTAGTTATTCATTTCTGAAAATGGATGCAAACCTTTTTCCAAAACAACAGTAGATGAGAACCTGGGTTGGAGGATGTGCTGAACTAATTTGAATCAAGTTTTCATCCACATTCCTGAGAAATGCACTCCATGGATAGCCTATACCACCCCTGTGCAAGTAGCCTGGCCACAAGGAAGTAGAAACATTTCATTGATGTTCCAACCCAGGTTAGCCCCAAGACCAAAGAACACACCTGACATGGAGTTACCCATGAGTTTAAATAGGGACTTACCTGCACAGGAGACAAATCTTCCCGATTGTGGTGGATCAGGAACAGTGAAGTTAGAGCTCTGCACACACAGAGAGAAGGGAGGGCTGGGGTGGGGGGGGGTGGGGGATGGGGGGTGGTAAAAAGTTTGTGACAATGGAGTTTCTCACGAGATTTGTTACAACAAGATCACACAAGGTTTGGTTACTAACAGTGATTAGGGGAGGGAAGTTTTAATGTTTTTCCCCATGGAGGGGAGGGGCCTGTTGCCTGGTCTTATGGGCAGCTTCGTGTATCTTATAATGGAGGAGGGGCTAGGGCCCTGGGCCCTGGGTCCTCACAATTGAGAAGACAAAAAGTGGACTAAAATTCACCCCTGACTTATTTTGCTTAGCCTGCAAGGGAAGAGGACATGCACATTGTCTAGATAGGAATTCCTTATGGGGGTTTTATATTTGGCTCTTCCAAGGTGGAGAAGGGAGAATGAAGAGAGGGGACGGAGTGGGTTTCAGTCTCTGATTCTCTGCATTTATTCATTTTTTTGAACTTCTTGGTAAGTGTTTATTTTTAGAAAGACTTTTACCACTAGAAAAGAATTGCCATATCCACACTTTATACACTTGGAGTGCTCTTCTGTGAAACTCTCTTCAGGTTCCTCTAGCGGTAGTGGATAACAGCTGAGGATCAAGTTGATTAAAGCCATTTGCTAAATAATTTATGCATACATTTCATTTCATTTACTCATTTGTCCATTCACTCGCATGCATGTATTGGACCTCTACTCTGTTCCAGGCATTGCGTTAAGATTACAAACATAAAAAAATGGTTTAAGCCATTCTGAGTATCATCAGCTATGATAACCATCTTCTATGTGCTTCCTACATGCTTATTCCTTACCGAAATCAATATTAGTAAAATATATTCCCTGTACTAAATATTTCTATATATCAAGACTGTCATTTTATTATTTCACTTCAATTCATTTATTGTATGATTATTATGTGTAGACCATTGCAACTTGTAAAAAGATGGGTAAAACTCTGCCTCAGACTTTGGAAGACCAATTAATCTAATAAATTATGAAAAACCAATTACAAAAACAAATTAAAACAAAAACCCTTCTCTGCAATGTAAATTAAAGGTAAACTAAAAAACCCACAGAAATACAGTCAACTTTAGCTTAAGTCTCAAATAGGAGAGAAAGAAATTCTTGAAAAAATGAAAATGGTGGAAAATTTGTAAATTTCACTTTAACTACTAATTTCAGCTTTATTATCACTAGATGGTTAGATGATTTGGTAAAATCTTAAAACTTTCAGTTTTTGTTCCTTTTTCTCACTCCAACCTTATCAAATTGAGAGACTCCAAGAATATGTGTAGAACAAATCCTAAGATTGTTGGATGAGGCTTGAAGGAATTTAATGTCATATCAGGCTGAATTTTATTGCTATGGGATCACTAAACAAAGATACTGAAGCCAGTGTTTTAGCTGAAGTAATGGGCTGTGTTTCTAGCAGGTTGCTTGGTCAGTAGAATGAAACCTGGACCTAAAGGTGGCTCATATTAAATGAAGATATGATGCCAGAGCTTTCTTGGAATACTGTAGAAAAAGGCATATAAAAACTTTGGGCCTGGACTACGACTATTTTTTTCACCATTCAACAGTCCCACTCTTACACAGCAGCCACATAATGTTCTTACATCCAGCTCTCAGACAGCCTCAGCTGCATCTTGGGGATCTTCAAACTCAACAAAAGCAAAGCTGGGAGGGATTCTAGCAACCCATACACTTTGGAATGGTCCATAATATCCAAAAGCCTGCTTCTGATTCAGTCTTGTTGCCACTGTTTCCAAGATTACCTACATAAACTTTATGATCCAATGGACAGGAATCACGAAGCATTTTGAGATTTGGGTTGAACTGTGGAGGCTCAAACCCACACGCTGCAAAGATCTTCTGCTCTTATTCGGTCTGGTTATCGCAGATGTTCTCATTTACACCAGTGTCTACAAAATGGCCCGTAATCTTTTTATGTAAAAAAAGATTTAAAATGGCACAATGGTGAGGTTGAATGATATATTTAAGCTCAGAAATCAAGGAATGGGAAAGCTTTTCCAAGAATTAAAAAAAACATGTTACAGTTCTCAGTTATTTGAAACTGAGTCCGCTTAAACATTCTAAAGGCACACTGATTGTCCTGGTAAAATAAACAATTCATTCTTGACTTAGAAAAGAGGCCAATAATATCATTTCTTAGACACATCTCTTAAATCCTATCTTTACTCTTTATTGATTACTTGTACATTTATTTTGAGAAATCGGCTCATGCAATTGTAGAGGCTGGCAAGTCTGAAATTTATAAGGCAGGCTGGTAGGCTGGAAATTCAGACAAGAGATGATGTTGCAGTCTTGAGGCAAAATTTCTTCTTCTAGAAACCTCAGTTTTTGCTCTTAAAGCCTTCAACTGATTGAATGAGGCCCACTCATATTATTGAGGATAATCTCCTTTATATAAAGTCAACTGATTGTAGATCTTAACCACATTCACAAAATACCTTCACAGCAACACCTAGATTAGTGTTTGATTAAATAATTGGTTACCATAGTCTAGACAAGTTGACACATAAGACTAACCATCAGAGGGAATAAAAAAAAGAGGATTGACTTTTAAAGATTGTTTGTAAATAAATACTCAGCTCTCCTCTCCATCCTTACAGAGACAGGAACCCACCCACCACCTCTCTCCAACTGCAAATGCCTGGAGAAAGTAACACAGAAGGCCTCTGGATTAAGATACACAAAGGTGAGGTTGGGGCTTCATACCAAAAACAAAGTATTTAACTGAGTATTTACATGTCATGAATAGTGAAGTCCCATCAGTTCCGTTCCACCACGTGTTTCCCACAATCTGGCAGCCAGTCTTAATCCCTCCAAACAAGAGATTGCAGGATTCTTATCTGGGAAACCTGACTAGACCAAGAGGAATCACCTAAAGATGTTGACATTGAGGTTTCTCCAATAAAACAACACATCTCCTTGGAATGAGGTCCACTGGTAACAAGGCCCTTTCATATGCAAAACTCTGAATCTGCTTTTTAGTGCTTTCCTTTTATATATGACCAGACTCACCTGACATCTGAAGAAACCCTACATATAAAAGAAAAAACAAATAATAAAGCTGCTATCTAAAGAAAAACGTCAACAAAAACAGAACATAAAATTTTAAAATTCGAAGAAAACAAACTATGAAGGGAGCTGAAAATACGGATAATACATCTAGGAAACATCCACGAATGGAGTAATATAAAAAGAACAGTCCGAGAATAAGAAAGAGCTCACGGGAATTGAAAATATGGTGGCAGAAATGAAAAACTGAATAAAATATTTGATAGACAAAGTAACATCCCATAAAGCAGATAAAAAGGCAGATATAAACACTAAGAGCCAAAAGATAAGAAAACTAAAGGATTAGTCCAAGGGACCAATATCCATATCATAGGAAACTAAAAAGAAAGAATAGAAAAAAAACAAAAGGAAAAAATTGACAAAAAAAAAATCAAGGAAATTTCCCAGATTGGATGACCTGAGTTTCCATATTGAAAATGTTCACGGGGTGCCCTGTAAAATAAATGAAAACAAATTCTTCCCTGGTTTATCACTGTAGAACTTCAGAATATTTGGAACAAGAAGATTCTAAACAGAATCTTCTGGAAGGAAAAAAAATTAGCTTAAAACTTCACGAAACAAAATGTAGCTGAATTTCTTATCAGTAACAGTTGAGGAAAGACAACGATGGAACAAGGTTTTCAAACTTCTGAGACAACATGATGTTCAACACTGAATTTTATACCTAGCCAAACAATTAATTATGAAGGTGGAATAAAGTCGCCACAAATTTACCTACATCGTTTACTAGGAAACTACTGAAAGACGTGTTCCACTAAAATAATAGGACAACCCAAGGGGAAAAAAAAGATGTGAAATACAGGACATTGGTTATCCATACAAGAGACAGGCAGAGAGTCCCCAGGATGATGGCCAGGGAGCTGTCAGTGTGCTGAACTGTGCAGGAGACCCAGGAGGCAAGCTGTTTGGATTGGAGTAGGTCAGGAGGCTTCAGGAAAGTTGTCTCCAAAGGATGAAATTAACAGAATATACCCTGTATGTTTCAATTTAATGAGACTTGAGATAAACAAATTGGGGAAATACGGCAGCTGAATTAATAGTAAATACATAGTAAACTAAGTAAATAAATTAAACAAGGCAATAAGAGAAGAAAAGAAACTGCACCAGTCATAATAGTATACTACCTGGCTTGGTACTGGGATTGAACCAGCCACAATTATGTCATAATAATATTGGGAGGATGGGAAAATAAAGAGCGTGCTTGTTGATGATAGGTAATGGTAGAGAAAGAGAAGTAAGTCCTTAGCTTCCTTAGTGCCAAGTCCATAAAATATGTCTAAAGCTGAAAACTCAAGGCCTGGCCATCTAAGTAGGTTATTTAAAGATAAAGAACCAAAAGAATTAAATTTGTTGCCTGGAGGTGATGATGGGAGTTGTAGAGGCTATGTTTTTCTTAGCAAGCTATGTAAAACTATTTGACTTCTTGAAATATGTGCTTGTAATAACTTAGTAGAATTTGTTGACTAAATATGTGCATATCTAAGTTTGGCAAAAGTTTAAAAATGTAAAAACACAATTCATTCATAAACAATTAAACACTTCTGACTAGGCCTAAGTGAAGTTTTAGAGATTAACCATAAATCAAGATAAATGAGTGGACGATTGTATTGGAATACATTATAGTTCGTGTAATTTAATTTAAATGTTATTAATCTTAAACCCAGTAGTTTAGGAGCAAACCATTAATAATGCATAGATGACAGTAAAGAAAGTAGAACCTATTTTTTAAGTCTTCCATCTTTCCTTGTCAGATTATGCAGGGAATGATTTTTCCAGATGTTATTTTTGCTGCAGTCTGGTGAAGTTCCTCCTATATCTTAACACCCAGGACAATCTTTCTTGTGAACTTTTGGGTCAATATTGGATATCCCTAGTCCCCAAATCTAGATGTCTTGATTTCACCATATTATGCATTGCTTTTCCCTCCCAATCAGATTGTGGTGTTTGTGACCAGTCATTGTAATCTTTCTTTTCTTGTCCCTATAAATGTTGGCCAGCTTGAAAGCCGAACGTTGAAACATAATGAGTGTAATCAAGTGGAGGAAAGAAAAGCCATTTGAAAATGGCTATTTTCCCCCCACCAAATGTATAGGTTCTTGCAAAATGTTCCTTCTGTTATTTTTAAGACTGCCTAAGACTGAAATAGTTTCCTTGTTGAACAAGCTATGGACAATGAATACAACCAGGTCAGGGTCAACCTAGTCCTCAAAGACCTCCTAGTTTATTTGATTAACTTCAGTAAAAGATAAATTGTATAGTTATGTGCATCTGAAAGCCTCTTTGATAAAACTCGGTATGCAGTGACCCAGAAACTTTCAGACTTTGTCAGATAGGAGTAAGTGTGACAATGTAAATCCTTTTCTCCCTTTGGTCAATTCTCACCAGATCAAAATAACCATTATGCCATCTTCTGTGCTTCTGTCTGCCCTGGCTCCTTTCATTTAATCTGATGCCCCTTTGTTAACTCCATTTTTCTCCCCCTTCAAAGTTTTGTTTCCTAGAGAGAAATTCTTTTTGGCCTAGATTATCTTGAGAGCTATTCTGTCCTTCCATTTGGCAATAGGAGAAACAACGAGAGCTTTAACAAGATGTCATTACTCATGATTCCCACATTAGCAACTTGTAGTTATGATGTCTATTAACATAGTTGAATTAAAATTTATAGTAATCTTTCTGAGATATTTAAAAATAATATGTAGAAAAGTCTAAAATTAAGTCAGTGCATCCATTCTAGACAGTTTCTTACCAAGTGTCTTGTTTCTCAGCTGCTGTAACAAATGCTGTACAATGGGTTGGCTTAACAATGGGAAATTTTGGCTTGCAGTTTCTGAGGCTAGAAGGCTCTCTTCCTACCTGGGTTGGTATCCTCTGACTGGCCAGCAATCTGGGGTTCCTTGGCTTTTCCATCAATTGGCAACACACATGACAGTGTCTTCTTTTTCTTCCAGAGTCTATCAACGTCTACCTCTGGCTGTTCTAGTTGGCCTTCTGTTCCTTGTCCAATGTCCTTTCCTTATAAGGACTTCAGCCATATTGGGTTAATGTCCACCCTCTTTTGGGTGCACCTTAACAAAACATTTTCAAAAATCCTATTTATTTATGGGTTCACTCTCACGGGACCAAAGCTTGGGACTGAACATGCCTTTTATGAGGAACATGATTCAATCCCCAACACCAAGTAACATATTTCACAGTTTTAACCCTACGTGAGGACTATACAAATCCACTAGGGCAAAGAAATCCTTCCTTCACTCAGTCTTTTCTTCCTTTTATTTACCATTATATCTTACCATAATTTTTGCTGGTAGAAAGAGAATAAAATCTGCAGTGTTGTTTTTCCCTCTCACAACTCTGGCATCCTCGCTTCCAATACAAAGTAGGAAATCCCTACAATTGTATATTTATTGTCTCCAGAGGCTTCAGTTATAATATTTTCCATTTATAAATGGCTTAATATTCTAGATTGATACTTCATAAATAGAACAACTCATTTAATAAAGAGGTATCTGAGAATAAAGAAAATTTTATTACATCATAAGTTTGGCTATTAGTTGTTTCACCAACTTTGTCTTTGTTTTTGTTAGCTATAGTTTTAACAGTGATTTGGGAACTTTTGTTGGAAAAATGTTTCCTGTGTGACTATTTTGAGTTGGAAAAAACTGCCTCTCTGCTTGCCTAAGTGTGGTCAGAATGAAAGAATAAGTGTGAAAGAATAAGCATACATTGAAATTATTCAAATATTTCAAAAAATTAACTATTTGTATAGTATTTGGAATGATGAAAATATTTGTTCCATCCCCATATAAGAAGCAATTTGGACTGATGATACAGTGACTTGTTTGATTTATTGACTGTGTATCAGCTCTTTAACAAGAAGGCAGTGAAAATACATAAGTCATTGTATGTGGTCCAAACAACTCATGCAAAAGTTATCAGTTGACAGTCTCATGAATATCCACACGTGGATATGTAATTGTTATAAGCAAGATCAGCTTGGGGAAAGGGACAATAATGTAATTTGCCTTTTACTGAGTGGAGTAATCCTTTGAATTTTATTCCATAGTCTACAATGTTCTCTGACATCTTTTTTTTCTTTTTTTTCTATGTAACTGAAACTTAAGGTAGTTTGGAATGTGTTTACCAGATCAACCCCAACCCAATGATCTATTAATGCTAACAATACATGTAGGATACGTTATGTAGTCATGAGGGTCTGGGGAGCCTAAGGGAAGGAAGTCTCAGGAATTCAAAGCCTTTAGAAAGCTTCTCCACACATTTTCTCAGGCACATGACCTTTTTCCTAATAAATGAATAAACAGTAAAAAAAAAAAAAAAAACCTTTACCTCTTTATATGATTAATACAATTCACTGTATTTTATTTAATAAATGCTCCAATTCAATAATTTTCTAATTTAAGGTATTTTCTTTCAACTTCCTCATTAATGGACATGACCTAAAAATTAAGCAATCGTATCTAGCACTCAGCCACAAATTCAATAACTTTGATTTATTATTATTTTTAAAATTTTAAAATACTAACACTATGCTAGTACCTGTAAAGAGATACGTAGGATAAAATGTTCACCCTCAAGGGTTTGGGATTTCAGTGTTTGCTACTGACATGTATCCTGTATCCTAATATTTGCCATTCTACAAACTAAATGCTACATGACTGGTTTAGCTTTATCTATTGAGGCCCAGGAGAGAAAGCCCTCTGAAAGTGCTGATGAGGCTTTGAAGTTTGCAAAGCCTTCACAAAGGCAAAGAGAATTATATAAAATTTTTGAATCAACTCTTTCAGACATGCATAGTATATCTTATCTCTGTTGATGTGTCAATGATATCCAAATCTTTCTTTTTATGTGTCAATAATTTGTCAAATCTTTTTGGTTACTCCTCTATTATTTATGAATAAATCATGTTATCTTGCTATTTAACATGGGGATAAATTATATCTCAGTATAGAGGCACTTTTCTCAAATTTTATTCAGAAAAATCATTTTAATCTGCCTGAAGTCAAATTGTTTAACCAACTTCAGTATGTTTCAAATTAAATAAGTTATTTCTCAGGCAAGGTCAGGTGATTGCTGTCCATGAATGCTAATGAACAAATGTCATATAATGAAGGGCATCCATAATTAATAATCAAGGCTAAAACAGTAATTATGGGAAGGCAATCTTGAAGAAGTCTTCTGTGTGGGAAGACAGTATAGCATATGAATCTTCATTTCAAGTGGCAAAATTACAATAGATTTTGGAAACTTTAATTTTCTAATAAAGAAACTTCAAGTGAATCTTCCTCTTGATCTTTATTAGCTATGCAGAGTTTCAAATAAAATTACATGCTTATTAGAACAATAAACTCACAGGAAAGTTGTTTTACCCAACTTGATAAATTATCTGTATCCCTTCACTGCTTATGTATGAGCCAGGGTGGAGTTAATCATCTGAAAAATTGACTGCCTTGGTTCAAATTTTTTACATTGATGATTCATGCAGCTTCGTAACTCCAAAGGTCACTAAAGGTTTGTGTTTGTGCAAATTTAGGAAGGCTGCTGGCTCAGTAGCTAACTTTAGGCAAGGCTCTGTCATTATTATGTGTTATCAAAGGGTCTGCAAAGCTTTAAACATGAAACCATCCATTCTCCCAAAAATGTCTCTCCAGAGGAAAAAGAAAACAGTATTTGGGAAAATAAAATCCAAAACATTTTGGCAATTAGAAATATATATATGCAGATGATTTCAATAAACAAAGACCAAAGGTGAGCACAATGTTCATTAAAATTTTTGGTGTTTTTTCTAATATAGAATATCAACATTCAACTTGTTTTTCCTTTGAGAAAGCAGGATTCTGTAAAAGATATAAGATTGGAGTATTGCAGAGGATAAAGAAATAAGCCCATTTTATATGTATGCTACAAGAAAAAAACTCCAGTTTCTATCATAAAGATGAACCCTAATAATAATTTGTAGTTTCTAACTGGAAATAACCAAATTCAAACTAGAAATAATAACATTTGTGCATAATAATTCTTGGCTACTTGTATTATATAATTCAATAATTATAGATCTTTATTATAAAGTAATATACATAATACCCAGCACTAAATAAATGGAATAACATTTCTGCAAATACTACATGGATTGCTATTTCTGTTTCTTATAAGCACATTGGATTTAAAATTTTGATGTTTCCCGTTCTCATCCTCTAGTCTCGATTTCTTTCTGATCGGCTTCCTCTGACTTCACAAGTTTATCATTTCTGTTGTTTGGGGGCTCATCTTTCCCTTTGCAAAATGATTACTATATGGGATATGTTTTGGTTTGTTTTTGCTTTCTGTTTTAATTGCCTCAAGAAGATTTTCAATGTGGCACATTCTGAGACCGACTGAAGTACTACAGCACCATCTCTTTTTCTATACCCTACTTTTGGGTAGGTAGTAATGGATTGTCTTGTTTTCATAAATGGCTAATGTTAAAATATTCCACAAGACAGCTCTGTTGCCTTAATTGTTCTGTAACTCGCAGTCTCTTTAATATCTGTTTAATGTCTTTATTATCCTCAGCACCCTTGGGGGTAAGGCTTATTCTTATTAATTATGGTAGTTCATTACAGCCCTAATTCCCAATCATGGAAACACATCACTCCAGTAAGCACACCAGGTTTTTGGTGTGTGTATGTGTGTGTGTGTGTCTGTTATACAAGTGATATGTGTGTGTGTGGTATGGTTTTGAAAAATCCACCCAGATAATTCTGAGGTATACCTTCTCCCTCCTCCCCACCCCCAATATCATAGATATAATGTCTAATTTGTGTTTAGAAGGTGAGAATTTACTCTTCTATTTATTAAGTTTTCCTTTTAACGTCTGAGAATCTTGTGCTCCTCTTTGCCATTTCTTTACAGTGCTGTTTTGTAGGGTCTTTTTTTCCACATTTGAAAGTCCTTTCTCTTGTACACAGTATTTCTACACACAATAAAAGAAATTAGAAGCATGTAAGTCAATTATTGTCCTTGGCTTTAATATTGGCAAACAAATAACAAAACAAAGCGAACTCATGAAATAATTCTGTACTGACCACATTAGCACTGGCCAGGGTTTTAAGTTTTCCTTTGTTATTCTAGAAAGCCATGGAAAAGGTTTTCATCTGCAGAAACAGGTTTCCTGTTGTGGAGTTGTGATATCACCACAGAGCTACTAAACAGACATTTTGCCCCCAGGAACAGCTTGATCACTCTTATCTTATATTTTAAAATAATGTTTTAAATTCTGTCCTCGGGGAGTTTCCAAATTTGGTTCCCACCATACCCCTGCCCCTTTTTAAATTGTGCACTCCCGAGGGAGTATGAGAAATGCTGATAAGTGATGTTCCCCAAATCTCATGTCGGAGAAAGTCTTGATGTGAGGTTACTGACTGAAAGTTTAGGATTTGGAGAACAGTCTATTAATAGTACTGCAAGCACAGATGGCCCAGAGTTCTTTTCAGGGACAGCTTTCTGAACCTCATCCATGGCAGCTGGTTCATATGAGATGGTCTTTACCAGTGGAAGAAGGAATCAGGTGGCCTGGCTTAATTTCAACTGGGTGTCACCCCATGGAATCGGACACTATTTAGCATAAATGCAATGGCTTTCAGTACGGAAAGCCTTGTGATCCTAAGAAAGCCTTGTGAAGCCTGTGTTCCTTCCTTACAAAGAGAGGTTTCATCTGCTTTGAAGCTCAACTAGCTTCTTACCTTCCTGGACATACTTTCCTTCTGTGTGACTTCATTGATGCTACTTGTGTTTCAGATAGAGATAAAATTAAAACTAATGATTAAAGGCAAAATCTGTAAACAAATAAAAAGCATAATGCAATGTGAAACCATGGAACAAGCAAATAACACACATGCTGCCAATGCAGTTGGGTTTAGGGTAATATAATATTCAATACTACGCTTTGCCAATGATCCCTCCATGAAAAAAATTTCCAACCAGGAGAAGGCTCAGTGACAACTGACAATGATGATTCAATTGTTGAGAGGGAAGAATAGAATCGGTCAAAGAGGTCTTTACTGTTTTAAATGTTGATATGTCAGAGAACTCTTTTAAATACCATAAACTAAAGTAACAACAAAAAACTTTCAGTGACTTTTTGTGCTGAAATATTTGCTGTAGAACTCCCAGAACTTGCAAGTTGGAATGTCCTTTGCTGTGAGATTATTGTGTTAGCAAGTGGACCCACGAGCTCTTTTCTTTTCAGATTTTACCACTGGATCCCCATTGCAGGCTCAGCTGTTAGCTCTGACTGATAGAAGTAGTTATAGAAGAGAAGTATAAGGAGTCTTTGTTTAGTCATTCTCAAGACTGGATAATATCTGAATTACCTGGAAGAGTTTTTATAAGAATACTGATGTCTAGGATCCATGCCAGAGATCCTGATTTAGTAGGTTCAGTGTGGAGTTTAGGAGTGTGTATTATTAAAAATAATCGTGTTTGAAAACTTTCTCAAGAAGACATGCTTCTGGTCTTGCTTCTAGTAACTAGGTTTCTGCCTTTCTCTTCTTGTCCTTCATTTGTGGTAACTACATCCTGGGTATGTTCTCCAATGTCTGAGCCCCTTTTTTTGATATACTGCCAGAACACTTTAAATCTGTGGATTTTACTGTACTCTTTCCAGTTGACTTCTTGTATTCTCCCCAGGAAGAGTCCTAAACTCTAACTCCCAAGAGTCAAGGTCATAGCAGAGGAGACAGAATGTCTTGCTGCTGGTCTCCCAGAATCTGCAATCTCTTCTGCTCTTGGATTCCCCGACACTGTACTAGGCTTTTTCTGCCTGCCTGCCTGCCAGAACACTGTTTCTGTCATATTAGAGGTCCCTGAATTCTACTGCCCCTCTGCTCTGTACCCGTTGTCCTAGATTGGGATTCTCAATTTTAGTTAAGTATGTGCATTGTCTGTATATTGGTTGAATAGATTTTTGCACTCATCCACTTCAACCAATAAATCAGAAAACCTGTTAATTGGTCTTAGAGATCTAGATTTTTAAGAAATTTAAGAATAATTCTGATGGAGATAGTGCTGGACCATACTTTAAAAAGGAGAACCTACAGTTGGGTCCATATCCCTAAATCAGTTCCTATGTGGGGGGGAGGGGGCATATCTTATTTCAAGTCATAATTTATTTAAGTCTAATTCATCCTTCCACAGGTAACATGCCACCCACCTGGCTGTGTGATAAAGTATACCAGCATTGAATTGAATTCAAATGTTACCTCTTCCATCTTGGATCCTCCCCGATGGAGATTAACCTTGCCGTCTTGGGAACTTTTGTAAGCTTTCTATTTGTCTCCCTCTTTTGGCAGTCATTATTTCTTGCCTTATAGTGTAACTGTGTATCTCTCTTAAGAAACTGGGAGCTCTTTGAGGGCAGGCTCTGGGTCTGGGTTGTCTCTGTATTTCCAGCTTGGCAAAATAGCACAGAGCCTGGCACACAGTGGGTGATCAAAATGCTTACTGAATGAAGGAAAGACACTGCTGGGCTTGCACCAGGAGGATGAAAGAGTTACATGATTTTCAGAGATTTATCTCTTTTTAGGAAGCAGTGATTTGAAGATATTTCATGAATTTACCTGAAAATGCCATAAGAAAAGGAAACACTTTCTAAAAAGAATAGTTGGTTGTAATGTTGAAAAGAAAGAATGTTTCAAGAAGGACTACAAAGATGACAAGGTTGAGCCTTCTCTATCTGGTCACAGGTTTGGTGAGGAAATTGTTTATGGACAGGGTTTGGGAATTGTTTGCCCAGATATGAGTTAGACAGTAACAAAAAATGAGTTCTTAAAAACTGTGTGTGAAACCTTCATCTCTAGACTAGTTGCCTGTTTGTAGGTCAACACAAACTAAATCAGCTAGCTTTAGAAGCTGACCCCTTTGAAACATTTTTTCAGGGTCTTTGAAACAGTCTTTAAAGAGAAGCCTCAACATTGAACACTGTTATTCCATTTCAACACAAAAAGGACCTAAGTTTTCTCCAGAAAGAAAACTTTACGAAGCAAGACTCATTTCCCACAATGCAGCTGACAAGTAGGATTTTTCTCTTAGCGTTCAATGTTCTTTTTCTTTGCATCAAGGAGATAGGCTAAAGGAAATACATTTGTCTTCATTTCTTTTTTTCCTATTGGCCATAAAAGCAAGAAAGAGTTGCAGTGTCACTCACATCATGGGGTGGTAAAAACTCGGCTGAAACTCATCTATTTCCAAGAAAATAAAGCTGTACCATAAAATGCCTCATTATTATTATTAGAGCCTGTCTTAGTTTGCCAGTGCTGCTATGAAAAATACTACACACTTGGCTCACAGTTTTGGAGTCAAGACATTAGCAGGGTTGAGTGCTCTCTCTGAAGTCTTGTATTCTAGTGCTGGCTTACCACAATCTTTGGGTTCTTTGGTTTGCGTATCTGCCTCTCACCACATGGTGATGTCCTTGGTCTGTTCTTGAGTCTTCCTCTGACTTCTGACTTTTTATAAGGCTCTAGTAATATGGATTAAGGC
This sequence comes from Choloepus didactylus, assembly GCF_015220235.1. Lineage (NCBI taxonomy): Eukaryota > Metazoa > Chordata > Mammalia > Pilosa > Megalonychidae > Choloepus > Choloepus didactylus. The sequence goes on along the minus strand of NC_051308.1, from coordinate 5,048,168 downwards.
TCACCCTGATTCAGTTTGGCCATAACTAAACATGGTCTTAGAATATCTATTCACAAATGAGTCCACACCTTAACTGATAATCCATCTTCAAAAGTTCTTATTTATAAATGGGTTCATCTAAAGAGGAATATGGATTAGGATTAATAGCAAGTCTTTTGATGGGGTATGTAATTTAATCTGCCTCAGAGCTCTAAGGTCTTCATCAGTTGGAGGGGTACAATATGGGAGTTGATATAACTTGACAGCAAGTCCCCAATGGAAAAGTCTATTAAAAAAAAAACTTTTGTGGACAAAGATCTGGATGTAAAGAGCTTTCAACATGATGAACTCAGTCTATGCACTTGTTACAATCTTCTTGACCTTATTCCGATCTCTCCAGTATCAGTCAGGGTCCAGTCAAGAAAGAGAAACTACATCAGTTAATTTAGCAGGATGAATTTAATATAAAGGACTGTCAATCTGGTATTAAGGAACTGAGAATTCAAATGGGGAGCACTGGTAATTTACAGAGGTAGTAACTACAGGAATACAAGAAGTGAGTTCCACCCCTAGGTTGGGGGTAGAAGAGAAGGGACTGGGTTTATTAAATTTAGAAGATTGTGGGAGATCTCTGGAGAGCAAAGACCCAGGATTGTGAGGAAGGGAGCTTCCTGGAGACAATTGGTATCCCAGAAATTTGGAAGATGTCCCCCATGGACTCAAGATGTCTGAGGAGGGGTGGTGCTCAGTAGATACTGGTGTCTCAGGAGCTCAGAGGAGGGATGGCTCCTCAGAAGCTGGAATTTAGATAGTGTGGGAAAACACTGCAAGCTGAAACCAATTTTTGTGAGCGGCATCCATTGTCACTGGTAAGGAGAAGAACCATTGCTACAGTGATGTTTGCATGGCTAGGATTCAAAGAGGAAGAAGCATTTCTCTATCCTTCCTTTGGTCTCCAGAGTTGCCTACCTCTCCGTGTTGGTGGAATTAATCAAGGTGCGGGTTGATAGAGGGATAACGTGGTTTCCAGAATCCCAATCCTAGCATCATAAAGCAGAGCACAATAGCATGGATTTATTACAAAGAAACAATAACTCAATAACTAGCACACTTCTCCAAATTCCTAAGTAAGATTCCCTGGTGACACTAAGAAACACAACAAGGAATTATCAAGGAGCTGATAGCTTTGAGAAATTTTTTGATAATATGAAATGCATGGGGTTGAACTGAGAGAAATCAAACAGCAAGGATAACTCAATACAGGGAAAAGAGTGTTCCCCATATGAGGGAAGTGCAGATTCTTTCACCTTTCAGAAGCCCTCTTCCTAAGTTCTTTGAAGTTATAGCAAGGGCATGTATAAGGCATCAATGAAATGTTATCAATTATGAAAGATTATCAACCTACCAGTGGTAGGTAAGGATGCTTGTCTAGAACTTGAATTACTCACTGAGAAAAGAGAATAGATGTGCCATAGCAGGTTCCTTGTGAGGGTAGTGAGTCCAGAGAGGAGGGAAGGCTGCCCAAGACAGCTTCAGGTCTGAAAACTAATTGCAGGAAAAAAAAAAAAAAGACATCATAATTGTGAAATTACTCTGTAATATGCCACCTCTCTGTTAACTTCTCCCCTACTTCCTTCTAACAGGAACAGATCTAATAAGACACAAAACTCTCCCTTCTCCCATCAGTGCTGACTGGTGGCTGGTGGAGGGAGCAGTAAGAAGGGAGAAGAATGAGACTTCAAGACTTCACCACTTTCAGGGTGGCTAATCCCTTCATTGCACATATAACCATCCACCTTGCTCAAAGCAGACCTGGGCCTGCCAGTCTCATAACCTCATGTACCTTGAAGAAGTACCCACCCCTTTGCTCTACACACCCATCTATCACATGCAGATAAAAAGCTGCACATGGATCTTGAGGGACAAATAATACACACAGAGATGGGATAGGAATCTGTTGTGGGTTAAATTGTGTCTCCCCAAAAGATGCATTCAAGTCCTAACCCCTGTTCCAGTGTGTGATAGTTTGGATGTATTATGTCCCCCCCAAATGCTGTTATCTTTGATGTAATCTTGTGTGGGCAGATGTATCAGTGTTGATTAGATTGTAATTCTTTGAGTGTTTCCGTGGAGATGTGCCCCACCCAACTGTGGGTGATGACTCTGATTGGATAATTTTCATGGAGGTGTGGCCCCACCCATTCAAAATGGGCCTTGATTGGTTTACCAGAGCACTATATAAGCTCAGACAGAAGGAGGGAGCTTGCTACAGACAAAAAGGACACTTTGAAGAATGCAAAGAAACTGAGAGAGCAGTTGCAGATGAGAGACAGTTTGAAGACGGCCGTTAAAAGCAGACTCTTGCTCTGGAAAGCTAAGAGAGGACAAACGTCCCAATAGCAACTCAGAGTGACATTTTTGAGGAACTGCAGCTGAGAGAGGAACATCCTGGGAGAAAGCCATTTTGAAACCAGAACTTTGGAGCAGACACCAGCCACATGCCTTCCCAGCTAACAGAGGTTTTCCATTGGCCATCTTCCAGTGAAGGTACCCCATTGCTGATGTGTTACCTTGGACACTTTATGGCCTTAAGACTGTAACTGTGTAACCAAATAAACCCCCCTTTATAAAAGCCAATCCATCTCTGGTGTTTTGCATTCCAGCAGCATTAGCAAATAGAACACTGTGATATGACATTGTGTGAAAATAGGGTCTTTGAAGATGTGATTAGTTGAGGCCAAACTAGTTGAGGGTGGGCTAAATCCAACATGACTGGTGTCCTTATAAGAAGGGGAATTTGGACACAGGGTCTGACATGGCAAGAGGCCATATGACAATGGAGGCTGAAATTGAAGTGCTCCAAATGCAAGCTAAGGTATACCAAGGATTGCTGGCAACCATCAAAGCTAGAGAGGAATGGAACAGATTCTTCCCTAAGACTTGGAAGGAAGCATGGCCCTGCCGACACCTTGATTTCAGATTTCTGGACTCCAGAACGGTGAGAAAATAAATTTCTGTTGTTTTATGCCACCAAGTTTGTTGTATTTTATTAAAGCAGTCCTAGGAAACCAAGGCAGATCTCCTCACTGGGTTGTTGTTTTTCCAGATTTCCACCCCAGGTGTTCTTTGAAAGGCATGAAGCAGAGGATGAATTTGGATCCTAGAGACCGGAGAGTCAGGGAATGGTTTGGGGTGGAGCACCTGGTGACTCTAGGTTACGCTTGGTCTTCATCCTTATCCTTGGTATGTCTGTGGCCAACAAAGAATATATTTATTCTTTATATTATAAAAGAGCCTTAGAAAGGAAAAGCATCTAGGAAAACTACCTGGAAATAGCCTTGTGTGCCTGAGATGCTGCGTTCAGATTGACTATTGTTGTGATCCTAACACAGAGACATCTCCCTTTTTGAAGTGGGTAAAGAGCATTTTGGAGGGGATCGAGACAATTTCTCTAACCAGTCTCTTGCCAAAATCTTTTCTGAATTCTGCTGACTGGTCAGCATGCTTAGCTAAAGGAAACAATATAATTCAGGGCCTGCTTTGGCAATCTAAAGTAAGTAGACTCAATTAGCTTCCCTCAGGTGCAAGAACCATCAAATTTCTTAGTTTTTCTAAATGAAATTAAATTTCCTTGCTCAGCTTCAACCTACGGGGCCTCACAGGAAATCCAATTGGTAGTGTTCAGATACTTTTACTTGTTTCTGTTCATGGTTGTCACTCTACTGTTTTGCTTTGCTCAAAACTGGGTGGTTCATTAGTAGGCTGCTGGTGACATCCAGGCTGTTTGACCCAATGTTGCTCATAGGAATCTTTGCTTTAGCTCATGAAGCCGAGGAAATATACCTTATCCCAGAAAATCCAGCTCTCTGGTTGGGGCAATCCTTCCACCTTCAGATGTTCACTTTGTGAGATAGTTTATGTCTTTGCCACTTGGGGATAGTCATTCTAAAACAAAGCTCCTTTAACTCTCTCTAGGTGCAAAGAAACCTCAGCTCTCCAGGACACTGAGTTTTGCTTTCCTTCTTCCACTGAAAGTGGCAAAAATGCCTCTAGTTCTTTCACAATGAGCTCATTGCCAAGAAAAGAAAACAAAAACAAAAACTCTGCGCATTTTTCAGCCTTGTGGATTAAAGCCCACCCTTTCAATTTACTTTTTAATTGGAGGCAGCACGTGATTTAAGATCAGATGGACCTGATTCAATTTTCAACTCTGCTGCTTAGGAGCTATCTGACTTTGAACCAATGACTTATTCTTCCTCAAACTCCATTTATTTTTTTTGGAAAATAAAGGTAATTATAGATATTTTTATCTATTTCATAATATCATTAAGAAGGTTGAAGGAAATTAGTTATTTATTCAACCTACTTTTTTCCTAAATGCATAATAATAAGAATTCACTGGGCCTGAGGGTTACAACATGAATGAATCAAAATCTCTGCTCTTGAGGTGCTCATGGTATAGTAGGGAAGGTAATATATGTGAAGGTAATTTGGAAACAAAAGTACTATACAATAGTAAATTTCTATTGTAGCTATTAGAGTAATTTCCAAATTTATATCTCTCATCTCAACTCAAATGAGATATTCTGGGGCAGTCTAGATTTCATATATTCTGTCCAACTGTCAAAGTGTGTTGGACTTTGGGGCCTGAAATTTTGTTTGGAATATACAATGATCAGTTATAAACCTACGCATCACAGTCAGCTTCTGAATCTATTTAGCACCTAGACTTGTTAAAGTAACATAAAAATTTCACACTCTCTAGTTCATTGGTATTCAAAATCTGTTTATTATAGCTTAGCTTCCCTGAGTTGACTTCAGGTGGTGCCAGAGTTCTAGAGATGACATTCACCTCTTGGGGATGGGGATGGTTTGGGCAGGGTGGAGCCAAGAGGGGAGGGAAAGTGTTGCTTTTGAAAATCCTTAGAGAAATTCTTGGCACCCTGAAGTAGAGACTGAGTTGTTGAATGCAGGGAAGGTAATATAACCTAAAGGTTTTACTCAACCAGCAATTCTACCTTTTTGTTTCATGGGTAAGAAATTGCTTACCACACAATTCAAACATCATAAAACCACTCATCAACAGTCAAAAATTAAATATACTTACAGGTGGAAAAGAATTTCAGATCAAGTTTTCCCAGCTCTACTTGCACACACAGGTGGCAAAATCATCATTCTTATTTTGGTGGATTACAAAAGAAAATGAAATTTAATTATGAGATAATGGCCACAGAGAATACTTTTGCTAGGATAACAATCTTTAACTGCACCATTTCATCCCAGAATTCAGCTGATTCACATAAATGCCACATAAATGTTCTGCATTTTGTCAGAAAAGAAATATTCTACAAATATCTGCAGCCAGATCTCTCCCTGTAATTAGCTTCTCATTATGCATCTCACCCTTCAATCCACTCAAATAGTCCTTTTGGCTAATTGCATAATATTTCATTCTGTTGGAGAATGTGCACTAGTGCTCCCACCATTTATCAGAAGCTGGACCCTTAATCCAGACCTTTTGTAAAATAAATCCCATTGCCTGGAACCTAATACTTAGTAAACTTTTGATTGATTTCTTGAATATGATTATAATGAAAACATGGATAGGTACAGTTTAAGTCATACTTTATATCAGTGTGATATATTACTCAACAACTAATCTGAATAGCCTAGCAGTTTTTTGACTTTCTCATTATTACATAAAACTGTGAATAAATGGCATTAAAATTATTCACAGAATTTAATGACGTGACACATTGGAAGTTATGAATTCTAAGGACAGTCTATATTTAAAGTAGAAGTTTTTTTTACAGAGCAATTCTTATGATTAATAATGTATGATACTTATACATGGTTTTAAGTAAGGGCCAATTGTTATTCCTGTTTCATAGATCAGGAAAACTAAGGCTTGGAGGGGTTGATTGCTAGAAGATACCCAGGTAATACATGGTATATCAAAACCAGGTCTTCCTGATGCCAATGTCCATTCTGCTAATCAGGATGTAATGCTAACCAGAGGGCAATTCTGGTTCTGCTAACCAGAAGGTAATGGTAGAAGCACAGGCACTTTCAAATTGTCATATAGGGCCAAATATATCAGAAGAGTGAACATTTGAGTTGGAAGTGAAACATATATAGTAAGACTTATGCTAAAACAAATGGAAAATGGATACTGAAATTCAGAAAAGAAGAATGACTTGAATAGTCCATGAGCTAGAACTAGAAACAAACAAACCAAAACTCTCTTTCAGTCCTATGCAATGTGAGTAGTGCTTGAAAACTTGCTAATAGGGACCTTATTATTGAAAGGTACAATGTTTTGAACTGCCCAACATTTCTTCTGTTGGGGAAACACCCCTCTTCAATTCTATCTGGTTCTGTTGGGGCTGTCAATCATAGCGCACTGACAGCCCCAACCCCCCACTCTCACCACCATCGTAGAGATGGATATAATGGAGCCAACGTTTGGCCAAAGAACCCCTCCTTCCACCAGCACACACACACACACACACACACACACACACACACACACAGCAACAATGATCCATCCAAGGAGTGGGTACCTGAGGGAAACCAGTTTATCAGAGCCCTTGTTTGGAATTGATATCTGCCCTCTGGGAATAAGAAGGTATTACTGTGTGGCTAAACCCAGACATTGTGAGTCTTAATCTGCTGATGGCTACTTGCTTTGCTGCAATCAACTCAAAGGAATGTAGAGACAAGAGATGTAGAGCTGATGACATCATTTGAGTTCCAGGATTCAAGCCAGAGCTACCCTGGACTTAGCAGTCATGTGAGCCAACAACTGCCTTCAAGCCATTTTGAGGTTTTGTGTTTTTGTTTTCTCCCTGTCATTTGCAACTAAAAGAGTCCTGACTAATATAGAAATTTGTACTTGGCAGAGGGTGGTTGCAAATGATAAACTTTAGGTGGTAAATTTAGCTAAGGCTAGGTGGGGAGGGCAGAGACAAACCCTTTATGTCCATCTGGGAAGTTAGAAATCTATGTTATGCATTAGGAAATGAGCTAATTCAACTGTTGCCTAAGCTTTAGGCAAGGCTAGAGACTTATGGGACTTGAGAAAGAAAATATCAGGATATTGGAATGAATGTGTTGGCTACTTTCTCAGCCTTTTGTAAGTTTGTACAAGAAAGATACAAGGGTCAGACTTAAGGGGCTCATCTAAAAAGAAGCAGAAGGCAGATTTGTAATAAGAGGCCGTGTCTGTCTAGAGCTAATCACCAAGCAGGGTGAAGATTGGCTAACCATGTTAACTTGCACAACTGCAAAAATAGAATTCTTCAGGCTAAGCTATAATTAGTGAGAAAAAAAGAGGAATGTAAAACAGTAAAGGGAAGGAGAGTTAACAGTGGGGAGGGTCAATAAACTGATACCACTCAAGTGAGTTCTTTCCGGCTGTACACAAAAGTGACACCAGGACTTGGAGGAAAGACTTTATTAGCAAGTGCTAGCCCAGCAAAGACAGGGGAAAAATCCTGGCTGGAGGAGTGAGGGACTTTTATTATGCTAAACAAAGGGAGGTTGGGATAGAAAGTTGAGCACATTGTAACTGGCCAGTTAACATTCAAATTGAGGAGTAAGGTGGCTATTGTAATTGTCTATATTCATATTCAAATTAAGGATTATAAATTGGTTATTATTGCCCATTGATTTTCTGTTTTGAGGAGTGGGTTTGTGATGTCACCAGAACTTACAATGGTCAGTCCTCTCAATTCCTTTTACAGTCAGGTGTTTCCCTTTCTGTTTTTCCTGGTCACTTTGATTCCACTCACGGGGTATTTTATATTCCAGGGTCACTTTAAGTTTAGGTTTCTCCTTTCTGCACATGCTTCCACGGGTCAGTGAGGGAAGAAGGAAACAGGACCTTGTCTTCTATTGAGGCAAGTCCCTTATTAACAAACACAAGGAAATAGGTTTACTAAAAAAAAAAAAAAAAAAAAGGGAGGGAGGGGGTGTAAAAACTTTAAAAAGTTAGTATAGAAGGGGCTATTCTAGTGAGTTAGTACATGGCAGTTTCAAAACCTGGTTTCCAGTGCCCCTCTCACACACCCTCTCTCACTCCCTGCCCCTAGGAGGCGCTAATTCTGTCTGTCCATCACAGGACCTCTGCTGCATGGGAAGTAAAAATAGAATAGAATCTGAGGTTTAAGGATGTGGCAACAGCGCAATTTACAAAGAGAGGAGAAAAGAAAAGGTAAAGAATGATTTTAAGGACCATTACTGGATAAGATTTGTCTCTTTGGTTCCTTGGCCAAGGCATTAACGGTAATCAAAACACTGGGAAATAAACAGAACCAGAGAGTATGTATTATTTTTCTATTTGGTTTCTTTTAATCAATATTATGCTTATAAGATTCATTATGTTGTTTCAAGTATCAGTAATTTGTTCATTTTTATTGTTGTGTAGTTTTCTATTGAATGAACATGCCACGATTTATATGTGCATTCATTTGCTTATGGACATTTGGTCTTTTTTTCAGTTGGGGCTATTACAAACAGTGCCCTATAAACATTCTTATACACATCTTTTAATATGTATATGCATTTCTACTGGGTATTTATCTAGGAGTAGACTGTGGATTTTCTGGGTTGTAGAGTATATTCAGGCATATATTCAGATGTGGTAGATACTAGTAAACAATTTTCCTAAGTGGTTGTACCAATTTACAGTCCTACCAGTAGTGTATGGGAGAGAGTTCCATTTGCACTACAGTTGGTTTTATCAATCTTTCTAGTTTTAGCCATTCTAGTGAATGTGCAATGGTAGCTTTTGGTGGTTTTAATTTTCATTTTCCTGATGACAAATGAAATTGAGCACATTTTCATTGTTTTATTATCCATTTGACTATTCTCTTCTTCTGTTGTATTATCTGTTTCTTTTTTCTAGGCACCAGTCATTTGTTAATATATGAGTTGCAGATATCTATTTCCAGCCTATAGATTAAATTTTCACTTTCTTAGTGTTATCTTTTGATGAATAGAATACTTAATTTTGTGGTTTGTGAATTTTTGTGTTTTGATTAAGTAATGTTTGTTGTTAACCCCAAGTTCATACAGATATTCTTCTATGTTATTTCCAGAAGCTTTATTGTTTTCCCTTTTACATTTAGATGTGGAATTGATTTTAATGTAAAGTAAGATGTAGAATTCTAGGTTCTTTTTTCTCCATCTATATGTTCATTTAAAAGAATATTATTTATCAAATGTGTGGGATGCAGCCAAACTAAGAATAAAGTGTGTAATCTTAAATTCATATATTTGAAAAGCAGGGGTGAAAGCACCCATTTCAGGAAACTTGAACAGAAACCACAGATAGAACTTGTTCCAGTTTGCTAATGCTGCTGTTATGCAAAATACCAGAAATGGATTGGCTTTTATAAAGGGGGTTTATTTGGTTACAAATTTAGTCATGACAGTGTCCAAATGAAGGCATCAACACAAGTTGGTTGAAGACCAAAAGAAGTCCAGTGCCATCCAGAAAACTTCTGTTAGCAGAGAAGATACGTGGCTGGCATCTGCTTGCTCGCAGGTTGCATTTCAAAGTGGCATTCTCCAAAATGTCAGCTTCAGCTTTCAACAGTAGTCTTCAAAAGGTGCTGCAGCACTTCCCTCTGTCTGTGAACATGTTTATAGGACTCCAGTGATTCAATTAAGACCCACCCTAATAGGTGGGGTAACACCTCCATGGAAATAATCTAATCAAAGGTCTTGTCCAGGGTTGATTGAGTCACATCTCCATGGAAACACTCAATCAAGGATTCCAACCCAGTCAACACTAATACATCTACCCCCACAAGATTGCATCAAAGAACATGGCGTTTTGGGGGACATAATACATCCAAACTGGCACAGAACTCAAAAGTATAAGGAAGAAAATAATTAAGATAAAATCAGAAAACAAGAAATCAATAGTAAATAAAGAATTATCAACAAAATCAAAAGATTTTTTAAAGACTAATACAATTAATACTGGAAATATTGATAAAAAAAGAAAAAGAATGAAAAAGGGGGTATCCTTTCCACTCTTAAAAATATTAAAAAAGAAAATAAGAGGGTAATATGATCAGCCATATGCTAATGAATTTACAAACAGACAAACATCTAGGAAAACAAAAAATGATAGAGAAATAAAAAAAAATTGAACTAATCCTATATCTATTTAAAAATTGAATCTGTATTTAAAATTTTTTCTCAAATAAAACTGCACACTCAGATAATGTCAATATTGAATTTTTACAAAACTTTAAGGGAAAAATAATATCAATCTTACATAAGCTCTTTCAGGAAATAGAAAAGAATTCTTCTTAAGTCTTTTAATGAAGTCAGTGATACCCAAATTTTACAAGAATATTATAAGTGTGAAAAATTCAGCCTAATGTATTTCATAACTATTGATATAACTATTATAAACAAAATATTAGCTCATTGAAACCTGTGAAATAAAAAAAAAAAAAAAAAAGATGATAAAGCATGACCAAATTGACTATTCTAGGAATACAGCATTGGTTAAACACTAGAAAATCAATCAATGTAATTAATAACATTAACAGATTAAACATGAAATTCTATATAATCATCTCAATAGTATCAAAAATTCATTTGATAAAATACACCCATTTATGATCAAAATTCCTAGCAAACTAAGAATAGAAGAAAACTTCCTAAATTGGATAAATGTATCTACAAAAATTTTACATCAAACATCATACTTACGGGTGACATGTAGAAAGATTTTGCCCTGAGATGAAGAATGAGATCTGGGAATCTGCTATTATAACTTCTATTCAACATTATCTTAGAGGCCATTGGCAGTGTAATAAAACAGGAAAGAAGAATTAAAGTCTATAAGGATTTCAAGAAATAAAACTGTCATTATTTGTAAATGACATAATTGTGCGTGTTGAAAATACGAAAGTCTTTGGACAGGTTATTATCATTTATAATCAATCAAACAAACAAATAAATTTAGTATACTTGTTGGATACAATGCCACTGTTTCAATACGACAGCAGAAAATAGGAAGAAAATTAGACTAAAAAATGTACAAAAGAATCAGAAAACATCAGATACCTAAAAATAAACTAACACAGTTTGCAATATTTTACATAGTGAGACAAAACAAGGAGAGACATTGAAAAGAAAACATAAATAAATGAAAGATAACTTTGTACATAGCACTGAAATCTCAATAATTTACATATATTGATTTTCTCTACAATTAACCAATAAATTCAATGCAATACCAATAAAAATCCCAGAAGGTATTTCTGTGGAGATTGTTGTTGATATTACATTTTTCCCAGAAGAACAAAGGTAATCTTGAAGAAGATATACAAAGCTGGGAATTATACCTTCAGATTTCAGGACTTATTAAATGATATAGTATTGGTACAAGAATAGAAAAATAGATCAATGGGATAGTGTTTTAGTTTCCCACATGCTAAAACAAATACCATTCAATGGGTTGGCTTAACAACAGGATTTTATTGGCTCATGGTATCGGAGGTTAGAAGGCTTGCTTCCTCCCTGGGTCGGTACCTTTTGGTTGGCCAGCAATCTTTGGGGATTCCTTGTTTATTTCTGTCACATAGCAATGCATATGGAGGTGTCTTCTCTTTTCTCTTCCAGCTTTCATTGACTTCTACCTTCTCGCTGGTCCCCTGGCTTCTCTCTCTGTGTCCAAATTTTCTTTGCTTATAAGGACTTCAGCCATATCGGATTTAGTTCACCTTCATTCATTTTGGGCACACCTTAAATAATAACATCTTCAAAGGTCCTATTTATAAATGGGTTCACACCCACAGGACCAGGGGTTGAGACCTGAACATGACTTTTGTGGAGCACATGGTTCAGTCTCCAAAAGATACAACAGATTCTTCCCTCTGTGTTCAATTTTCTTCTTTCTGAAGACCATGATCTAGATATTCTTTTCTTCATCTCTAAAATGAAGATAACAGTAATAACTATTTTATCAGGTTATGGTGAGGAATAAATGTAATTCACATAAGGAATGTGCTAACAATATTTTCTGATGTATAATAATGAGTCAATAAATGTTAGTTGTCCCTGTTATTATTAATATTATGTTGCATACGAAATAAATTTGTAGAATAATTAGAAATATTATGGTACAATGTTATTTACAGTAGGAAAAATAAACACAAAATATCTAGGAATAACCTTAATAAGCAATATAGAAAATCTTTAAAAATAAACTAGAAACAATTTGCTTTATTTCGTCATAAGTGAAAACTCCATTTTTCTGGGTGGGAGGACAAGATTGTTAAGAAGTCAATTGATTTATAGATTTAACGTAATTCAAGTCACACACTTCAGAGAACTTTTTTTTGGTGGAAGATGGTATTGGAATAAAGAACTAAAAAAATGACCCTATACATCATCTTGAAAAACAAAATTAAAAATTTTGAGGACCACCCCACCATTCTGGCAGAAAATATAGCAAATTAAAGTTTATGTAGATTAAAACGGTGATCTCTAGTTTGTCACGATTTTATGGAATTTTCTGCTGCCCGGATGCCCTCAGGTATGAAGGATCTCTTAGTCCAGTTCCTGGGTGTTCTGCCAGCTGCCAGCACCCAGCTGTTAGACCGCATCAGAGTTGTCCAAGGACCTGCCCCTTCTCACTCCAGTAACTGATTGATGTGGGGGCCTAAAGACCCAGCACCCTCTCCATGCTGGAAGGTTCCCAGCTTCACAGCACCCCACAAGGGTCAGCTGAGGCCTTCATTGAGATTGCATCGCAGACCAACTTCTCTCTCTGCCCAGTCTTGCTTCTTTCCCTTCCCTTCTACTGCTGTTGATCCGAAAAGCCCTGCCTGATAAAGTACTGCACTGTAATCTGCATTTCAGATTTGGCTTTCTGGGAACTCCCCTCCATCGGAGTCCTGGTATAGAGTGGGCAGGGGCCTAGTATGCCCAACATACTGCAATGTGTAGACCTGCTCTATCCTGCAAAGAGTTTTCCTGAGTCCTGCAAAACCTTCAGATATCCCACCAGGCATAGTCATGTACTTGGAAAAACATTATAATTTTCAGAGCCTCAAATTGAAATCTTCTTTTGCATAAAAACACAAAGTATATTTTGCTCAGTTTTATGTTTCATGATTTTTTTTTCCTCTCTTGAATTGATTATTGCCCTGGCTGGTTTTCTTATTCACCTTTTCAGTTTCATTACTGCTGGAGCTCTTTCGGATACATCTGAGCTTGTTTGTCCCATGTTTGCAAAACTTCAGTGACTTTCCATTACCTCTTTAAGATTTAAATCTTTTTTTAAAAAGATGGTAAAGTCCTATTTATTAAATTCACCATGTTCACACAATGTTCTGGGACATAAAGAAGAATCACTGGCTTGCTTGTAAGTTTGTGTTTTTGTTTGTTTTAAACTTTTAAAGTGCCATCAACCAAAAAGGCAAGGGTGTAGGGAAAATAATCTTCCAACACTTCGTATGTAAATTCAAAGATTCCTTTGACATAGTAAAAAGGCTATTTGCTGTTTAAAGTTTATTACAAGTTGCAAAGATTATTTCCTCTTCCCCATGTTTTTGAAGTCTCCTGTATTCCCCCATTCAATTTTGTCAACCACAGTGGACCTTTTTTTCTTGCATCTGTGGTGTGTTTCATTAATTTTTATCAGAAATGCAATTTGTATTAGTTTACCAAGGCTGCTATGACACATGCCACTCACTAGTTGGCTTAAACAAGAAGAATTTATTGTGTCACAGTATTGGAAGCTAGAAGTCCAAAATCAAGGTATGGACAGGCCATGCTTTCTCCTGGAGCCTGTGGTGCTCTGGCTTGCTGGCAGCCCCTGGGGTTTCTTGGCTTGCATCTCGTCCTCTGTCCCATGGTGATCTGCCTCATTCTTTGACTTCTGGTTTCTGGCTTCTACTTCTGCTCAGTCTTCTGTCTATGCCTAGGTTTCCTCTCCTTAAAGGGACTCCAGTCTTATGGATTAAGATTAATCCTGATTCAACTGTGCCTCATCCAAATAGGATCTTCGAGGATCCTATTTACAAGTGAGTCCACACCTACAGGACTGTTGGGGACATGATTCATTCTACTGCACAACTACTATGTAAAAAAGAAAGAAGTCTGTATTTTGTTGTGTTTGAAAATTTCCCAAGCATTGTTTACCTTTTCAAAAATGAACGTCAGAACATGTATGTCCTTTACTGTGCTTTCACTGTGAATACAACACACCAGTGCATTTCCAGCTGTCTTACTCGTGATATGTCTGTATTCAGGGACAGATACCCAACTGTTGTATTATGCATTTGAATGTATTTGTATCCTAATAGTGAAATATTGAATCACATGTTATCTTATTACAAATTACTTTCATTTTCTCTCCTTTAAATTACAATCAAGATGTTACAGTAATTAAAAATAACAGTTATTAGTAGATTATTTATGTATAAGTTTGTTTCAGGATAATAAAAGGAGTGTTACAAAATGTTGATCATAACAAGGGATCACTGGATCTGACAACTAACTGGACTAGAAAGTTAGATGTAAAAATTTAAATCATAAAATAATATGAAGGGAATAAAGGACTTCTGATTAAACCTTGTTGGGCAGGCACATGTTTTATGTCCTTTCCCCACTCTGAATTTTGCTAAAATTATAAGAGATAAAACCACAAGAATAAATGCAATTGGAGAGGGTCTGACAGCACAATATTTTGGGAGCCTGACAAAGAGAACTAAACCCAAGCCTGTAGTAGGGGAAGCCCAGAAGCAAGACAATTTATGCCACAGAGCTCTAGAAAAACTTAGGAATATGAGTCCTCCTGGATCTGTGAAGTTGCCAGGGGATGGACAGAGATGAAAACTGCAGAGTCACCTAAAAAATATTTATAAAAATAAGCTAATTATCTAGGTCTCCTACTTTGTCCTATGCAGTCAGGCAACTGCCTCTCCACTTTAGTGAAATTTACGAACTCAAGAGAGAATCCAAGGGAACACCCCAAGAATTGCCCAGCAAGGTCTCCTGTAGTAAACCCCACCAGTGGACATGCGGGAGAGCTTCCATTTGACGTATGAATGTCTCAATCCTGAATCCACATAGTTTGCTAAAATTTTCCAACTGTTTTTGCGAGTCCTTAACATAAAAGGCCAGCAGACCAAAACACACGAAACAAAGCAATGCAGAGTAAACCAAGACGTCCAGGCAACCAATGGCAATCAAAACCCAACTAAATGTCTCTCTAGGGATGAAAAGATTTTTCATCCTTAACCAAAATTAGAAGACACTCAAGAAACTTCAGAGTATGGGTATTGGCTGGGCTTACTTTATCCTGGAGTCGTTAGCATTCTGGCAGTCTTCACTTGGTGCTCTCTGTTTGTGTTTGCTCTTTGGATTTCCACTGACCTCTGGCTTCTACTGATTTCTGTCTTACTGACTGACTACATCTGAATGGCCTTATAAGGACTCCTTATAAGGCCTGATATGGATTCACTTTGGCTTCTTCAAAGGTCCTATTTACAAATGGCATCACAGCCTCAGGAATGTGGTTTAAGACTTGAATGTGTCTTTATGGGGGACATGACTGAATCCCCCAAACCATGAATTTTTGGATGGCACTTTTCAACCCAGAACACCTATGAAAAATGAACACCCATGTACCCTTTACCTAAATTCATCAAATGTTAACATTTTACCACAAGAGCACTGTCTGTCTTTACACAGACACATGTATGTCCATGCCTACACAAACACACATAGAATTTATTCTCCTGGGTATTCTAGTATCCTGGAAAGGCTATTCTTATACATAACCACAATGCCATTGTTGGACCCAATGAAGTTACTGTTGATTCAATAATGTTGTTTAATAGGAAGTACCTGTTCAAATTTCTCTCAAAATATCCATTTTAGATTACCTTTTTCCTTTTAAATTATGGATCCAAAATCCAATCAAAGATTGGGATTTGTCATTGTCTCTTTAGACTCTTTTCATCCAGAATAGTTCTACATTTTCCTTTATGACATTGATTTTTTTGAATTATCCAGGCCAGTCGTTTTGCATAATGTTCTATAATTTGCATTTACATATAATTTTGATTTGTCTGATTGTTTCCTCATGATTAGATTTAATTTAAACATTTATTTTTTGAGCAAGAATACTACATAGGTGATACAGTGATTAGTAGGCAAATACTATCAGTTTGTCCCATTATTGTTACATTTGATCACTTGGTTTTCTCCAATGAAAAGATGTCTTTCTAAACTTTCTAGTTAGTAATTTTAGAGATAATACTTTGAAATTATGCAAATACCCTGTTTTTTGGTATCTACAAAAAATTCATCACAGCATGTTTATTTTTATTATTTTAGACATTTATTATCTATACATCCTATAAGAAAAAAAAGAAACGTTACTTCAACAAAATGAAGAAGAAATGCAACATGGTTGAGGACATCAGATAGAAACAAGACAAAACAGTCGCAGCTGAAGAGAGTTAATAAGTTTGTTTTCCTCTGTTTTGGGTATACTTAAGTGGAAAATATGGAAATCACCCTGAGCCCTGGGGTGAGAAAGAGGCCTCTCTGGTCCAACTGATTCAAAGATGGTTTTTACTCTTTCCTCCAGTTATGAATCTTTAATTAAATATCCTGTTGACCTCCTGGAGACTTAATCCTGTTCCCTGACTTGCTGACCCTGCATTTGACCCTGCTTATGTGTAACTTAAAAAAAAAAATTCAAAATTATAGAAAAGTTTCAAGAATAGCAAAAGAACTCCTGTATATCTTTCATGAATATATATTCACCAGCTATTGACATTTTGTCCCATTTGCTTTCTTTCTCTTTTTATAAATACACACACTTTTTTTTCCTGAAACAGCTAAATTTCAGACATGATGCCTCTTTACTGATAAAAACTTCAGAATATTGAATACCCTGTTTTACAAAGAAAAAAAATTTAGCCACTGGTTTTAGGATCCACTGATGATTTTTGCCTAAATCAATAATCCCATTGAAAGTTGAAAAACAGTGATTTTCTAGTTTTATCATTCCTTTTAGATTCATTAGCAGGCATTCTTCTTTAATGGATTGCATTAGGGACTCATAGATTATTTTTTTAAAATATAATCTTTCATAATACATTGTTTTGATTATTCTTTTTTATTCAAATTCATCCACATTTTGTCAATGAGAACCCCTGGATCCCATGTCCATTGATTTTTGAGGACTTTTTTACTTTGTGGCAAAATGAAACACTCCATTCCCTCATTGCACTTTCTTTGCCCTGACCTATCCTATTGTAATGGAGTGCCATTGCTTCCAGACTATATCATATACATATAAAATGAATTCATCATGAAATCTTTTATTTCAAACTTATAGGCTTCCTCTCCATACTACATTTCATATTTGTATCTGATTCAGCAGCATCAATGTATTAACTCATTGGCTTTATTCTACAATGCACAAAATATTTTCAGAACTTGTGGCACCAATATCAAGTCCAACGACAAACCAAATAAGTAAGTTTAAGATTTCTTGGCAGTTATTTTTGTCCTAGGAATATATCCCACATGGGGTACATTCAGAGTACTATGTTCCAAAGTTATTTGATTTAATTGTTTTTTTCTTTATGGTCATATTATTGATTTGATACAGATTAAGGTCCATTTGTTTCTGGTTCTGTTCTATTTTTTCTCTTACCTTGTGGTCTTGCTTTTATTTTTTTTTGTGAAAATATTAGCATAGATCAAAAGTAAAATAAATATTTAAAATATATTTTTAAATATATAAAATATATTTAATATATTAAATATTTAAAAAGGTATATTTTTAAATATATAAAGAGGTATAGTCAAAGAAATCTCACTCTTTTCCTGATCTTCTTTCTCACCTCCCTTTCCTTTCCCTCTTTGGTAATCAAGTCCATTAATTTCTGAAGTATCCTTTCGGGGTGTCTTTTAATACAAAGAATCAAACACATACATAACCCTTCCTATGTTTTTTACATAATGATTGCATACCTGTATATACTTTTCCACCTTACTTTTTCCTTTAATATATCCTGAAAATCACTCCATATGTGTTCATAGAGCTCTTCCTAATTATTTTTTACAGCTGCAGAGTACACCATTGTGTGGATGTCATATAGCTTATTCAACTATTCTCCTGTTTGTAGGCATAGGAGTTTGTTCTAGTTTGCTAATGCTGCTGGAATGCAAAACACCAGAAATGGATTGGCTTTTATAAAAGGGGTTTATTTGGTTACACAGCTACAGTCTTAAGGCCATAAAGTGTCCAAGGTAACACATCAGCAATCGGGTACTTCATAGAGGATGGCCAATGGTGTCTGGAAAACCTCTGTTAGCTGGAAAGGCACGTGGCTGGTGTCTGCTCCAAAGTTCTGGTTTCAAAATGGCTTTCTCCAAGGATATTCCTCTTTAGGCTGCAGTTCCTCAAAAATGTCACTCTTAGTTACACTTGGGATATTTGTCCTCTCTCAGCTTCTCTGGAGCAAGAGTCTGCTTTCAATGGCCATCTTCAAACTGTCTCTCATCTGCAGCTCCTGTGCTTTCTTCCAAGTGTCCTTCTTGGCTGTAGCAGCTTGCTCCTTCTGTCTGATCTTATATAGTGTGACAGTAATTTAATTCAGACCCACCCAATGGGTGGGCCAATACCTCCTTGGAAATTATCCAATCAGAGTCATCACCCACAGTTGGGTGGGGCACATCTCCATGGAAACACTCAAAGAATTACAATCTAATTAACACTGATAGGTCTGCCCACACAAGATTACATCAAAGATAATGGCATTTGGGGGGTGGCATAATACATTCAAACTGGCACAGGGTTGTTTCCAATATTTTGCAGTTGGATATAATGCCCTGCTCATATGCTTTTGCACTGTTGGAGGAGATATATCTTCAGCATAAATTTGTAGAAATGAGATTGCTGTAGTAAAGGGCAAGCTGGTATGTTGTTTTATGAGTTCTTGCCAAATTCTACTCCATATAGATTTATCATTTTGCGTACCCCCCAGGAATGTCTGATAGGGCCTGTTTCCCCTAGCCTTGCCAACAGTGTGTAATGAAGCTTTTTCATTTTTTTTAGAATATAATAGTTGAAAAATAGTAGCTCCATTTACTTTTTTTTATTATTCATTTTATTGAGATATATCACATACCACACAGTCATACAAAACAAATCGTACATTTGATTGTTCACAGTACCATTACATAGTTGTACATTCATCACCAAAATCAATCCCGGACACCTTCATTACCACATACACAAAAATTACAAGAATAATAATTAAAGTGAAAAAGAGCAATTAAAGTAAAAGAGAACACTGGGTGCCTTTGTCTGTTTGTTTGTTTGTTTGTTTCCTTCCCCTATTTTTCTACTCATCTATCCATAACTAGACAAAGGGGAGTGTGGTCCTTATGGCTTTCCCAATCCCATTGTCACCCCTCATAAACTACATTTTTATACAATCATCTTCAAGATTCATGAGTTCTGGGTTGTAGTTTGATAGTTTCAGGTATCTACCACCAGCTACCCCAATTCATTAGAACCTATAAAGGGTTGTCTATATTGTGCATTAAGTGTGCCCACCGGAGTGAACTCTTGGCTCGTTTTGGAATCTCTCTGCCACTGAAGCTTATTTCATTTCCTTTCATTTCCCCCTTTTGGTCAAGAAGATGTTCTCCATCCCACTCCATTTACTTTTAATTTGTATTTCTCTTATTAAGAGTGAGGTTGACCAGCAGTTTGGACTCCTGAAGACAATTATATAATAATGTAGATTACAAGGGGTGACAGTGTGATTGTGAAGACCTTGTGGATCACACCCCCTTTATCTAGTGTATGGATGAGTAGAAAAATGGGGATAAAAACTAAAGGACAAATGTGGTGGGATGGGAGAATGATATGGGTGTTCTTTTTTCACTTTTATTTTTTATTCTTCTTCTGGTTCTTTCTGATGTAAGGAAAATGTTCAGAGATAGATTGTGGTGATGAACGCATAACTGTGTTATCATACTGTGGACAGTGGATTGTATACCATGGATGATTGTATGGTGTGTGAATGTATTTCAATAAAACTGAATTTAATAAAAAAAAAAAGAGTGAGTTTGAACATCTTTTTATATGTTTCAGGATCATCATTTACATATCTTATGTGTTTGAGTGTACCTGTGTGTTCATGTATGGGTGGGAACTGTCTACTTATTTCTTTGCTCAGTTTTTTTCTCTTTGGCTTTGATATTTTTCTCTCAAATTTTAAGAGTTCTTTAATTATATTGAGAATACTAGACTTTAACTATAACTTATGCTGCAAATAAGTTCTCCCACTTTGCCATTTGCCTTTGATTATGCCTGCAGTGTTTTTTGGTTTGCTAGTTTTTGCCATATATTTTTAATTTCAGTTTTGGCCCTCAAATTCTTCTAAGAGTTTCTCCCCAAGGAAAATACATAACAATGACTAAAAAAGACACTTGACCAAGGCATTTCATTTATTTTATTTTACCTTGCTTGTTACTTTGTCTGGACTCTTCATCTGTACCTTTCAATAGGCACTACAGTCTCCAGCAATACATTTATGGGGCTGTCACATTTCAGAGGAGCATTTGAGAAATCAATGCAAAGAACACAACTGGGTAAGTGGCGGAGGAGAACTAAAGCAATTTCAGTTGAGTACGTAGTTGATTCACGAGTAGATAAATATTTTATGATAATTATTAAGTCATTTCACTTAATTTTTTGTGGCAAAAAGATGTGTTCTGCTAGTATATAATCTATCACTTATTAAAGAAGTGCTTTAGGAATAAGATTGGGTCCTTAAAAACTATACAGTACATTAGATATATGTACTGCAAAGTGTTCAGGTATAAAGACAACATTCTTTGCAATCAGAACAAATGGTTTTTCACTCAGGGTTTCAAATGTTGATTTAATGAAACCAATTTCCTTTCTTATGTCATTTTTTTTGGACAATTTTTACATATCTCATGCCTTCATTGAAATAATTCAATGCGTTCATTTGTGTGCTCTTCTTATTTGTCAGTTAACTATCTAAATACAAATAAATGTCATTAAAATCCCCAAGTAATAGTATTAGAACCTTGCTCTTGAATTTTTGAATTCCCTATTAAACTTTTAGGCTTGTAAGAGCATCTGTATGATTAGGAAAGTTAACTTAATGTGACCCAAGAAAATTCAGGAGTAATATAAACTCTTAAAACAATTATTTCAAACTTTCTTTTTAAATTCATGTATTTATATTTGGTTATAAAAGGCCACTTTCATTGTAGACATTTCAGACAAAGAGAAAAGGATGAAAAATATTCCCTTAGTTCCAACACACCTTAAACATAAACAGTGTTTCATTTTGGTGTAGTTTCCTGTCCTTTAATTCATACAAATTGGAGACTTTTTTACAAATGTATTTTTTATGCACTGTATGCTGCTTTAGGTTTTTCCATGTATAATACTATAAAATATTTTATTTCACCAGATGTAAAATAATTGAAATAGCATTTCTGTATTTTTTCAGTCTTTTAAATTAAATTTATTTTGTAATTGAATGCACACTTTTCATTTGAATGTTTAAATATTTGTAGAAATGGCTATAGTAGAGAGAGAATTAAAGATAAATTTTAAATATCAGGTAAATTGATTAGAAAAATTAGTTGTCATATTCATTTTATAAGCTCATGTTGCATAATTAAGAATGAAAATGTTGTGGATCTCAATGGTTGTTAGAATTACATGTTCATCTTCAGAAGATAGTGGTAATGTTTATTTTTCCAGGATGCATAAATTTGGATTTTGATACTTGTATAAATCATTTTTGTTTAGTTCATATATTTTTCTAATTCCATGGTTCTATTTAAGGATCTGTGGAGAATAAAATAAGAGATTCTACTCTTGAGGTATTTTTATATTAGACATTAAAAATTGAGAATTTTTTTCATGATGCACTACGTGTATCCATTATTCTTATATAATTAAAGAAGCTGTAGGCTACAGAAAAATCATGCAGAAAGTTCAGACCTCCTATATTACCCTCCACCCCAAACACAGTGTTTTCCCTATCAGTAACACTTTTCATCGATGTGGTATCTTTGTTACAATTGATGAAATAATATTCCTATAATTGTACTATTATCTATAGTTCATAGTATACAGTAGGGTTCACTATATAGTACAGTTCTATGCATTTAAAAAATTTTATTTTAGTAACATCTATACAAATTAAAATTTACCTTTTTAATTCTACAGTGTTACTTACATTCACAATGTTGTGCTACCATCACCACCATCTATTACCAAAACTTTTCTATTACCCCAAACAGAAACTCTGCACACATTAAGCATTGACATACCAATCCCTATTCATACACTGACCCCTGATAAACTATATTTTAGTTTGTGACTCTATGAATTTGCTTATTCTAATTATTTCATGTAAGTGAAATCATACATCTGTCCTTTTGTGTCTGGCTTATGTCACTCAACATCATGTCTTCAAGGCTCATCCCTGTTGTCACATGTATCAGAACAACATCCCTTTTTAGGGCTGAATAATATTCCATTCTATGTATATACCACATTTTTTTAATTTAACTTAAAATTCAGGATTCGAGGTACAGGCATACCTCAGAGCTATCACAGGTTTGGTACCAGACCACTACAATAAAGTGAATATTGCAATAAAGCAAGTCATGCAAATTTTTGGTTTCCCAGTGCATATAAAAGTTATGTTTACACCATACTGTAGTCTATTAAGTGTGCATTATGTCCACAAAAACAATGTACATACCTTAATTAAAATGTGACACAGAGACACAAAGTAGGCATATGCTGTTGGAAAACTGGTGTCAATAAGACTCATTCCACTCTGGGTTGTCACAAACCTCAATTTGTAAAAAGCGCAATATCTGCAAAGAATAATAAAGCAAAGGTGTGCCTGTATAGAGGTTAACTTTTGTTCATTAAGAAAAAGTACAGTGTATATTGAAAATTGTTAAGTACTCAGGATTACTCTAAAATTATTGTCCAGGGCAGAAAAATATCAGCAAATATTATTTTTAAAAAAATGCAAATTTTAGTCAAAGGAAATGAAGTTGGAAACCTCTAATTGCCCTTTTGGAAACTGTTGACCATTTAAAACTTAAAAACATCCACCAGCATTTTCCTGGTTCTCTTACTTTTCTTATTTTCCTTCCTCTTTTATTTCCTTACCTGTGTGCATTTTTCAAAACTAGTATCAGAACTTCATTCCTTTTCATGACTGAATAATATTCCATTGTATGTATACACCACATTTTGTTTATCCATTCTTCTGTTGATGGAACTTGGGCTGCTTGTATCTTTTAGATATTTGGAATAATGACACTATGAACATTGGTACACAGTATATTTCTAAGTCCCTGTTTTCAATTCTTTGGGGTATATACCTATATACATGTTTAGGAAACCTAGAATACATTTTAATTATTTCCTGTCATATTCAACCAAGCGCCAGTGATCCTTCCTTTTTAATGCCTTGCTCACATGTACTTAATTCATTTCAGTTCTAAGTGCCATGATGTAAATTCTTATCAACTGATTCTTATTTTAATTACAGGAGTATTCTTTTAATTTCTTCTTCACAATGCACTGTCCACAGTGTTGCTAGGGTAATCTTAAATTTATCTTTCATAATATCACTTTCTTGTTCCACAATCCTCAAAAGTTCCACATCACCTTTTAGGTACTGTCCATTCCTGTAACCTGGTCCTGAAGGCTTTGCACTCCTGAACTTAATCTAACTTTCTGGATTTTTCTTACACTCATTCTTTTGTCACATATTGTCCCATCTGTGCTTTGCTTTGGCTTGTTATTTAGCTGCTTAGAATGACATTTCCCTCTGCCTTTTTTGCCTTTAATATTTCATACCAAGCAAATCTTATTTGTTTTGTGAAGCCTTCTTTTGAAGTTGTAGCATATGTAAGCATGCATTTATTTCACCCTTAATTGTATATCACATTGAGATAAACTCAATCCATAATTGTTTATTGTAAACTAAATTCAGTCCATAATCTTGAGAAATGTGTAGTCTAGAGCTACGCTATTCAACAGGGTGAACTGCAGCCATGGCAGGCTATGGAGAACATGAAATGTGACTAATGTGACCAGAGAACAGAATTTTAATTTTATTTAATTTTTATGAATTCACACTTACATTTAAAATCTGAAGCAATGTAAAAGATTTTTCCCTTAAACACAACTTTATTGTTTGGGTAGAACCATATTTTACTTGAATTGTTGCATGAAGTAAGAAATTGTTGTTGTTTGTAGTGTTCAGGGGGACTTGTGTGTTGTGTCTAGTATTACAATCAGACACATCATTCATGTGCTTTGTATCAATGGATTGATTCAGTTCCAGTTTTGGTCTCTATGGACCAATGCAACATTGTAATGTGTTTATATGACTCTTTAAAACAGACGGCACAAGTTACAGTGACATCTATGTGAGTCACAATTGGTAATATAATGGAAATACCTATTCGTATTTAATTATGATATAATTAAAATAATGTAAAATAATTTTCTAATGTAAGAATGGACATATTTCAAATTGAAAAATGAGAGCATGCTACTGATGCAGAAACAAGAGTAGATGCAGCAGCTATCACTCTGATGAATGGAGCAGTTGAAACAAGGTATGTGAAAATTGGCTACAACAGAGCAAAGCGAAAAAGCTATTTTCTTTGTAAAAAAATGAAAGATAATAAGGTGGACAATTTTAAAAGACATTTTCGGTGTATATATAGTGAATTTGATAAGAACTTTCCTCTAAATAGTCAAAAAAGAATCAACAAGTCTTTCCAAATGTTATCAATGATTGATTGACTCTAAATTGGTAAAATTGATATCTTTTTTTCACTTTAGGTGAGTCTTAGAAGAGACACTGTTCAATTAGCAGTGTGGGAAACTTTTGTCTCAAAGAACTTCCAAATCTATGAAGGAATGCCTGACAACATAGCTTCATGCATTCAGATTTCTGAAGAATGAAGAATTTAAAGAAGAATTTAAGCTAGATATGAAAAAAATTAGCTCCTATCACAATGACAGTACACTAGTGTATTGAAATTTTAAAACAAGAGATTTTGTTTCCCTTATTGCTTCATTCCTTTCAGTGATATATATTATGTATGGTCTAGTTTCTGAAGCAGACTCTGCAAAAAGTGTCATGAGTACACTTTTTAAAATGATACATTATATATGGGCATATGTTATAAATCATCGCCAGTTTGGGAAACTGTTGAAAGAAATAGAAAACAATGGATTTAATGATCGTGAGTTCTTTGCCAATGATCATTGGTTGAGTCATGGAAGAGTTTTAAAAGACTGACAGTGCTGTTATTCCAATCCAAGATTTTCTATAAGTGAAGATGTGCTTCCTAAGTATTCAACAATTAGAGACAAACAGTTGGTAGTGTGGTTTATATTCTCTCACTGGCATCACACTACATATGAACAATCTAACTTTGATGCTCCACGGAAAGGAAAACTTGTTTGTAGTTAGATCAACAAGTATGAGAACTTATGTTGAGATTGAAACTTTTCATAATACAAAGCAATAATAAATATTTTACACATTTTATATGAATCAGTATGCAGAGGATTTTAATTGTAATTGTCAATATTATATAAATTGGCTGCAAAACTACAAGAAATATTTGAAGAATGCCTTGTTGATATTTAGAGTTGCCTTTCAATTTATGCAACATTCTTTGAATTTGATATTAACAATACTTAGTTGATATAAAAATTAATGAATTATTTGACTGGGAAAGATGTAGCTTTGAAATTGATATGTTTTGTTTAAAAGTCCAACCAATTCTTTAAAAATAAGATGAACTAGTTTTGTTAACGTGGATATGAATATTAAAGGAAAATAAATTTTTGGTAGTCAATTTAGTTTTAAAACTTTTAAGTGTGTTTGGAAAAAACTCAAGTATATGTCTCTACTATTTTGCCTGTTAATTGTATGAAATCTATATATAGTTGAAGTATTTCTGATAAAAATTTAGCATTTGAATTGAGATGTCCTATAATGTAAAATACACACTGTATTTCCAGGAGAAAAAATAAAGCAAAATATGTCATAATGACTGTTTTATAAAGATTGCATGTTGAAATGATATTATTTTGGATATATTTTGGGTTAAATTAACATATTATTAAAAATAATTTCCCATTGCCTCTTACCTTTTTAATGTGTCTACCAGAAAATCTGAAATTACGTGTATGACTCTCATTTTATTTCCATTGGTTGGAGCGGCTGTAGACAACTCATATTGCGACATTGTATTACTATTAACTCCCGTAATGTTGTTTAACCTAAAAGGTACCTGCTTTATCTTCCCTACTAGATTAATTTCTCTTTGAGATGAGGAATCATGTCCTTCTTTTCTCATTTCTGCAACCTTTATGAAGAGTTGCCCAGAGCACATGAGACCCAGTTCCTGCACTCAAGAAGCTCATAATTTAATGCAAAAACATATGTAAACAAACAATTGAAATATAGAGACATGAGAGACCAGAAGATTAGATTCAAAAGGCTAGAGGTTTAAAGACTTAAAGTAGTCACCATAGCACTCCAGCACTCAGAAAAGTGCTATGTCCTTTGAGACTAATGTAATAAATGGAATTTAAATCTTTGAATGTAGAGTGGAGTCAGACTCATGGGGGAAAATGCTTGTGGGAAAGTAAAATAACTGTGAAAGAAAATTAATTAAATTACAGTCAATGGATTTGGATGGAGGTCTTGTTTTCAGGTCAAGTTCATGTTGGAATTAAGGCTGTTTCCAAGGGATGGCAGAAACTCCTAGGTTGGTTTCCGAGTTCGCGAGTAGCCAAATACAGTAATATGAGACTATACATCTTATCGTATCTTCCAGGTTAAAGGATGTTCCTCACTTTGCAGTGGTGTTTGAAACAAGGACCATCTCCTTAAACAAAGATACAAAAAGAAAGCAGCTCTTTTTTAAGTGCGAAAATAGCTTAGGACTCTCTTATTGCTTCTGCTTTGGTGCCCTCAAGTGGTCATTTGAAACCCGTCATTTAAGGTATTGCATTATCTATGCAATGTGCTTATTTGCAACTATGTACCATCCTTGCATTAATTAGCTTTTGCCAAATATGTTACCAACAGATTGTCCCTTTGAAGATGGATTTTTTGGCTAAATTATTCTAGAGAATTTTCCTTTCTAAGTTAATGGAGGTGACTACCATTTTATAGGTGGATGTTTGTTCATGTTAGACATTATAAGGCACAGAAGCAGTGATAAAATACTGGACTCTTGGTAAATGTTTGGAGGGAAAGAAATAAGTGAATCATTAGTCTCTTGAAAATTCTATAGAAATGTTTGTGCCAAAAGAGAAAATGTGGAACTTTCCAACATTGAAGGAGTGCTCCTGGAACGGCTAAAGGTTGACTGGTGGCAGAAATGGCCACCTTCTATCTATGTCTTAAACTACATATTCTATCTTAAACTACATAGTTCTTTAAACTTCTCCTGGGTTGAAGAGATGAGGTCTATGGGTCATGGACAAAGTCTTTCCAATAGCCTTAGAAACTCTATATACACAGTACCCCATCTACTCACATATACCTATTATGCCATAGCTAGTGTAGTAAGTGACCCAATGAAGATTCCCAGTTGTTAAATATCACAGTAAATGAATATATCCCAGTTACAGGAGATGAACTTTATACCCATTCTTTCAGGAGCAATTGCCTGATTTCATTGGGAAATTTGTATGTTATATTTTCATTCCTGAAAAAAAGAATGAAATGAAACCACTTCGGTGTGATGATTGAGATTTTGTCTTTATTACAGCACTTGTTTTGTGAAAGTTCAGAGCCCTCCATAGTCAATTATTTCATTACTCTTAATACACTTCCTCTAAGGTGATGTAGTTGTACTTCCTAATGTAAGTGCTCAAATTCTTCAATTTAATAATAAAATAACAGGCAGGACTGGAAAACAAAAAGGATTTCAGAATTGATAGCTGGAAGAAGTAGAAAGTATTCTGAGTGCAATCAACTAGAAATTAACTGATATAGAAGCTTAGCTCATTAAGAATAAAAATTATAAAAGATTGACCCAGGTGATAATTTAGACATTGTGTAATGTATTTCTTTATGTTCTAAAACACAATGCTAGGACATTGTAAAATGTCTTCTCTTTACAAATTACAAAGGAGAAAGTGGGATCAATGATATGCCAGGATTCTGTTTTATGATATTTCTGATGAGCATGTTCCCTAAGCATTTACAGATTTTTGCTATTGTGAAATGAATCTAATTATGTTTTTAAAATTAATAGACAGTACTTTAGAGGAGTTTTAGATTTACAAAAAAGAAAGTATGGAGAATTCCCATATACCCCTCTCTCCCTGCCCACAGTTTCCCCATTACTAACATCTTGCATTGGTGTGGCACATTTGTTATGTGGGAATTTTCTGTAAGGGTTTTATATTATTTTTTCAACTGTCCTGTAAGTTTCAAATTAATTCAAAATAAAAGTTTAAGAGGAACAAAAGGAGGTTAAAGAGTGGTTGGAATGGTCAGGAAATGAGATTAGTTAGGTGTAAGTGATGAGAAAAAGAGAGCAATGCTTTGAGGGTACAAAGTCAAAGTTTGGGATCAGTTTTAATGATGGAAAGATAAGATTATTAGGCAGAGTGAAGTGGTATAGAGATTGAGAGATCCAAGAACATAAAGAAAAAGAAGAATTTAAGCCAATGAATGGAGAAGTTTGGAGACTATGAAATCAAGTTTATACTTGAAAAGAAAGAGAGGATCATCATTTTCAGAGACAGGGAGGAAGAAAAAGTATGGGAGTGAATGTGCATGGGTTTAAAGGCCAATGAATTGCCTAAAGTTTTAATGGTGAAACATCAGCCATAAAAGTAGTATTCTCATGGATGGGCTGGCTAATGGCATTGGAAAATGCTTTGAGGGAAAAAGAAGGGAACAAAATATTTGCGTTCAATATGATGTCAATTTGATAGAAAGAGTGAGACACAGAGAGAGAGAGAGCAAGGAAAAAAGTTGCAAGAAAAATGAGGGAAAGAAAGAAAGGAAAGAGAGAGAAAAAGAAGGAAAGAATGAATGAAGGAGGGGAGGAAGGGAGGAAAAGAGGAAGGAAGGGAGGGAGGAGGAAGGAAGGAAGGAAGGGAGGGAGGGGTACAGGGAAAGCAATGAAGGCATCATGAGGCCACAAGAGCAAGAGGGAGAGGTGAACACTTTTGGGGAATGGAGAACTAAGTCAAAATATCTCAGCTACCAGGGCCACTTTTGGACACAGTCGATTTAGAAATGACAGTAATCTAGGGGACTGTTCAATTCTATCCGAGAAATTTTGGATGATTGTGAATTCTATTATTTCTGCTAGCATGGGGGAAACTAGGGTAGTATCCCTTTAGAAGAACGGAGCCAGTCCCAATAGAAAGTTGGTTTTAGGTTTAGCTAAAGTGCAGTGAGGATTAGATGGATTGGTAGTTGGACAACGCAAGACAAATGAAACAAATGTTAATAAACAAAGGCACAGAAGGGGGCTGGGGAAAGATATATTGCCCTTTAAGAGACTGCTGCTTAGAACTAAAACTATTTTAATATCTAGTAGTGAAAAAGTGTGGACTGGACTAGAAAGTAATGAAGCATCTGTAGGTAGGAAAGGTTCACAGAGACAAAATTCAAAGGTAAATGAAATTTCAAGAGGTTGAATAAATCTTAACATAAAAGTAAAGGCAATTTATAAATCTCATATGCCACAGGAATCTGAAGTTCATAAAGAACAGGGTGTTTTTTTTATTTCCACATAGGTGCAGTGGAATTTGATGAAGTCCTGGAAGATCCTCAGTCCCCAAATCCCCCCTTTATTATTTTTCTCAGAAGTTCACCATTAAAAGCAGATTACTTTGTTCAAGTATTTTCTGTAAAAAGCTGGCTAGACTTCCAGTTAACATGGTGGATTGAAAGGACACCTGTATTTATAATGGCTCATACCCTCAGAAACAAAGAGAACAGAAAGAGTGATGAGAGTTACAAAAGTTCTGGAAGCTGGAAAGTAGATGAATATGTGGTAATTAACTTCCACAGGCTGAAGAAAATGCAAAACTAAGATGGCAGTGGACAATACCCAAAACTAAGTTGTTTTGCACTATAAAACCTCAGAAAGCTCAGGAGTCACTTATATCTAGTAATTCTAAAAGTGAGATTTATGTGAAGCTGCAAACAGAAGTAGTGGTTAATCATCAATATAAGAAAAATTTGGATTTCTGTTTCTGAGAGAACATGGTTTCCATGTAATGTATATAGAAAGATTTAGTAATAAAAGTGAGTCCTCTAAGAAAGTTTCTGTATGCTGGATTCCCAAATAAGTTTTTGACTTGTGAATAGCCTCAGAAAAACTGTTCCTTCATTTCTTTAGAAGCTCGATGCATCTCCATTACACATTCAAACCCAGCATTTTTTTTAAAATGAAGGTTTATACATCAGCAATCCTTAATTATAAAATAAGAGAGTTTTTAGCTTGAGTCATCCTTCTTAATAGGCAGCTGGTCTCTTTTACCAACCGATATTTCACATTAAATTGTCCTCCAGATATTTTATCAAAATGGCTTGTGGCATATACCCTACATTTACCTCATGTCCCTTTTGTGGTTCATTGTAAATTTGCACAATGAGTGAGTCTGGGAGACAGCTGCAAATATTCTGGTTTCAATACACACAGCGTATTTGTTAGCAATTACATCTCAGCTCCTCTTTCTGAACTTGTATTCTCAGTACAGAGCAGTGATGGCAAATTAATTATTACAATGAGCTGCACTGGGTACTCCCTTTCCTATAATGCAAACTGAAATTCTTCCAAATCATGCCTCATTCTAACTGTCAGGAAGCAGAGATAAAGGAAATACTGTCTCCATATGTTTGAAAGTTCTTTGGGTCTCCTAAATTTGTCTTCCTAAAGATAATATTATTGTATCTTGAATGCCTAGAGAAATTTGCCAGAAATACTTATTGTCCTGAACTGTGCTTTTCAAATTTTTCCACTACTATATCTCCAATGGTACATAGTCTAAGATCATGGAAAGGGTGAATCTCAATTTTAGCTTAAAAATTATACTGTTTTTATGTTCCCACAATAAAAGGCTCAATTTTGTATATCACAATGCTCAAATTACTGCCTAAAGTAGCAAAAGATGTTCCACGAGATTGTCCCAAGATTATGCTATGAATCTGAGTCTACTTGGGCACACCTCGTCATATTCTTTGGCTCTGTGCATTCTGGATTTGAAAAGTAAAAGAAAGGATTCCTCACAAGTAATCAGGAACTGAAGTTGCCTCTAAACTCATTAAGATTTCTTTTTCTTTTATCCTTTTGAAAAGTTAGTTTTTTTTAAATTTGGCAGTTACTGAACACTTTCTTGTAAGGTCTTACCAAGGACCAACCATCCATAGTTTGTCCTCCAATAATCCAATAATCTTTTAAAATACAAAATTCTGAATTAATGATTTTGAGTATATAAATATATATTTATCATTGTTCTTAGGTATGCAGGCTATAAAGTCAGACAACTAGGGTTTGAATCACAATCTTCCATTTTCTTGATGTGTGATATTGAGCTATTTAGTTAACTATTCTATGTCTCGTTTTTCTCACCTATAAAATGCAGGTGAAAATAGTAACTACCTTTTAGAGTCATTGTTTAAAATTGTGCCTGGCAATAATGCAACTACAATAGTGTTATCTCTCATTCTTGGATAAGAAAATATTCTACTTTGAATCCAGAGGGAGAGAAATTCTAGCTGCAACAAAGCTTTTAGTAATTTCCCAAAATTATAACCCCATATACCTGTTTTCTAGAATTTTCCTGTATAGAAATAGTGACTATTTCTCCCTGGATATTCGCCAGTTCTGTGAAATATTGACAGATCTGTATGTGTAGCAATTCTCAACAAAAAGCCAAAAAAAAAAAAAAAAAAAAAAAGAAAGAAAAAGGGAGGGAGAATAATAGTCATCTTGATAATGAACATTGAGAAAGAAACATATACGTTTTTTCACCCATTCATTCACTCACTCACATATGTACCACCTGTGGTGGGTTGTCCTCATAAGTTGAACACCAATGAAAGTTCATACCCAGGTCCATTTTTTAAACAAGCAATGTGTTAATTCCTAACTTTTGATTAGGTTCTCCATTTCTGCTTTGGGGTGTATATGTATTCCAGTGTCAGCTGGGTTCTTATTACTGCTGGAAATTTTTTCTCCAGGTCTGTCTGTTTCCTACAGTGGCTTTTCTAAATCCTTTCTTTTTAAACCCCTCAACTCTACCACTCTCCCTTCACTTTTTGCTGGTAATCCATTGCAGATTTTTTGAAGATGCTCAAGGGCATTTACGGTAAACTTCCTCAACTCTCTGCTCCTCCTAGAAACTGAAGTGTATGTGAAACCATGCCCTCACCCTTCTTCAGAGAAGAGTCCCTCTTTGCCAATGGTTAATCCTTTACCTAAATTCTTCATCCTGATCAAGTTCTTTGTTTCAATTTCTAAGTCCTGTCCTTCTCACCCAGCTCGTTAGCAGAATCAAAGCAGCACCTTCTCCCCACTTCACCGTACTCACTAAACCCTATTGTTTTAGCATCTTAATAGGAGTTCCCTCTTCCAACAGGCCCATATGTTTTCCACCCAAAGACCTGACATCTGCAAGTAAGGAAAATTAGAAGCCATTTTAAAACAGGCTTAGCTAACAACCTACTGTTATGGATAATGAGTAAAATAAAACTGTCTATAAAATAATCTCAGAAATCATACAGTATTTTAAGAAAAGTGGCCCACATAGAAAATAAAGAAGTTGTCATCTTAATATATTTACTGTGTGACTTCCTGAGATTTGGACATGGCAGAAATTGTAAAGGAACAGCCTCTGTCCTCCAAGAGTTTAACCTCTAAAGAGGAGGATATCAGCCCTTCAACAGGCTAATGAACAATTGTGGAAGATGTACAGGAAATGAGGTTGTATTAAAGTTGTTATAATCTTCTGATACTTTAGGCAGGAAAAGAACTGGTATTATATTCTTCAAATATTTTGCTGGGAAAAAACTGGTGCAGAGACACTGATGTTACCTGGTTTTTAATATTTATGTACTGAAATCTCAAGGGGACACTAAATGACTCATTAAGATGTATTTGTTTCACTTAAATTGTGATTATTAAATTTCTAAGTCTCTGAACACCAACTATAGATCCATATTTCTCTCTTTCTATTTCATTACTCCCTGATAATTTTATTTTATGCTGTTTTGGAATTCATCACATAAAATGCTATATGTTTTCACATTGTGTTATGCTATTGTTGCCTGATTCTCAATGACATAGCGAACACTTAAAAAAAAAATAGCTGGCTCTCTCTTAAGGAATATTTTTCAATCAACTGACAGTTTAAGAATGAGGCAAAGGGGAAAAATAATCATGTTTTAATAAAGCTATATTGACACGCATTTGCTCTTAAATTACAAAGGCATTTATACTAAAAGATAAAGAAAATAATGATAGGCTACCTAAAATGTTTGCAATAAAGAAATTTGCAGTTCAAAGGAAGTTTTAACTAAAGACTTTTTTCCATATCTAAACATGAGAAAGTCACCAAACATGGCCAGACTTGATGTCTGGGTAGCATACACCACTCTAGCTACCATTATAAGCTTCTCATGTTAACCATCAAATCACTGGAAACAAAAGCCTACAAATATAGTTTCTCTTTAGCATCTCCTCTCTGTTCCTTAATCCATTGCAATTTGGCTTCTTTCCCCAAATATTTATATAACATTATTCTCTAAGGTCAAGAATTACTTCTATGTTGCTAAATCTAATGGGCATTATTCTGTCCTAATTTTACTTGATGATTAGCATTATTGACACTATTCTCCACTTCTCCTTTTAAAACACTCTCCCTCAGCTTTTTTGAGTCCATTTTCCTGTTTTCTTCATAACTTTCTTGCTGTTCCTTTCTAGTCACCTTCTTGGCTCCTTTCCTTGACTCAGAATGTCTGGACTCCAAAATAAACTTAGATATACAAATTAGAATCCCAGTGTGAATAAAGGAATGAATAAATGAACAAATGCATAAACCATCCACCAGTTGTTTTGATTTCAGAGCACCAAGGAAGATCCTCTACACTACAAAATGATGGAAATACCCTTATCAGGAAACAAAGCTTTGTAGGCTGATCTCACACTACAGAAGAACTTGGACTCAGAAGGCTTGAGTACTACCCTAACAGGTACTGGTGTGTGGCTCTCACCAGTTCACCTTTAAAATAATATTAACAACAACAACAATAATAATTTACAGGGTTATTGTGAAGATCAATCAAGATATAAAAATGTAAAAAAAACTCTTTGTAAATTATGACACACAATACTTGTATAATTATTCCTGGGTTAGATAACACATTGAACACAATTCATTCTAAAGTACAAAGGAAATAAGTTCCTTTGTCTGCCTGGACTCTCGTCCTTAGATAAGGACCATCTATGTGTTGGTCAATTGCCATCCTATAAAGCAAACTTATTTTTGCATATTGTAGGAGGACTCTGGGTCATTGCCTGGGTTTTCCCTAAACTGTTTCTGATCCGATTTCTTTTTCCTCAACACAGAGCAAGCCCGTGGGCCTGTCTGTGGTACAGGGCTCAGTGTTTGCCATGGTTTCACCTGTCTCCCTAGAGCCTGGGTCTCAGCTTAGTCTTACACTGCTTTGACCCCTAGAACTCTCATTGCCTTTACCTGGTTCCTCAGATCAGCAATACTTTATACCATTCTTGTAGTGTCTATTCACATCAACCTGGATAGGGATAGAACTGAAGAATAATGGTGATGATTTCAAACAATTGGGATTAATAGGGAAGTC
The DNA here is from genome assembly GCF_015220235.1 of Choloepus didactylus. Classification (NCBI taxonomy): domain Eukaryota; kingdom Metazoa; phylum Chordata; class Mammalia; order Pilosa; family Megalonychidae; genus Choloepus; species Choloepus didactylus. The sequence continues at coordinate 5,013,210 of NC_051308.1, read as the reverse complement.
CAAATGATATAGCTCATGCCAGAATGGCAGAATTAACCAAGTACAGAGAAAGAAGAGTGATGATGTTACTGAAATACGCAAAGGATAGCACTCAAATTAAGGTGAATTTTCACATTTCAATTCTCTTTTTCAGTTTTCCTACCAAAGAGAAGTCCTACTCTTGTCACTTGAATTTTGAAAGATTAGAAGAGTTCCTTATGGATCCTGAAGATTAGAGTCAGCAGAGAGTTTGGAAGAAGATTTTCCAGATGGAAAGAATGTATGCAGAGCAGAAAGAGTTGGAAGATTGAAGATAAATTTCCTTTGCCTTAGAATTTAGCTAAGATCAACTCTACTCCAACACTTTTCTTTAAATCTGTTTCACTAGTACAGATGCTTCTGCACTAAAGTCTTTTAGGGGAGTTGAAGCAAATCTTGGTTCTTTTAAGTGGCTGCTATCAAATGGCCATTCTTATGAGGATATTCTGGTGCCCAATTTGTGAATGTAAAATTTCCATGAAATTTTAAAATAATTTCACTAATTACATGGCTATGATTCTTTGCTTATCAAGAATGAGCACCCCTTCAGGGTAACCAACTCAATTATAAAATGAGTACTGTGATGGTTTGGAGCTGTATGTACCTAGAAAAACATGTTCTTAAGCTTAATCCATGCCTGTGGGTGTGATCCCATTATAAGTAGAACCTTTTGATGAGGTTACTTCATATAAGGTGTGGCCCAGGATGGGTATTAATCCTATTACTGGAGTCCTTCATAAGGAGAATGAAAATCCGTGGATAGAGAGAAAGCCACAGGGAGCAACCAGAAGCTGAAATTCAACAGCATCCAGAAGGGAACAGAGAAACAAGAGAGGCTGCCATGTGCATTTCTGTGTGACAGAGGAGCCAAGGACCAAGGATCACTGGCAGCCATGCCCAGAACTCCAATCTTCAGGAAGAGGATTGCCTTGATGGTACCTTGATCTGGACTTTATTCCAGCCTCAAAACCACGAGCTAATACATTCCCATTGTTTAAGCCAACCCATTGCATGGTATTTGCTTGAGCAGTCTAGGAAAATAAAACAGATTTTGGTACCAGGAAAGTAGGATGCTGTTATTACAAATACAAAAAATGTAGATACAGCTTTGGAGTTGTGTAATGGGTAGGAAGCCAGAAGAATTATGAGGTGCTTGATAGAAAAAGCCTAGATTGCTTTGAAAAGACTGTTGGTAGAAGTATGGACATGAAAGGTAATTTCAATGAGGCCATAGAAGGAAATGATGACTGTCTTATTGGAAACTGGAGGAAAGGTGATTCCTGTTTTAAAGTGGCAGAGAACTTGGTGAAATTGAGTTCTGATATCAGATGGAAGGTGGGACTTGAGTGATAAACTTGGATATTTAGCTGAGGAGATTTCCAAGCTAAGTGTGGAATGTGCAGCCTAGTGTCTCCTTGCAGCTTATAGTAAAATGCAAGAAGAAAGGGCTAAGCCAATAACTGAACTCTTGAGCACAAAGAAACCAGAATTTGATAGTTTGGAAAACTCTGAGCCTATCCAGATAGTGTGCTCTGAGACTAGGGTCAGAGTGGCTCTATCAGGGACCTCCCTGAGCTTCTGGAAAGTGAGTTCCCAGAGAACAGGGCTACATATGAGGGTGTAAATGAATATGGATCCAGTCAGATATTTCAGTAGAAGTCAGAATTGGAAATCCAGTTATGCAGGAAGGATCTCTGGAAAATCCTTTTGTGTGAATGTTTGGACCCTGTGAACTACAGGTAAAGCTAACACATTTTATGTGAGATTTGTTTGAGTAGAACCACTGCAAGCCTGGACTTAAAGGGACTGAGAAAAAACAAACTGAAGGAAGAATGACTTCAAGGAAAGAACCATAGAAGCCGAGGTCTGTACTGAAGATGTCTACTTGGTCCAAGAGAGCAGACCCACCCATATGTGTGGAAAGGATGGGTCTGTCCCTGTCCTTGGAGGGGGCAGGTCTTCTGCCCTGGTGCTTGGAGGGGGCAAGGATAAACCCTATGTCCTGGCATTTGTGGAGAGCCTGGCCACCATCTTGATGTTTGGAGAGGGTGGAGCCTTCATCCTACTGTTCGGGGACAGCATGATCACTGCGCAAGCACTTGGAAGGGGTGAGGCTGCCATTCCCTCAGGCCCAGAGGACAAACCTTGATCTGTAACCTTGCAGTCTAATGGAGTTTGCCTTGCTGGGTTTCAGAATTGTTTGGTACCCATGACTTCTGTTTTTCTTTCAATTTCTCCCTATTGGAATGGGAATGTCTATCCTATGCCTGTTCCTCCTTTGTTTATTGGAAGCAGATAATTTGTTCTCTGGGTTTCACAGGTCCACAGTCAGAGGGGAATTGTAACCCAGGAGAGACCACACCTATAATTGATTTTAATGAGACTCTATACTTAGCATCCTTACTGAAATGACTTAAGGTTTTTGTGATATTTGTGATGGGATGAATGTATTTTGCATGTAGAATGAACATGTCTTTTTGAGGTCCAGAGGGTGGAATGTAGTGGATTGGAGCTGTACATACCCCAGAAAAAAACATGTTCTTAAACTTAATCCATTCCTGTGGATGTGAATCCATTGTAAGTAGAGCTTTTGATGAGTTTACTTCAGTTAAACGGTGGAACATCTCAATCGGGATGGGTCTTAATCCTATTAATGGAGTCCTTTATAGGAGAATGAAATTCAGTCAAAGAGGAAGCAAAAGGCTGAAATTCAACAGAATCTGGAGGAGAATGGAGGGGCCAGGAGAGGTTGCCATATGCATTGCCATGTGACAGAGGAGTGATGGATTGCCAGCAGCTGGTCTTCAGGAAGAAAGCATTGCCTTGATGATGCCTTGATTTGGACTTTTTCCTGTGCCCCAAACTGTGAGCCATTAAATTCCACATTGTTTAAGCCATACCTTTGCACAGTATTTGAGTAGCCTAGGAAACTGAAACAAGTACCTGTTAATAATAAATTATTAATGTTAAATGACAGTATAATTTTTCATAAGGGATAAAGACACAGAGAAACTTTATCATTATAATGTATATTTACCTAAAATCAATGCTTAGATGCACTAGGGAGATAAAGCCTGAATATCAAGATAGGGTGAAAAAAGTATGTGATTAATTTTTCCTTAGAACAATTCAATTTTTTTAAAAAAAAATCTTATCCAACATCTGAGATATTCAAAAAGATATTTAAAGAACAATAAAACCTATACCCATGATTCCTTCAACCAACTTAAGAAATAAAATATTTTATTAATGTCATTGAAAAGCACTATGTACAAATGCTGAGCTAGCTTCACACTCTCAATGAAGTTAACCACTGTCCTAAATTTGTTGTGTTTCATTCCTATGCCTTTAATATTTAAGTATGCATCCATAAGTAATATTTAGTATTGTTTCCATGTTTTGAAATTGTATATAAGCAGTTTTATACTATGTATTTTTTTAACTTTTTATTTTGAAGTAATATCAAATATACAGACAGTTGCAAAAATAATACAAACCCCATACAGAGAATTCCAACATATATCCTCCCATATACCCAGATCTACTAATTTTAGCATTTTGCTATCCTTGTCATATCATCCATCCATCCATCCATCTATCTATCTATCTATCTATATATCTGGCTAGCTAGCTAGCTAGCTCTATTTTCTGACCATTTTAGAGCATGTTGCACACATCGTACTCCTTGAACACGTAATAATTCCCTGTATATTTCCTATTAACAAGAATAGTCACTTATATAATCAATCACCTTAATTTCAGTTATCAAATTCAAGAAATTTAACATTGATATGAAGCTTATTTTCTATATTCCACTTTTTCTTATGTTTAATACACTGGTTTTTTTGTTTGTTTGTTTGTTTGTTTGAGATTCTTCTTCTACATTCTTAGCTTCCATCCAGTACCATGTATTGCATTTAATTATCTCTTTAGTTTATCTTTTTTCTATTTTTTAATTGTAGAAACATATATACAAAATAAATCTTCCCATCCCAACCCCTCCCTTGCCCATCATTCAGTGGGATTAATCATATTGACAATGTTGCAGTACCCTCCCCAACTTCTATTGCTAGAACTTTCACTGCACCCCACAAAGAAACCCTACACTCATTTTGCATTAATCCCCCTTTGCCCCCCGTCCCCATAACCTGTATTCTACTTTTTGTCTCTAAGAATTTGCATATTCTCTGATATTTTCTTTGTGATTACCATGGAGCTTAAATTGACAGCAATCTCATTTACTTTGATACTAACTTAATTTCATGAGCATACATAAACTATGTTCCTATCTGTCTTCATCCCACAACCTTTATATAGTTTTTGTCACATGTTTATACATTATGAGTCCCAAACCACTGACTTATCATTACCTTTTATTCATTTGCCTTTTAGATCTTATAGGAAGTAAAAAGTGGATTTACAAATCAAAAATTAAATAGCACTGGCATTTATACTTAACCATGTTGTAATCTCACTGGAGGCTTTTATTTCTTCTTGCAGCTTTGATCTATTGTCTATTGTCATTTCCTTTCAACCTGCAGAACTCTTCAGCATCTCTTGTAGGGCTGATCTAGTGGTGACAAACTCCCTCAACTTCTGTCTATCTGTGAAAGTATTAATCTCTTATTTTTGAAAAACAATTTTGCTGAATCTAGAATTCTTGTTTGCCAAGTTTTTGCTATCAGGCCTTCAAATATGTCATCCCACTACCTTCTTGCCTTCATGGGTTCTGATGAGAAATCAATACTTAATCTTAGTTAGGTTCCCTTGTATGTGACATTTGCTTCTCTCTCACAGTTTTCAGAATTCTCTTTTTATCTTTGGCAATCAACAGTTTGCTTATAATATACTGTGGCATGGGTGTATTTGGGCTTATCCTATTTGGAGTTCATTGAGTGACTTGGATGTGTATATTTAAGTCTTTCATTAAATTTGGGAAGTTTTCAGTTATTGTTTCTTTGAATATTTTTTCTGCTCCTTTCTCCTTTTCTTCTCCTTCTGAAACTCCCATAGTGTGTATAGCAGTACACTTGAGGGTGTCCCACAGGTTTCTCGGTTTCTGTTCACTTTTCTTCATTCTTTCTTCTTTCTGCTTTTCAAACTGAATGATTACAATTGTCTTATCTTCAAGTTCTCTGATTCTTTCTTCTGCCAACTACAATCTGCTGTTGAAACCCTCTAGGAAATTTTTAATTCCTGTTACTGTGGCCTTCAGCTCTGAACGCTTTTCATAGCTTCCATCTCTCCTTTGCTATTCTCTTTGCGTTCATCTGTTGTTTTCCTAATTTCCTTTAGTTCTTTGTCCATGTTTTCATTTTAGTCTTTGAAAATATTTAGGACCATTTTTAAAAAGTCTTTGTCTGGTATGTCCCAGTCTGGTCCTTCTCATTCATGGTCTCTAATGCTTTAATCTTCTCCTCTGCCTGCGTCATCACTTCCTGTTTCTTTGTATGTTTTGTTGAATGCTGGACATTTTGATATTTTAATATGTAATAAGCTGGAATTTAGACTCTGAGGTGTCTGTTCCTTAAAGTTGTATCCAGCTAGGGTTATGATAGAGCCCTCCTTGAATGCCAGTACCAAACCAAAAAAAAAAAAAAAGAAGAAGAAAGTATTTTTTCCAGTCTTTGCTAACTGACATGTGGGAGCTCTTTTCTTCAGGGCTTATCCATACAATAAGTTTAGAGTATAGCTCCAGGTCAAAATATAGGGGCCTCCCTGATCCCTTCTGCACCTGTGACTTGTCTTGAACATGCATGTGTGGCCCTAGGAATCCCCCTGTTTACGCAGTTATGAATATCACCTCTTCCCTAGAACACAGTTTCCTCATGCAGCGTATATCCTACAGTAATCCCTTGCTCCAGGTAGCATAACTTGACTGCTCTCCCACAGCATTCTTTAGGAGAACTTGGTGAACCTTCTTCTTCACAAAGGGTAAGTTCTGGGACAGCAATTCCTCAGGCCACTACTAGACAGATTGTGACAGAAATACATGCTTCCCTTATGGGCATGAGGGTTACTCTGCTCCCTTCAGAACTGGGACCAGGGATCTGCATAATGGAAACATGGACCAGCTCCCTGCTGAGTCAGTGAGGGGTAGGGGAGGGTTAACTTTTAAGTAGCATTTTTCTTGATTTGGCCCACAACCAATTACTGCTGTTCCTTAACTATTTTCTGGAGCTTTGAGAAAGATATTTCTGCAGTTCTTGTTGGTTGTTAAAAGCTGCTGTGGTTGTAAGGAGCCCTGAGGTGTCTTGCTCTGCCATCTTGGTTGGGATGGGTTGTTCGTCTTTTTATTGTTGAGTTTTAGAAGTTTTTTCATGTATTCTGGATATTAAACCCTTATCAGATATGAGACAAACAACTATTTTCTCCCCTTCCATAGGTTGTCTTTTCACTTTCTTGATAATGTCCTTTGATTCACACATGTTTTAAATTTTGATGAAGTCCAAATTATGTTATGTTGCTTATGCTTTTGGTATCATGTTTAAGAATCTGCTATAAATCCAAGGTCATGAATATTTTTTTCTATGTTATCTTTTAAGAATTTTTGGCTTTAGCGCTTTATATATTGTGATCCATTTTGAGTTCATCTTTTAATATGATGTGATGTAGGGGTCCAATTTCATTCTTTTGCATGTGAATATACAGTTTTCCCAGCACCATTTGTTGAGAAGCATTCTTTCCCTATTGAATTATCTTGGCATTCTTGTTGAAATGCAATTGACAATAAATGTAAGGATTTATTTCTGGATTCTCATTTCTATTACATTGATCTATATTTAGCACATTCCATACCATACTCTCTTGATTACTGTAGCTTTGTAGTAAGTTTTGAAATAGGTAAGTAGGAAACATCAAACAGTTTTTCTCTTTAAGGTTATTGTAATAATTCTGGATCAGGTGAATTTTCATATTAATTTTAGGATCCCATTTTCATATTCTGCAAAAAGCTAGTGGGATTTTGATAGGGATTGCCTTGAATCTGTATATCAGTTTGGGGAGTACTGTCATATGAGCAATACTAACTAATACCAATCCATGTACATGAGATACCTTCCATTTTTTTAGATCTTCTTTAATTTTTTTCATCAATTTTTATACTTCTTAGTTTACAAGTCTTACATTTCTGTTAAATTGATATTTAATTATTTTATTCTCTTTTATGCTATTCTAAATGGAATTAATTTAATTTTTGAATTGTTCTTTGCTAACGTAGAAATACAATTAATTTTTTATATTTTATTTTATAAACTTGAACTTGTTTGTTAGTTACAGTAGGTATTTGGCAATTCTTAAGGATTTTCTAGATACAGATGATGCCATCTGAGTACAAAGATAGTTTTACTTGTTCTTTTCTGATCTGGGGTATCCTTTATTTCTTTTTGTTACATAATTGTCCTGACTGTAACCTATAGTACAATGTGTGTTTTTTTTTAATCTTCATTTTATTGAGATATATTCACATACCACGCAGTCATACAAAACAAATCATACATTTGATTGTTCACAGTACCATTACATAGTTGTACATTCATCACCTAAATCAATCCCTGACACCTTCATTAGCACACACACAAAAATAACAAGAATAATAATTAAAATGAAAAAGAACACTGGGTACCTTTGTCTGTTTGTTTGTTTGTTTCCTTCCCCTATTTTTCTACTCATCCATCCATAAACTAGAAAAAGTGGAGTGTGGTCCTTATGGCTTTCCCAATCCCATTGTCACCCCTCATAAGCTACATTTTTATACAATTGTCTTCAAGATTCATGGGTTCTGGGTTGCAGTTTGATAGTTTCAGGTATCCACCACCACCTACCCCAATTCTTTAGAACCTAAAAAGGGTTGTCTAAATTGTGCGTAAGAGTGCCCACCAGAGTGACCTCTCGGCTCCTTTTGGAATCTCTCTGCCACTGAAGCTTATTTCATTTCCTTTCACATCCCCCTTTTGGTCAAGAAGATGTTCTCCGTCCCACGATGCCGGGTCTACATTCCTCCCCGGGAGTCATATTCCACGTTGCCAGGGAGATTCACTCCCCTGGGTGTCTGATCCCACGTAGGGGGAGGGCAGTGATTTCACCTTTCAAGTTGGCTTAGCTAGAGAGACAGGGCCACATCTGAGCAACAAAGAGGCATTCGGGAGGAGGCTCCTAGGCACAACCATAGGGAGGCCTAGCCTCTCCTTTGCAGCAACCGTCTTCCCAAGGATAAAACCTATGGTAGAGGGCTCAACCCATCAAACCACCAGTCCCCTATGTCTGTGGTCATGTTAGCAACCATCGAGGTGGGGTAGGCCAATACCCCTGCATTCTCCACAGGCTCCTCAAGGGGGCACTACATATTTTTTTCCTTGTTTTTCTTTTTTTTTTAACTTTCCTTTCTTTTTTAAATCAACTGTATGAAAAAAAATTAAAAAAAAAACATACAATAAAAGAACATTTCAAAGAGACCATAACAAGGGAGTAAGAAAAAGACAACTAACCTAAGATAACTGCTTTACTTCCAACCTGTTCCTACTTTACCCCAAGAAAGTTACCTAATATAGCAACATTTCTGTGAACTTGTTCCTACTATATCCATTAGAAATTAATAGACCATAGTCATTCCTGGGCATCTCCAGAATGTTAAATAGCTTATCTGTTCTTCTTGGATTATTGTTCCACCTTGCTTAATTGCTCTCTATTGCTAGTTCCCCTACATTCTACATTATAAACCATTTGTTTTACATTTTTCAAAGTTCACATTAGTGGTAGCATATAATATTTCTCTTTTTGTGCCTGGCTTATTTCGCTCAGCATTATGTCTTCAAGGTTCATCCATGTTGTCATATGTTTCACGAGACTGTTCCTTCTTACTGCCGCGTAGTATTCCATCGTGTGTATATACCACATTTTATTTATCCACTCATCTGTTGAAGGACATTTGGGTTGTTTCCATCTCTTGGCAATTGTGAATAATGCTGCTATGAACATTGGCGTGCAGATATCTGTTCGCGTCACTGCTTTCCGATCTTCCGGGCATATACCGAGAAGTGCAATCGCTGGATCGAACGGTAACTCTGTATCTAGTTTTCTAAGGAACTTCCAGACTGACTTCCAGAGTGGCTGAACCATTATACAGTCCCACCAACAGTGAATAAGAGTTCCAATTTCTCCACATCCCCTCCAGCATTTGTAGTTTCCTGTTTGTTTAATGGCAGCCATTCTAACCGGTGTTAGATGGTATCTCATTGTGGTCTTAATTTGCATCTCTCTAATAGCTAGTGAAGCTGAACATTTTTTCATGTGTTTCTTGGCCATTTGTATTTCCTCTTCAGAGAACTGTCTTTTCATATCTTTTGCCCATTTTATAATTGGGCCGACTGTACTATTGTCATTGAGTTGTAGGATTTCTTTATATATGCAAGATATCAGTCTTTTGGCAGATACATGGTTTCCAAAAATTTTTTCCCATTGAGTTGGCTGCCTCTTTACCTTTTTGAGAAATTCCTTTGAGGTGCAGAAACTTCTAAGCTTGAGGAGTTCCCATTTGTCTATTTTTTCTTTTGTTGCTTGTGCTTTGGGTGTAAAGTCTAGGAAGTGGCTGCCTAATACAAGGTCTTGAAGATGTTTTCCTACATTGTCTTCCAGGAGTTTTATGGTACTTTCTTTTATATTGAGATCTTTGGTCCATTTTGAGTTAATTTTTGTGTAGGGGGTGAGGTAGGGGTCCTCTTTCATTCTTTTGGATATGGATATCCAACTCTCCCAGCCCCATTTGTTGAAAAGACCATTATGACTCAGTTCAGTGACTTTGGGGGCCTTATCAAAGATCAGTCGGCCATAGATCTGAGGGTCTATCTTGGAATTCTCAATTCGATTCCATTGATCTATATGTCTATCTTTGTGCCAGTACCATGCTGTTTTGGCAACTGTGGCTTTATAATAAGCTTCAAAGTCAGGGAGTGTAAGTCCTCCCACTTCGTTTTTCTTTTTTAGAGTGTCTTTAGCAATTCGAGGCATCTTCCCTTTCCAAATAAATTTGATAACTAGCTTTTCCAAGTCTGCAAAGTAGGTTGTTGGAATTTTGATTGGGATTGCATTGAATCTGTAGATGAGTTTGGGTAGAATTGACATCTTAATGATATTTAGCCTTCCTATCCATGAACAGGGAATATTTTTCCATCTTTTAAGATCCCCTTCTATTTCTTTTGGTAGAGTTGCGTAGTTTTCTTTGTATAGGTCTTTTTCATCTTTGGTTAGGTTTATTCCCAGGTACTTGATTTTTTTGTTGCTATTGAAAATGGTATCTTTTTCTTGAGTGTCTCTTCAGTTTGTTCATTTCTAGCATATAGAAACATTACTGACTTATGTGCATTAATCTTGTATCCCTCTACTTTACTAAATTTGTTTATTAGCTCTAGTAGCTGTATCATCGATTTCTCAGGGTTTTCCAGATATAAGATCATATCATCTGCAAACAATGACAGTTTTACTTCTTCTTTTCCAATTTGGATGCCTTTTATTTCTTTGTCTTGCTGGATTGCCCTGGCTAGCACTTCCAGCACAATGTTGAATAACAGTGGTGACAGCGGGCATCCTTGTCTTGTTCCTGATCTTAGAGGGAAGGCTTTCAGTCTCTCACCATTGAGTACTATGCTGGCTGTGGGTTTTTCATATATGCTCTTTATCATGTTGAGGAAGTTTCCTTCAATTCCTACCTTTTGAAGCGTTTTTATCAAAAAGGGATGTTGGATTTTGTCAAATGCTTTTTCAGCATCTATTGAGATGATCATTTGATTTTTCCCTTTTGAATTTTTAATGTGTTGTAATACATTGATTGATTTTCTTATGTTGAACCATCCTTGCATGCCTGGAATGAACCCCACTTGGTCATGGTGTATGATTTTTTTAATGTGTCTTTGGATTCGATTTGCAAGTATTTTGTTGAGGATTTTTGCATCTATATTCATTAGGGAGATTGGCCGGTAGTTTTCCTGTTTTGTAGCATCTTTGCCTGGTTTTGGTATTAGATTGATGTTAGCTTCATAAAATGAGTTAGGTAGTGTTCCATTTTCTTCAATGTTTTGAAAGAGTTTGAGTAAGATTGATGTCAGTTCTTTCTGGAAAGTTTGGTAGAATTCCCCTGTGAAGCCATCTGGCCCTGGGCATTTATTTGTGGGAAGATTTTTGATGACTGATTGGATCTCTTTGCTTGTGATGGGTTGATTGAGGTCTTCTGTTTCTTCTCTGGTCAGTCTAGGTTGTTCATATGTTTCCAGGAAATTCTCCATTTCCTCTACATTATCCAGTTTGTTGCCATACAGTTGTTCATAGTATCCTCTTATAATTTTTTTAATTTCTTCAGGATCTGCAGTTATGTCACCTTTTTCATTCATTATTTTGTTTCTATGGGTCTTCTCTCTTTTTGATTTTGTCAGTCTAGCTAGCGGCTTGTCAATCTTGTTGATCTTCTCAAAGAACCAACTTTTGGTGATATTTATCCTCTATTTTTTTTTGCTCTCTATGTCATTTATTTCTGCTTTAATCCTTGTTATTTCTTTTCTTCTACTTGGTTTAGGATTGGTTTGCTGTTCATTTTCTAGCTTCTTCAGTTGATCCATTAGTTCTTTGATTTTGGCTCTTTCTTCCTTTTTAATATATGCGTTTAGTGCTATAAATTTCCCCCTTAGCACTGCTTTTGCTGCATCCCATAGGTTTTGGTATGTTGTGTTCCCATTTTCATTCGCCTCTATATATTTAGCAATTTCTCTTGCTATTTCTTCTTTAACCCACTGATTGTTTAGGAGTGCATTGTTTAACTTCCAGGTATTTGTGAATTTTCTAAGTCTCTGATGGTTATTGATTTCCGATTGTATTCCATTGTGGTCAGAGAATGTGCTTTGAATAATTTCAATCTTTTTAAATTTACTGAGGCTTGTTTTATGTCCCAGCATATGATCTATTCTGGAGAAAGTTCCGTGAGCACTAGAAAAGTATGTGTATCCTGGTGATTTGGGATGTAATGTCCTGTATATGTCTGTTAAATCTAATTCATTTATCAGATTGTTTAGGTTTTCAATTTCCTTATTGGTCTTCTGTCTGGTTGATCTATCTATAGGAGAGAGTGATGTATTGAAGTCTCCCACAATTATTGTGGAAACATCAATTGCTTCCTTTAGTTTTGCCAGTGTTTCTCTCATGTATTTTGTGGCCCCTTGATTGGGTGCATAGACATTTATGATTGTTATTTCTTCTTCTTGAATTGCCCCTTTTATTAGTATGTAGTGGCCTTCTTTGTCTCTCAATACATCCCTGCATTTAAAGTCTATTTTATCTGAGATTAATATTGGTACACCTGCTTTCTTTTGGCTGTACCTTGTATGAAATATTTTTTTCCATCCTTTCACTTTCAGTTTCTTTGTGTCCCTGTGTCTAAGATGAGTCTCTTGTATGCAACATATTGATGCTTCATTTTTTTTTGATCCATTCTGCAAATCTGTATCTTTTAATTGGGGAGTTTAATCCATTTACATTCAACATTATAACCGTGAAGGCATTTCTTGAATCAGCCATCTTATCCTTTGGTTTATGTTTGTCATATTTTTCCCCTCTCTCTACTAATATCCTTAATTGTACCCATACCGAATCTCTTTAGTACTGAACCTTTCTCCAAGTCTCTCTGTCCTTTCTTTGTTTCTCTGTCTGTAGGGCTCCCTTGAGTATCTCCAGTAGGGCAGGTCTCTTGTTAGCAAACTCTCTCAGCATTTGTTTGCCTGTGAAAAATTTAAGCTCTCCCTCAAATTTGAAGAAGAGCTTTGCTGGATAAAGTATTCTTGGTTGGAAATTTTTCTCACTCAGAATTTTAAATATATCATGCCACTGCCTTCTTGCCTCCATGGTGGCTGCTGAGTAGTCACTACTTAGTCTTATGCTGTTTCCTTTGTATGTGGTGAACTGCTTTTCTCTTGGTGCTTTCAGAACTTGCTCCTTCTCTTCCGTGTTTGACAGTGTGATCAGAATATGTCTCGGAGTGGGTTTATTTGGATTTATTCTATTTGGAGTTCGCTAAGCATTTATGATTTGTGTATTTATTTTGTTTAGAAGATTTGGGAAGTTTTCCCCAACAATTTCTTTGAATACTCTTCCTAGACCTTTACCCTTTTCTTCCCCTTCTGGAACACCAATGAGTCTTATATTCGGATGTTTTATATTATCTATCATATCCCTGAGGTCCGTTTTGATTTTTTCAATTTTTTTCCCCATTCTTTCTTTTATGCTTTCATTTTCCATTCTGTCATCTTCCAGGTCACTGATTCGTTGTTCAACTTCCTCTAGTCTTGTACTATGAGTGTCCAGAATCTTTTTAATTTGGTCAACAGTTTCTTTAATTTCCATAAGATCATCCATTTTTTTATTTAGTCTTGCAATGTCTTCTTTATGCTCTTCTAGGGTCTTCTTGACATTGTTTGTATCCCATACTATGGTCTCATTGTTCATCTTTAGTTCTTTGAGTAGCTGCTCTAGGTGCTGTGTCTCTTCTGATCTTTTGATTTGGGTGCTTGGGCTTGTGTTGTCCATATCGTCTGTTTTCTTCATATGCTTTATAATTTTCTGTTGCTTTTGGCCTCTTGGCATTTGCTGAACTTGATAGGGTTCTTTTAGGATTTGTAGACCAATTGAAGTCCTTATCTCTAATTTATCAGATCTACAGCTTCGTGGACTACACTTTCTCTAACTAACTAGCAGTTGGTGTCCACAAGCCACAAGTCAGTTCTCCCCTGCTTAGCCTTTGTGGTGAGTGGGGGAGTGAGTTTTGTGGGGTCCAATTGGTGTACCAAGCTTGCGTGTGTAGTTGGTGTTGCCCGCCCTGTATATGGGGCGTGTTTCTGGGCAGTCAGGGAGGGGGGGTGGCTCTAACAATCAAATCTACCTGGTGATCCTGGGGTTTTAAAGCTGCTGCAATAGTCTAATCCTTCAGTTCAGTCCTGCCACAGTTTGTCTCTGCCACTGACCCGCAAGTCCTTGGTATTGGCGTATGGCTCCTGAGACTTGCAAATGGGCCCCTCTTCCAGGCTTTGCACCCCCTGGTCCTCTGTTGAGGGATGACTGTGCTATGTCACAGGTGAGTACCGTCCCCCCAGGGCAGTTCTGGGCTGCTGGGCTGTGTAGGGAGGCTCCCAGTCTGCTGAAATGATGGCTGAATGGGGCTTTGTTAATTCACACTGCTGCACCTTCCCAACTCTGGGACAGTCAGCTGAGGTTGCAGGGAAGGCTAATGTCCACGCCCAGTTTTGTGGTGTGTGCCTGTTATTTGAAGCACTTCCATCACACTGGGTTGTCTGGGGGCAGCTCTGGGCTATGGGGTTGGCGATGGGCAGGAGTGTTTCCTGTCCACCAGGATGATGGCTGTGAGCGGACACCCCCCTTTTCTTGGGAAGTTGTGGTGTTTAGTGAATTTTCTCAGCCACTGGATTATTGCCTTTTGTCTCAGAGCTCTCTTACTTCTACTCTTGTCTTGACCTGCCCAAATTGCAAGCCTTTGAGGCTTTCTGTATTGGGCTTGTTAGAGTAATTGTTTTAGAAAAAGAAAAAAGGATTAAAAAAAAAAAAAAAAAGGGCCCTCCTCAGAGATCTAATGGGTTATTGAAATGCTAAGAGACAAAGCAATTAGGGCCATTAAGGAAAGGTCCACAGGGCAGAGAGATCAGCTTTTCTTGAGGTTTTGCATATGAGCCTCAGGGCCTGAGCTCTGCCCTTCCCCTTCTATGTTCACGAGAACTCCAAAAATCCTCCGCTTTTATTTTGGAGCTTTTCGTGTTGTTTTTTTCTATGCCTGTTTCCTCTCTGCTGGGCTGGCTGCTCTCAGATTCTCTGGTGTCTGGTCTCATTCTATCTATGGTTGGAGTGTGGATCAGTAGAATGAGTTTCTGATAAGGGCTGCCACTGCAGTTCTCCCTTCTCCTTCCCGGAGCTGACAGCCCCTCCTCCCACGGGACTGAGCCTGGCAGGGAGGGGTGCGGGTCCCCTGGCCACAAAAACTTACAGATTTCACTGATCTCAGCAGTTCGACATTTTCATGAGTGTTGTATGAAGTATGCCCAAAGTCAGATTGCTTTGTGGTTTCCAGTCCACGCAGTTCCTGGCTTTCTCCCTACTTTCCTGGAGGAGTAACTAAAACATACAGCTCACCAGTCCGCCATCTTGCCCCGCCTCTAGTACAATGTTAAGTAGCAATGGTAAGAGCAGACATCCTTGTCTTGTTCCTGATCTTAGAGGAAAGCTTTCAGTCCTTCACTGTTAACTATGATGTTAGCTGTAAATTTTTCAGAGATGGCCTTTAATATTTCCTTCTATTCCTACTTTGTTGAGTGTTTTCATCATTAAAAGATGTTGGATTTTGTCAAATGATTTCTTGACATCTCTTGAGATGATCATGTGGTTTTTTCCTTTATTCTATTAAAATGGATCCCATTGATTTAAGATGTTTAAAACAGACTTGCAATCCCACCTATATGCCACTTGGTATGGTATTTAATCCTTTTCATATGTTGCCAGATTTGATTTGCTAGTATTTTGATGAGGATCTTTGCATCTGTAGTCATAAGGTGTATTGGTCTATAATATTTTCCTTCTGATGTTTCTGTCTGGTTTTGGTATCAAGGTAACAGTGACTTCATTAAATGAATTAGGAAATAGTCTCTCTTCTCTAATTTTGTAAGAGTTTGTGAAGGACTGGTATTAATTACTGGTACATTTGGTAGAATTCACCGGTGAAACCACTGGGGTCTGGGTCACATTTTCGGGGAAACATTTGATAACTAGCTCATTCTCTTTACTTGTTATAGATCTATTCATATTTTCTATTTCTTCTGGAGTCAGTTTTGGAAGTTTGTGATTTTCTAGGAATTTGTACATTTCATCTAGGTTATCTAATTTGTTGGCATACAATTGTTCATAGTATTTTCTAGTGATACCTCTACAATCACTGAGTTTAGTAATTTGTATTTTCTTTGTTCTTGGTCAATCTAGCTAAAATGTTTACCAATTTTATTGTTCTATTGAAAGAGCCAACTTTTAGTTTCATTGATTTTCTCTACTGTTTTTCTATTCTCTTAATTTTTCTGCTCTAATTTTATTTATTTCCTTCCTCTGCTTGCTTTGGGTTTACTTTGCTCTTCTTTTTTTAGTTTCTTAAGGTAGAAGTTTAGATTATTAATTTGATGTCACTTTTCTTTTTTAATATAGTTATTTGCAGCTTTAAATTTTCCTCCAATACTTCTTTCACTGTATCTCATAAGTTTTGGAATGTTATGCTTTCATTTTAATTCCTCACAAAGTATTTCTTAATTTCCTTTTTTATTTCTTCTTTGATTCATTGGCTATTTATTTGTATGTTGTTTAATTTTCACACATTGGTGAGCCTGTTATGTCTTGTTGTTTTATAGTCTTGTTCAACCCTTACACTTCCTTTCTGATCTTCTGGTTCTGTCCATTAATGAAAGAGGGGGTATTGAAATCTCCAAATATTTTGTTAAACTATCAATTTCTTCTGTTCTATTGTTTTTCTATAATTTATAATTGTTATATTTTCCTAATAGACTAATTATTTTATTATAAAATATCTTATTTATCTCTAGTAACAAGTTTCATGTTAAAATCTATTTTGTCTGATAATAGCATAACCATTCCAGCTGTCTTTTATTTACACTTTGATGGTATATATTTTTTCATCTTTTTCTTTTTAACTTATTTGTGTCCTTGAACCTAAAGTGTGTCTCTTGTAGACTGAATATAGATGAATCATGTTGTTTTAATTATTCTGTCAATCTCTATCTTTTGATTGGAGTGTTTAATGCATTTACATTCAACATAATTAATGATATGGTAGTATTTATGCATGATATTTTGTTTTTTATGTGTCTATTAGTTGGCTATTGCTCTTATAACACAATATCACAAACTTGGTGACAAAATAAAATAAACAAATTTATTATCTTACAGGTCTTTAGGTCAGAAGTGTGAACCATGTCTCCCTGGCCTAAAATCAAGGGGTTGGGGGTGTTGCATTCCTTATAGACACCATGGGAAGAATCCATTTCTATCTTCCATAGGTTTTCTGCATTTCTTAAATGTTGGTCACCCTCCATCTTCTAATCAGCAATGGCAGTTGAGTGTTTCTCACAATGAATCACTCCAACTTCTGCTTCTGTCATTTATATACCTCTTCTGCCTCTCTCTTTCATTTTTAAGGATCTTTGGGATTACATTGAGCACACTGAATAATCTAGGATAATTCTCCTGTCTTAAGGGCCAGTTGATTAGCACCTTAATTCCACCTGCAACAACAATTCCCCTTTTTATATAACAATATACTCACAGATCGGGGGATTAGGCTGTGGACATCTTTGAGGGGGCATTATTTTACCTACCATAATATCTTATTTCTTTTTATTTCCCTATTCCTTCATTCCTGCCTCTTTTGTGTTAAACAGATATTTCTAGCATACCATTGTAATTTCCTTGTAGTTTCTTTATTGGTTGTTGCCTTGGGAATTGCAATGAGTACCTTAATTTATAAAAATCTAGTCCAGATTAATTTCAGTGGTATACCAAAAACTTTTCCCTTATTTAACTCCATTCCCTTCCTCTTACCTTGTGCTATTATTGTCATACAAATTATGTCTTATAAATTATAAACAGATCAGCACAGTTTTATAATTAATGCTTTATGTAGTTGTCTTTTCAATCAGATTGGAGAAGAAAAAGGATACATACGAAAATATGTTTATAATATCTATATTTACATATTTAGTTACATTTACCAGTTATATTTATTTATTTATTTATTTATTTATTTATTTATTTATTTATTTTATTTTTGTGGTTTCTAGTTACTATCTGTTATACTTTCAGTTCAGCCTGAAGCAATCTCTAGTATTTCTTGCAGGGCAGAGTTGTTAGAAACAAACTCTCTCAGTTTTTGTTTGTCTGATAATATCTTTTTTTTTTTTAATCTTCATTTTATTGAGATATATTCACATACCACGCAGTCATACAAAACAAATCGTACTTTCGATTGTTCAAGTACCATTACATAGTTGTACATTCATCACCTAAATCAATCCCTGACACCTTCATTAGCACACACACAAAAATAACAAGAATAATAATTAAAGTGAAAAAGAGCAATTGAAGTAAAACACTGGGTACCTTTGTCTGTTTGTTTGTTTCCTTCCCCTATTTTTCTGCTCATCCATCCATAAACTAGGCAAAGTGGAGTGTGGTCCTTATGGCTTTCCCAATCCCATTGTCACCCCTCATAAGCTACATTTTTATACAATTGTCTTTAAGATTCATGGGTTCTGGGTTGTAGTTTGATAGTTTCAGGTATCCACCACCACCTACCCCAATTCTTTAGAACCTAAAAAGGGTTGTCTAAATTGTGCGTAAGAGTGCCCACCAGAGTGACCTCTCGGCTCCTTTTGGAATCTCTCTGCCACTGAAGTTTATTTCATTTCCTTTCACATCCCCCTTTTGGTCAAGAAGATGTTCTCCATCCCACGATTCCAGGTCTACATTCCTCCCCGAGAGTCATAATCCACGTTGCCAGGGAGAGTCACTCCCCTGGGTGTCTGATCCCACGTAGGGGGGAGGGCAGTGATTTCACCTTTCAAGTTGGCTTAGCTAGAGAGAGAGGGCCACATCTCAGCAATAAAGAGGCATTAGGGAGGAGGCTCTTAGGCACAATTATAGGGAGGCCTAGCCTCTCCTTTGCAGCAACCGTCTTCCCAAGGGTAAATCCTATGGTAGAGGGCTCAACCCATCAAACCACCAGTCCCTTATGTTTGCAGTCATGTTAGCAACCATGTCTGATAATATCTTAATTTCTCCTTCATTGTTGAATGATAGTTTTGCTGGATATAGAGTTCTTGGTTGGCAGTCTTATTCTTTTAGCATTTTGGATGTTTTACCTCGTTGTCTTCTGGTCTCTGTTGTTTCTGATGAGAAGTCAGCCTTAATGTTATTGAGGATCTTTTGTAATAATGAATCATTTCTTCAACTCTCAAGATTCTCTTTGTCTTTTGACAATTTGATTATGATTAATTGTGGACCTTTTTGAGTTTGTCCTATTTGGAGTTTTTTGAGCTTTTTGCATGTATAGATTAATCTTTTAAATTAAGTTTGAGAAGTTTTTAGCCACTATTTCTTCAAATATTATTTCTTACCCTTTCTCTCTTTCTTCTCCTTCTGGGAATCTTATTATGGATATTTTGGCACACTAGGTTGTACCCCACAGTCTCTGAGGCTTTTCCAATTTTTCTTCATTCTATTTTCTTTCTATTACTCACACTGGATAATCTCATTGGACTTAAATTTATTTTGCCAATTCAAATCAACTACTTGAGCCCCTCTAGTAAATTTTCACTTCAGTCATTGTACTTTTCAACTACAGAATTTCTGTTTCCTTTTTAAAAACAGTTTCGACTGCTTTATTTATAGTCTCTATTTGGTTATACACCATTTTCATACTTTAGTTCTGTTTTGCTTTCCTGGAGAAGCAGATTTTTGGATATCCTTCCTTTGCCATTCTGGAAGTCAGAACACTTTCTTAGTCCATTTTTAAACTCTGTTTTTTCATTTGCTTATTATTGAATGTAAGTGGTCTTTCTGTGCTCTGTTTACAAGTCCTTTGTATGATATGTGCATTTAGTATATTTTCTCCCAATCAGTGGTCTACTTATTTTCCTCACGGTGTTTTTTGAAGAGTCAACATTTAATTTTATTTAGTCTGAATTATCAAAGATTCTCTCTCATGATTCTAGCTTTTTTTTGTTCTATCTAAGAATCCTTTACCTACTCCAAATTTGCAAAGATTTTCTCCTGTTTTATTTTAGAAGTTTTATCATTTTAGGTTTTATATTGAACCCTATGTTAGAAGATTATCTGTGAATTTACATTTGTAGAACTTTACAGTAAAATCCTATGACCAATGATAATAATTCATACTGAATAAATGCTATCTGTCTTAATTAGATTTTTAGAATTTACCAATATAGAGACACATTTGGTTTTACCTGGCCTCAGCTCCAACTTGGATAATTACATTATATGTGTCTTATTGCTCCACAAAATGTGAAAATTCCAAAAATGAAAGGCATATATGGAAGAGGATACTACCTTTATTTTTCTATATTTTCTCTTTTCCCCTTCCCCTCCCAAGTCAAAGAGAAGAAAAGAAAGCCTCCTGCTATTTTTAAAATATTTGTCAGGTCAACATGAATTATTCAGGACTACAATGCCTATGAGGAAAACATGATTGGCTGCTTGGCTCAAATTCACTAGCATCTGTTCATCATACTTAACAATCTAGATGGCTCTGAATCCACTCTCCCTCCTGGGCTGTGTAAAATACTTCTAGTTTCAAAATACATCTTTAATTCTGACAAAGCTTGAAATTACAGTTTTCTATGCTTGAACTAATTACACGTTAAAGAAATTCTGCTTTAAAAAATATATGAAGCAAAAACTTTCAATGTAACATGTTTGAGATACAAAGCAACTTAGCAAATAAAACATAAATGTATTATAAAAACTTACAAACCATATAGGAGACCATTGAGTTGAGTAGTCTTTTTCACTGCTAAATAGAGAGAAGAGAAAGAGTAGATTAAAAAAAGGAAAGTTGAGTGTGGAAGGAATAAGGGCTGGTATAGACAGAACACTGAGGGATTTATACTGTGGCCATATTTGTCTTTGTGTTTACACAGAATAACCTAGAGCTAGAGAAATACTGAGAGCAAAAATATGTAGTGAATTAGAGAGAGAAACTTCAAGGACATAAAAAGTACTGCTAAACCCAAGGCCTTAGATGGTTCCCTGAGGCAAGGAATAGAAGAGTTGTCTTTGAACAGTCTTCAGAGCTGAGGGGAAATGATTTCTACAGGAAGGGGCAAGGGTAGTCTGGGCAGGTCTCTCCAAGTCTCCTTCCCTCTTGTTTTAAAAACTGCTGGAAGAGAAAAACATTTCCTATATCTAAATAAAGGCATTCTTATAATAGTATTATTTTTGTACCCTTAGAAGTTTTTTTGTTTGCTAAACACTGTAGTTTTCCTTGTTACTGTCTTAAACTGACATTGGAACTACATGATAAAAATGCTCCTTTAGGCAATTCTTTGAAGTAAAACCAAAACCAAAGTAAACTGAACAAAAATAAGGCTCTCACATTTTCATAGTTATATGTTTATTTTCTTTTCCTTTTCAGGTCCTGAATCATCTATATGAATTTCACTTTAAGAGCAAAGACTACATTCATTTCTTTAAATTTTATTTTACTTTAAAAAATGTTTATTAGAGAATTTGTAGGTTTATAAAAAAATAATGTAAAACAGTATTCCCATATAACCCCCTCCCCCACATACACACATGGTTTTCCCTATTATTGACACTTCACATTAGTGTGGTTCCTTTGTTACAATTGATGAAACAATATTATTATAATTATGCTATTAACCATAGTGCATAGTGTACATTAGCATTCACTGTTGCACAGCCCTATGGTTTTTAAAAGTTTTATTCTAGTAACACATATGCAACCTAAAATTTCCCTTTTTAACCACATTCAAATATATAATTCAGTCCTGTTAATTGAGTTCACAATGTTGTACTACCATCACCACCACCCATTATCAAAACTTTTCCATCACCCCAAACAGAAACTTGTACCAATTAAGAATCAGTTTCCCATTTTCTACCCACACCATGACCCCTTGTAACCTGTATTCTAGTTTCTGACTCTGTGTATCTGCTTATCCTAATTATTTCCTATCAGTGAGATCATACAAAATTTATCCTTTTGCATCTGGCTTATTTCACTTAACATGATGTCTTCAAGGTTCATCCATGTTGTAGTACGCATCAGAACATCATTCCTTTTTGTGGCTAAAAAATATTCCATCATATGTATATACCAAATATTTTTTATCCTATCATCATTGGTTGATGGACACTTGAGTTGCCTCTATGTTTTCAGAATTGTGAATAATGCTGCTATGAACACTGGTGCACAAATATCTGTTTGAGAAGGATTTCTGCATCAATTAAGATGCTCATATGTTTTTTTTTTCCTTCATTCTATTAATGTGGTGTGTCACATTACATTAATTGATTTTCTTACATTGAGCCACCCTTGTAAATCTGGGATAAATCCACTTGATCATGGTTTGTAATTCTTTTAATGTGTCGTTGGATTCAGTTTGTTTTAATTTCTTGCTGCTAAGCCCATGTTCACTATGCTGTTACGTGCAGCATTCTATAAATGTCTGTAGGGAATAGTTAGTTTATAGTATCATTCAAGTTTTCTATTGTTGATCTTCTGTCTTGATGTTCTATTACTGAAAATATTTTATCAGTCTCCTACTATTAAAGTAAAACTGTTTAATTCTCCCTTCAAATCTTTAAACATTTGCTTCATATATTATGGGGCTCTGCTGTTAGATGCATATCTATCTATCTATCTATATCTATCTATCTACCTACCTACCTATTATGTCTTCTTATTGTATTACTGTCCCTCATAAAAGTTTTTAACTTAAAGTCTATTTTACTTGATATTAGTATAGCTACCCCAGCTCTCTTTTGGTTACTGTTTACATGGTATATTTTCCATCCTTCCATTTTCATCCTGTATATCTTTGTGTCTAAGGTGAGTCTTTTGTAAACAGAATGTAGTTGGGTCATGCTTTTTATCCATTCTGTCTCTGCATTTTGACTGGAGAATTAATGCATTTATATTTAAAGTAACTACTGATAGTATAGGACTTTTGCCATTTTGTTATTTGTGTTGTATGCCTTAAGCCTTTTTGTTTCTCAATTCCTTTTTTTTTTTTTTTTTGTAGTGTATCCCTTTGACTCCTTCGCATATTCTTTATATATTTTTCAGATATTTTCTTTGTGGTTACTATGGGGCTTAAATTTAATATCCTAAATCTATAACAATCACATTTGATCAGATACCAACTTAACTTTGAATAGTATACTCATGCACTCTTCCTATAGCCCTCCATCCCCCCACCTTTTTGTGGTTTTTCTGATGAATATATCTTTATACATTGTCCAAACCACAGATTTATTATTACTTGTTAAGCATTTGCATTTTATAACTTGAAAGAAGTAAAAAATGTATTACACACCAGAAAAATACAACAATACTGGCATTTATAACTACTTATTTGTTTACCTTCACCGGAGGCCTTTATTTCTTTATGCTGCTTCAAACCACTGTCTAGTGTCCTTTATTTTTGGTCTGAAAAACTCCCTGCAGCATTATTTATAGGTCAAGACTAGTGGTAAGGAACTCCCTCAATTCTTTTTTTTTTTTTTTTAAATCTGGGAATGCCTTAACTTTTCTTTTTGAAAGATAGTCTTGCTGGTATAAAATTCATGGTTGGCAATTCCTTTCTTTCAGCACTTTAAGTATTTTGCCCCAATGCCTTCTTGCCTCCTTGGATTCTGATGAAAAGCCACACTCACTCTTATTGGGACACACTTGCACATAAGAAGTTGTTGTTTGCCCTGCAGTTTTCAGAACGCTTTTCTTGTCCTTGGTATTTGGCAGCTTAACTAGTATGTGTCTGGGCATGGTTTTCTTTGAGTTTATCCTGTTTGGGATTTGTTGGGATTCTTGAATGAACATATTAATATTTTTCATTAAGTTGGGGATGTTTTCTACTATTATTTCTTTGAAGATGCTTTCTGCCTCATTCTCTCTTTTCTTCTTCTGGGATTTCCATAATGCATATATTAGTACTCTTGATAGTGTCCTACAGGTCACTTAGTCTCTGTTAGCTTTTTTCCATTATTTTTTTTTTTCTGCTCCTCAGCCCGAATCATTTCAACTGTCTTGATTTTGAGTTCACTGATTCTTCTTTTTGCCAGCTCTAATATGCTGGAAACCCTCTAGGGAATTTTAAAATTTCAGTTATTGTGGTCTTCAACTCCAGAATTTCTGTTTGGTTCCTTTTAAAAATTTCTCTCTGTTGCAATTCTCATATTTTTCATTCATTGTTTTCCTGACATCCTTTATTTCTTTCTCTGTGTTTTCTTTCATTTCCTTTAGCATACTGAGGATCTTTTGTTTTTTAAAGCAGTTTACTGAGATATATTCACATACTCTACACAATCCATCCAGAGTGTGCAATCAATGGCTTTTGGTATAATCAAGAGTTGTTCACTCATCACCATAATCAATTTTAAAGCATTTTCATTACTGCAAGAAGAAAAATCCCATATCTCTTAGCAGTCACCCCTCAATTCCTCTACCCTTACCCAGCCCTACATAACCACTAATCTAATTCTGTCTCTATTAATTGTTTATATTTCTGTTTTATAAATGGAGTCATACAATGCATAGTACTTTGTGTCTGGTTTCTTTCACTTAGCATAATGTTTTTTAAAAATTATCATTTTTTTTAATTAAAGAAGTTATAGGTTTACAGAAAAGTCATGTAAAAAGTACAAAATTCCCATATGTCTCCATTGTTGACACTTTGCATTAGTGTGGTACTTTTGTTACAACTGATGAAAGAATATTAAAATATTACTACCTGTGGTTCATAATTTACTTTAGGTATATTTCCCCCATACACCATCCTATTATTAACACCTTGTAATAGTGTCTTACAGTTCTTACAATTCATGAAAGAACATCCTTATATTTGTGCTATTAACCACAATCCGTCATCCACAACATTTTTGATGTGATGATGAACCCTGACCTTTAAAAATATGTTTCCTAACCCTTTACACAATATGTAACAGACTTTAATTTTTACTCATGGAAACAAAATTTATGGTCAAGATTTTCAATATGATTTATCACATTATAAGAAAAATGAGTTACATTCATGAAAATGTGGGGTTCTGTGTATCCCTCAAAAATTTTCTTCAAATACTAAAGGTACATTTTTCACTAGGAAAATAAGTCAAATATGCTTAAGCAATACTATGTATTTTTTTGCCATAATCTTCTATGGTATATATTAGCCTTCTTGTTTGTCTTCTGTCATATGCTAAGATGTAACTTAATTAGAGGGTAGTATATGTTTCATAAAGAAGAGTATTTATAATTTTGTTTGTCATATAGCATTTTGAAATTTGTTTAATGAGAATGGTTAGAAACCACATCAATGGCTTTTTTTAATGAATAGAATTTGTATTTTTATTGTACTTTAAAAAGCTTTATGTAATAGGTATTTACTGGTCATTTATTATCAATGGTAAAACAATAGAGTATTAAGATAGTATTTGCACATTTAAGATGCATTTTTCTTACTGATTTTTAATGGTAATCATTTCTGTTACTGATTTGATTAAATTATACATAACTGGTTAATAATTATGAATACCTATTTGACCAGTGCATTTTTATGAGGATCTGACTGAAATTGTATTTCTATGTAATTTCAGTGATACATTTAATTTTGCTAGAAATAAATGTTTTTAAATAAAAAAAATATGCTTCTCTATGTTTTCTTCTAGGAGTTTTATGGTCCTGGTTCTTATATTAGGGTCTTTGTTCCAGTTTGAATTACTCTTTGTATAAGGTATGAGATAAGGGTCCTCTTTCTTTCTTTTGCTTATAGATATCCAGTTCTCCCAGCATCATTTGTTGAAAAGACTATTCTTTCCCACTTGAGTGGACTTGGCAGCTTTGTCAAAAAATCAATTGGCCATAGGTGCAAGGGTCTATTTCTGAACTCTCAACTCAGTTTCATTGGTCGGTATATCCTTTGTGCCAATACCATGCTGACCTCTGTAGCTTTGTAATATGATTTAAAGTCAGGAAATGTGAGTCCTTCAACTTTGTGTGTTTTTTCCAAGACTTTTTTTTGGCTAGTTGGGGACCATTTACCCTTTCAAATAAATTTGACAGTTGGCTTTTACATTTCTGCGAGGAAAGTTTTGGAATTTTGATTGTGATTGCATTGAATCCTTACATCAATTTGTGTAGAATTGATATCTTAATGATATTTAGTCTCCCAGTCCACAAACACAGCATGTCCTTCCATTTATTTCAGTCCTTATTTCATTTCTTTTAGCAATGTTTTGTAGTTTTTTGAGTATAAATCTTTTACATCCTTGGATAAATTTATTCCTAGATATTTGATTCTTTTAGTTGCTATTGTAAGTGGAATTTTTTCTTAACTTCCTCCTCAGATTGCTCATTGACAGTGTTTAGAAACATTACTGATTTTTGTGTATTAATCTTGTATTCTGCCACTTTGCTGAACTCATTTATTAGCTATAGTTTTGTTGTAGATTTTTTAGGACTTTCTATATATAGAGAATCATGTCATCTGCAAATAGTAAAGTTTTATTTCTTCCTTTCCAATTTGAATACCTTTATCTCTTTCTTTCTGTCTCTCTCTCTTTTTTTTTTTTTTTTGCCTAACTTCTCCAGCTAGAATTTCTAGCACAATATTGAATAACAAGGGACAATGGGCAACCTCCTGCTCCAGATCTTAGTGGGAAAGCTTTCAGTTATTCACCACTGAGTCCAATGTTAGCTGTGGCCTTTTCATATATGCCTTTTTATCATGTTGAGGAAGTTTCCTTCTATTCCTATATTTTGAAAGGTTTTTATCATGAAAGGATGCTGGATTTTGTCAAATGCTTTTTCTTCATCAATCAAGAGGATCATGTAGCTTTCCCCCTTCAATTTGTTAATATGTTGCATAACATTAATTGCTTTTCTTGTGTTGAACCACCCTTGCATACCTGTGGTTAAACTCACTTGATCATGGTGTTTAGTTCTTTTAATGTGCCACTGGATTTGATTTGCAAGTATTTTGTTGAGGATTTTTACATCTCTATGCATTAGAGAGTTGGTCTGTAATTTTCTTTTCTTGTAGTATCTTTATCTGGCTTTGCAATTAGGGTGATGTTAGCTTCACAGAATGAGTTAGGTGGTGTTACCTCATCTTCAATTTTTTGGAAGACTCTGAGCAGGATTGGTATTAATTCTTCTTTGAATGTTTGGTGGAACTCACCTGTGAATTCACCTGGGCTTCTCTTTGTTGGGAGGTTTTTTATTCAATCATTTTTCTTGTAATTGGTATGTTGTGTCTTCTATTTCTTCTAGAGTCAGTGCTCTGGTTTGCTAATAGTGCTGGAATGCAAAACACCAGAAATGGATTGGCTTTTATAAAAGGGGATTTATTTGGTTACAAAGTTACACTTGTAAGGCCATAAAGTGTCCATCAACAAAGGGTACCTTCAGTGGAGAAAGGCCATTGGCATCCAGAAAACCTCTGTTAGCTGAGAAGGCATGTGACTGGCACCTGCTTGCCCCCAGGTTGCATTTCAAACTGGCATTCTCCAAAATGTCTGCATCAGCTTCCAACGGCAGTCTTTAATATGTCTGTCTCAGCTACAGCTAGCTAGCTTCTTATGTTTGAGCTTATATAAGGGTCTAGTAAACTGATCAAGGCCCATGTTGAATGAGCAGGGCCGCACCTCCATGGAAATACTGAATGAGTAGGTTCCAACCTAATCCACACTAATACATCTGCACCCACAAGACTGCATTAAAGAATATGGCTTTTTCTGGGGGACATAATATATACAAACCAGCACAGTCAGTGTATATTTTTGCATGTTTCCAGGAATTTGTCCATTTCACCTAAGTTATCCATTTTTTTGGCATACAGTTGTTTGTAGTATCCTTGTGATTCTTTTTATTTTTTTTTTGTGGGGTCAGTAGTAATGTCCTGCCTCTCGTTTCTGATTTTATTTATTTGCATCTTCTCTTTTCTTTGTCAGTCTAGCTAAAGAGTTGTCAATTTTATTGATCTTCTCAAAGAAACAACTTTTGATTTTGTTAATTCTCTGTATTGTGTTTTTTTTCTTTCTCAATTTCATTTATTTCTGCTCTAATTATTGTTATTTCTTTCTGCTTGCTTTGGAATTAGTTTGCTGTTCTTTTTTTTAGTTCCTCCAGGTTTGCAGTTAGGTCTTTGATTTTAGCTCTTTCTTCTTTTTTAATGTAGGTATTTAAGGCTATAAATTTCCCTCTCAGACTGCCTTCGTTGCATCTGTAAGTTTTGTTATGTTGTGGTTTTGTTTTCAATCATCTGGAGATATTTACTGATTTCTCTTGCAATTTCTTCTTTGATACACTGTTTGGTTAATAATGTGTTGCCTAATGTCCATATATTTATGAATTTTCCAGTTCTCCACCTGTTATTGATTTCCAGCTTCATTCCACTAGGTCAGAGAAAGTGCTATTGTTAGCAGAGCTCCTCTTTGCCAAGAAAGATGTTACTGGAACTCTCTTGCAGGCTTGCTGTCTCATTGCAAGAAGGAATTTAAAGATGAGGCAAGTAGGTATAAGCAAATGAGGAAAGTTTATTAAGGAAAGTGAAAGTACATGCCCTAAGGGGTGAGCACAAGAAGTGCTTGAGGGAGACACACCACACATGGTTTGGCACAAGGGCTTTTTAACAAATCAAACAAAGGGAGGTGGAGTTGAGATTTTGGTAAACTGTAATTGGTGCATAATTTCTCAGGTTTGCTAAAACTGCCATTAAGCAAAATACCAGAAATGAATTAGCTTTTATAAAGGAGATTTATTGTTACAAATTTACATTTCTAAGGTCATAAAAGTGTCCAAACTAAGGCGTCAACAAGAGGATATCTTCATTGAAGAAAGGCTGATGGCATCTGGAACACCTCTGTCAGCTGGGAAGGCATGTGGTTGGTGTCTGCTGGTCATTTGTTCCCAAGTTGTGTTTCAAAATGGCTTTTTCCAAAGTGTTTCTGGGCTTCTGTCTTTGCTTCTCTCTCCCAGCTCTTGTGCATCCTTGCTTCTTTCTTCCAGGGTGTTTCTCTTTAAGCATCTGGGGGTCCTCTCTTAGCTTCTCTGGGACAAACTCTGGGCTTCATCTCTTAGCTTATTATTTCCAAGCATTTTTCTTTCTGCATCTCCAAGCATTTCCAAGTGTCAGCATATGTGTTGGCTCTTGAGTTCTCTTAAGTACTCCAGTAAACTAATCAAGACCTTCCCTGAGTAAGCAGGGTCCACACCTCCAGGGAAATAATTTCATCAAAGTTCTCACCCCCAGCTGAGTGGGACACATCTCTGTGGAAACATCCAATCAAAAGTTTCCACTCCAGAAGTTTGGATTAAAAGATCATGGCTCTTCTGGGATCCATAACAGTTTCAAACTGGCACAGTAATCATTCAAATTAAGTAAGTAAATCGGGTATTGTGGTTGGTTGTTTATACATTTTTGTGATTGGTTAATAAAAATGTAAATTAAGTTCTGTAAGTAAGCTATATTGCAGTAGGCTGAATACACATTTAAATTAAGGATTGTGAATGGGTTATTGTGATTGGTGCATGCCGTGTGGTTGAATAATGTATCCTCCTTTGTTCAAACTCCTTGGGTTTTAGAGTTATGACTGTTTTCACCAGATTCCTGCTCCACCCCCCCATTCTCTGTGCTGAGTACAAAGATGCATCAGAGCTTGCAGGATGTTTTTCCTATGTCTAACCTGTCATAACTTCCCCATGATAGAGTTAAGGGGTAGCTGAAGGGTGACAGTCTTTTTTATGGAACTTCTTCCTGCTGATCAGGGATTGTAGTCCCTGCTGACAGGGTATGGAACTCTGGCTACTCTTCATGGGGTAGGATGGGGAGGCCTTTGTTTGGTGTCAGGAAGGGCAATGAACCCGTGGGTCAGCATGAGTTTATTGTGAAAGGCATGTAACCTGGTGGAGACAAATTTGACAAGAAGGTTAAAAATACAGTCTAGTTTTGTCATTAAAGAGATAAGTTTTATAAGGCAAGCCTCAAGACTGAGGGCTTCACCTATTAAATTTGGAGCTCCTATTGCTCAAGGGAACAATAGGGACTTCCCCAGGTATGGAAGCCCAACAGTTGTTATTTGCTTCATACTTTGATTTACTTTAGTTGTAATTGTATTAGCATAATTTACACTTTAATTGAAGTCTGATTTCTTCTTTAGTATCTTCAAAAGTTGCTGCATGGAGCAATGCCCATCCCAGAGCAGGAGAACTTTAATCTGAAGTCTCAGGTGTTACACAGACACTCAAAATTCCAGGGAACCACTAGGTTATTAAAAGAGCAAAGCATCTCAGAATTTAGAAACAGCAGCCAAAGCTCTAGAGTAAATGTGACTGCTGCAAGAGCCTGCAATTCAAGTTTCAATTTTCTTACAAACATTTTAAATGAAGCTACTTTCAGAAATAAAAATGTTTGACTGTTGTCTTATACAAACTTAACCATAGTTGTTTTATACTGTTCTGTTTTATGTTTATACATTTACCAGTATAGTTAATTAACAGATGAAATTTAATTTGTATATTTGCCCTGCCTCTTTTTGAAACTCTTTCCTTGTTGCAGATGAAGCTTTGACCCTGCAGCTTACCACATACACTTCTAGAGAAGCGCTAGAGCAAAGCAGCATGACTGACAAACAAACTCTGCTGTTTCCTTGATTTGTGGCCTTCTTCCAAGAACAACTGAAACTATGACCACTGACCTCACACTGCTGTCCCACATTATACAGATCATGGACGGTGAGGACACTGTCCAGCCTTTAGGAATTTTTATAATTTTTAAACAGCACAAAATTATACTTCCTTAGACAAGCTCATCAGATCCAGCCAATACTGTTTATAATAAGCAGAATTTACTTTCACAAAATTTCTATAGCTTTACAGCAATAACTATAAACAGAACTTGCTTTCTCAAACTCTCCACAACTTTTCGCATCCATCCAGGGCTTGCAGGCAGCAATAGACTACAAGATTCACTTTTTAAACCTTCTACAACTTTCTCTATCCATCATAACTTGAAGTCAGCTAATGACTACAAGATTCACTTTCTTAAACTGTTTGCGACATTCTATATTCACTCAGCAATGATTGGAACAAACAAAATTCACTTTTATATTAGGAATATGTTAGTTTACAAAGATAACACCTTCCAAGACTGAGCTTTGAGGCAGTTGGGGATCAGTAAGGTCTGCTGTTAAGGCATTTTTAAAGGTATGGGGATTATTTCGAAACCCTTGGGGCAGGCAGCACTGTTTAAGTGAGCAGGGATGGAATCATATCAGCAAGTCCAGGCCATTTAAAAGCAATTAGGTATTGAGAGTTAGGATGAAGAGGGATGAAGAATGTGTTTGTTTTTTTCACTGTCTTGCATTTATTCACACAGAGGAGTAAGAATTGGTACAAATAATAAACATTGCTTTAAATACAAATAAATAGATCTGGTTTCTAAAGGAAACAACTTTATATAATTTAAAGTTAAGTATTTTCTAAATTCCTATTGAAAATAGAAGACTATTTTGATTAAGTCCTACACCAACATAACCCTCTGAGAACTTAAGGATAAAATGGTGAATTCTATACTCCGAGAAATCACCAGAAAAATGGGAGATAGTGCTCCCATCTCCCTGAACTATTCCCCAAATGTAAGAAGAGTTACTTGCATCATAGACACAGCTAATAAATACAGAAAGTATCTGATACCTAAAGATATCTAAAAAGATTTACCTTGGGAAAGGTGATAAGAATTTCTCTAAACCAGTCGTGTGAATTCTGAAACTTTGCTATACTGAAGTTTTGGTTCAAATGTCTTAAATTCATCTATGCTCATAGGAAGACTTAAATTCCTATAATGAAAGCTTCCTTTTGCCAGGAACGGTAGTGGTACAAGAATGTGTTTTAAAGATCTAGGATTGCTACTCAGGGGTTTGCCCCATACCCTCATCCCACACAGAAGGGCCTATTTGCTTAAGGATTTCCTTTGGGATACTAACAGACCTTGATTTAGTAAGGCCTTCAGGGTAAACAAGGGGTAGGCACTAGCCAAGTTTACTAATTTTAAGGGAGTTGACCCCAGGAGTGAAGATTTTTTCCCTAGAAAATGAGATACTGATGGGATACCAGACTGTTTTTGTGATTACAAAGGAGAGGGGTAGTGAAGGTTTTAATTTTGGCTTTTACTGTCAACTCGTATAACTAGGTCTAGAATGGCAGTTCAGGACAGAATGGCTCTAGTGTTGATTAAGGAATTCATAATTTCACCTGCCACATCAAGTGTTACCCGAAGCTCCTCTAGGCTGATGATCAGATGTGAAGGTAGCAGAGCCATATGTGGCCTCCGGCACCTTTAGTCTTTTTCTTGCCATGAGCAGGGCTCTAGGGGCTGTCCTGCACCCCCATTTTTGGGAGATGAACCCCCATGCCCATGATGGTGGTAACTGGGGCAAGTCCCTGGTGGGTCCTGAGGTCGAAGGTCACCTAGAGCCTTTTGGCACTCTCTGCCAGTGGCTCTCTGATTCACAGTAGAAGCAAGGTCCTTGAGACATGGAGCCATGACTCAGATGGCTTTGAGGGACAGGCTTCCTTTAACAGCAACTGTGACAAGCTGAGCCTGTTCCCTGGTTTACTGCTTACTTTTTTTTTTTTTTTTTTTTCCCACCTTCTCCTCTTCCTTGGTCTTGTCTTGATCGTTAAAGACAGAAAAGGCAGTTTTAATAGGTCATAGTGGGAGTCTGCAGGACCATGGACGGCTTTTGCAACTTTTTCCAACTATTAGGGGCAGACTGGCTGATGAAATGAGGGCCCAGCAAAATTTAACCTTCCCTGGAACAGAGTCAGGTCTTTTTCTTTTATTGAATTTTCCTTTGTAACATGTTATAATTTATAGGTTTGATGGTACACTTTCTCATTCCCTCTATTAGACAAGTTAGTATGTAGTCCCTGGCTTTCAAGTCTGCCTGACTCCTCTGATAGTCTAGCCTGGATCAATACTTGGAACTGCCACTGCTCCCACTGCATACTGCATATTGGGCAGGTTGCTGGCCCACAAGTTTATGTGTCCCTGTATTTTAGCCCAAATTTAATGTGTATCCTCACAAGTGCAACAAGAGGAACTTGTACATCTACTCAAGTGAATTTAAAGGCTAATAGTAGGGTTTTAAATTCTTCCATAAATTTTTAGGGATCCTCTGAGAACCTCTTGTGCTGGTTTGGATGTATTATGTCCCCCAAAATGCATGTTTTTTGATGCAATCTTGTGGGGGTAGACATATTAGTGTTGATTACATTGGAATTCTTTGATTGAGTGTTTCATGGAGATGTGGCTCAATCAACTGTGAGTGAAACTTCTAATTTGATAATCTCTATGGAGGTGTGGCTCCGCCCATTCAGCGTGGGCCTTGATTAGTTTACTAGAGCTCTAAGAAGCTCAGACAGAAGGAGCTCGCTGGCTGCAACTTACAGAGACATTTGAAAATGGCCTTTGAAAGCAGACTTTTGTTCCAGAGAAGCTAAGAGAGGACAAAAGCTCCAAGAGCAACATTTTGAAGAATGCACAGGAGCTGAGAGAAGAGCTGGAACACAACCTGGGATCAACAGATGCCAGTCACATGCCTTCCCAGTTAACAGATGTTTTCTGGATGCCAATGGCCTTTCTCAAGTGAAGGTACCCGATTGTTATTGCCTTACCTTGGACATTTTGTGGCCTTAAGATTGTAGCTGTGTAACCAAATAAACCCCCTTTTATAAAAGCCAATCCATTTCTGGTATTTTGCATAATGGAGGCATTAGCAAACCGGAACACTCCTTAAATGCTTCTTGCACTGTGCCAGGTAAGCCACAGAGGAAGGAACACGAATGTGGATGATTCCCATGTCCCTGTTTGCCACTTCCCGAATGGGAAACATCCCATCCCCGCTTTTCTTCTCTGTTGGGTGGTGTGGGGCCCCTCTGCAAGTATGACCTGTCAGGCTAGGGCAGGGTGGGGGTGAAGTGGGTGCTGAGGGGGCCAAGGTTTTAACTCTAGGGAGGTCTGAGGGTCTTTCAGGTTTGTCAATAGAATTGCAATGGGGAGGGCCACTTAAAAGAGGGTCATCCAAAATATCTGTCTCCCTCCTTGAAGAAGGGTCATGAGGAGAGAGTTTCTGACAGTCCTCCTGAGCATAACATAATTTGCAAGAGCTCTTTATGGACCTATCCTGATATAAGTCCTTGAAAACTTGTACATAAAGAATTTCTTGCCACTTTCACTCTCTTTTGCAAAAAAAGATTTAACTGTATAATACGGTTATAGCTGACTGTTCCATTTGTGGACCAATGCTGGCTGTTTTTCAGGTGATATTGCAGCCAAGCACTATTGCAGTAGAAAATAAGCTTTTTCCTTTATTAGACTGTCAGCCAGAAGCACCACCCATTTTTAAGGAAGAGAGAAACAAACAAGGCAAATTTCCCTACTGGTGCCCCATGTCCCAGGTCACTGGTCTGCCGTTCCGAGCACTGATCCCTTGGCACTATGGGATCAGGCTCTCTATCCCCAGTCCTTGAAGACTCAGGAGACGGATGGCCCTGTACCATCCCAAAGCTGCTTAGCTGACCCACTTTTCTTCCTGGGTGTATATAGGTGTCTATATGCTGAACCTATTGCTTAGATTACTGCCTGAGCTGGTAGCACAGTAGTTGGCACTCTTGTCTATTACCCCGGAGACCAGGGTCTCATTCCCCAATGGTCTAGCAGTTGGGAGCCGGCAGTCCAATTGCTAGAAGCTGTTGGTCTCATAGAGGCAAGGCTTGGGTTCGATTCCCCAATAGGGAACCAAAGAATTTGTCACAGATAGAAGGATGAACCTAGGGAGGGCATTTCACAGGTGCAAGCCCTTAGGGTTGCAGTGATCGATCTCAAGAGAAGGAAAAGGTATGCGAGGTAAGGAAATCAGACTCTTTCAAGCCCCCCTCCTCTGCACCACTCTCCCGGTTCAGCCATCCTGGAGCCAGTTGGTGGTACCCCGCCTCAGTGGATCTGGCTGATCGTTGGCCAGTCTTCACCTGCCGAGGGTGCACAGGGGACAGTCTGCACTGCCCACCTCACATGCATCTGCTGCTGGGGGCAGGGGAAGTAGGGGAGCGATCCCACTGCAGGAGGGGCGGCCCAAAGAGGGGCCCACCCTGCTTCCGAGGCCAAAGGGCCGCAACAAACTCTAGTGGTACAGAGGCGTAGCTTGCTCTGGTAAGGAAAGCCAGGGGCTGGGGTGTGGTGGTTTCTGAGAGACAGAGAGAGACAGAGACAGAGAAACAGGGAGATGGTGACTTGACTCTTGCTCCCCATGGCCTCCTGCTTGATGTGGAGAAGCCCCCAGCAAGGTCCCAGGGCAGTGTCACCCACTGCCCTGAGCCTCCTTGGATCATATAGTTGCATAAGGACATAGAAGCAGATGACAAATTGCCCAGTGAGAAGGAAAGCAAAAGCAAGCAGCCATGCCTCCCAATCAGCAGTCATGACTCAGCAGTCCAGACGGTCAGGGAGAAGAAGTATCTTTCTCCTGGCTGGCTCACCAGGAAAGCTGCTAGCTAAGCTCCCTTTGCCGGGAAAGATGTTCCTGGAGCTCCCTTCTAGGCTTCCATCTTGTCACAAGAAGGAATTCAAGAATAAGACAAGTAGGAATAAGCAAATGAGAAAAGTTTATTGAGGAAGGTGTTAAGTACATGCTCTAAGGGGTGAAGATGGGGCATGCTCAAGAGAAGTGGGGTTGAGATATTGGTACATTGATTGGTGAGTAATCATTCAAATTAAGTAGTGTAAACAGACTGTTGTGATTGGTTCTTTATACATTTTAGTGATTGGTTAGTAGACTTACAAATTAAGGTTATAAATTAAGGTCTGTAAGTAAGCTATTGCCGTAGGCTGAATACACAATTAAATTAAGGATTGTGAACGGGTTGTTGTGATTGGTGCATGATGTGTGGTTGAACAATATATCCTATTTCATTCAGCCTCCTTGGGTTTTAGGATCCTGACTTTTCTCACTAGATGTACCCCCCCTCCCTGCACCAAGTCTCAGAGCAAGAACCTCAGAGCTTGCAATATGTTTTTCCTGCCTTACTATGAATTTTCTGCCTTATTATGAATTTTCAGTCTTTTTAAATTTACTGATGCTTGTTTTTTGTCCCAACATATGGTCTATGCTGGAGAATGATCCATGAGCACTTATGAAGAATATATATCCTGCTCTTTTGCGGTGCCATGTTCTGTACATGCCTGTTAGGTATAG
This sequence comes from Choloepus didactylus, assembly GCF_015220235.1. Taxonomy (NCBI): domain Eukaryota; kingdom Metazoa; phylum Chordata; class Mammalia; order Pilosa; family Megalonychidae; genus Choloepus; species Choloepus didactylus. The sequence continues at coordinate 4,977,087 of NC_051308.1, read as the reverse complement.
TTCATTTATCATGTTACTCAAGTTCTCTGTTTTGTAACTTATACTTTGTCTAGATGTTCTGTCTATTGATAAGAGTGGTGTATTGAAGTCACCAGCTATTGTAGAGACATCTATTTCTCCCTTAAATTTTGCCAGTGTTTGCCTAATGTATTTTGGGGCACCATGGTTAGGTGTATACATGTTTATGATTATTATTTCTTCTTGATGGGTTGCCCCTTTTATTAATATAGCATCCCTCTTTGTCTCTTAAAACAGTTTTGCCTTTAAAATCTATTTTGTCCAATATTAGAATAGCAGCCCCATCTCCTTTTTGGTTACTGTTTGTATCGGATATCTTTTTCCAACCTTTCACTTTCAACCTATTTGTGTCTTTGGTCTAAGGTGAGTCTCTATGAGAGACTCATATAATCATATAATTGTATTGTACTTTTTTATCCATTCTACCTCTGTCTTTTGATTGGTGAGTTTAATCCACTAACATTCAATGTTCTTACTCTAAAGGCAGTACTTACATCAGCCATTTTATCCTTTGGTTTTTATATGTCATACCTTATTATTGTCTTTCTTTTTTACCCTTTTTGTTACCCTTATCTTCATTTCTATACTCTACTTCAATTCTCTGTCTCTGTCTTTTCCTTTCAGCTTGAAGTTCATATCTGCAGTGAATGGATCTTCCCGTGGCATCTGACTTTGTCCTGATGCTGAGGGACTTCAGTCTGTTTTAGGGGGAATGTTACTTCCTAAAGTTAAGCTAAGGATATTTCTAGAAATCTGATAGGAAGTGAGTCCTTGGTAAATAGATGCCATTTCCAAACATGTCTCTCCAGAGGTCTCTGCAGCAAAGATATTAACAATAATCCTGAAAATTAGTTCCTTGGGCAGGTGATTTTGATGCCCACTACAGTTTTTCCATATTTTTTTCAAATATGAAATGTTCTTTCAGGTTCACAGCAGACTTAATTGACGATAATAAAGGATGCTTATAATTAGATGGAAGGCCCCTGACTTCACTGGGTACAACTTTTGTTAAACAGCAGTTTCCTGTGTACAAATGGCTTGGAAATTGGAAATAATTCAGGAAATTGCTAAAAAATGACAGAATGGCTTAATATTTAAATGTCAAGTAGTTTAAACAATTGTACTGGAGACATACAAAACCCAGAGGTCAATTCTGAATTGCACAATTGAGTTACATGCTTCAGTGTCTAAAACCTATTCTACTACAGGAGGTTGAAAGTTTAATCATGAAGTACCTAGGAAGGCAGATTAAAAAAAAACTTGAGGAAATTTCCAACTTCATGATGCAGCCACAAATAATTAACATAAAAGAAAACAAAAAATAATTTGAAAGAAAAAGTACTTGGTTACTAAAATGATTGTCTTTAAAGGACAGTAAACACTGTAATAGATATAAAGTCCTTAACAGCCTATATTGAGGGGCTATTTCAAAGGCAAAATAGTCTGTAGATCTTGAGTGAAGACAGGGTTATCAGAAATTTTGGTAGATTTGAGTTAGCATTTCTAAATTAGACATGGTAAACCTCAGGTGAATTCTGGACCATGGAAAGTGGAGGTAACCAGAAAAGATTTGTCCAACTTTTAAATGATCTGACACAAATATGACTGATTGCTCAATTGTAAAGCAAAGAATTTCTCTAAGCTTGGACAAGTCCCGTCTATTTGTTTCAGTATAGATGAACTTATATGCAAGAGAAATATGTCATATATGAATCATGGCATACATATACAAACACAAAGCAGATGAAAAGACAAGCAGAAAGAACTAGAAGTCCTGTTTCAAGAACTAAGGTGCTTCTATGCTGGAAACCATGAAAGAAATGTTGCAGAAAGAATATCCTAGCCAATTTCCATTGAAAACTAAGCAGAAATGCATACCCATAGTTAAATCTTTTTACCCTTTTCTAATAATTTCTGGAAACACCATGAATGCACGTGCTTTTCATTTTCTTTCTTCCTCATAATGATAGACTTAAAAGGGATATTTCACTATTAATGAGATTATATTAAAAGTTAATGTGTCTTCCAGTTGACCAAGATGGCAGTGTAGGATGTCCCAGGTTTCCATTCTCCCACAGGATCTTTGAACAACTAGCAAAGCCTGGCAGACCTATCTTCCTCAAATCATCAGAAAACAGTTAAAGGGTTGCAGTAATCATGCAAGTGCTGAATCAAGGAACCCAACTTTAAAAACTGTAAATGGTGCTAGAAGAACTGGATACCCATATGCAAAAGAATGAAGAAGGACCCTGATCTCACACCATATACAAACCTTAACTCAAAATGGATCAACGACCTAAATATAAGAACCAGGATTATAAAACTCTTAGAAGAAAATGTAGGGAAGCATCTTTAGGATCTTGTGGAAGACAATGGTTTCTTAGACTTCATACCCAAAGCAAAAGCAGCAAGATGTTTAGCATCTTTTCATGTGCTTTTTAGCCATTTGTATATCCTCTTTGGAGAAGTGTCTATTCAAGTTTTTTGCCTAATTTTAAAAGTTTATTGTTGAATTGTAGGATTTCTTTATATATTCTGGATATTAAACTCTTATGGGATATGTGGCTTTCAAATATTTTCTCCCTTTGAGTAGATTGTCTTTTTAATTTTTATTATTTATTTGTTTATTTATTTTTATGCACTTTTTTGTTGTGAACTTTAACATAAAACTCAGTCTTCACCACACAATTGTCCCAGAATCAATCAGTATGTATCAAATAAATGTTAAGTATTTGGGTGGTAGTCTCATGGAAGAGAGGGAATTTTTAATATCTTTCTTGTTTATTTCATGAACATATTTGGGCTACATTCAATATGATTTTTATATTTTCAAATCACACTTTCTTCTGCATAGTACTTAAGTAGCAGGAAGTGGCTTGAGGCAGCAGGAACTATGCATTGTTTTGCTTCTGTAGTGGGGAGGAACAGGTGACAACTACCATTCATTCAACTCAACAGCCTAGAGATCACGTTCACCTGCAACTGGCACTTGGGTCTGTTTTGTTTGGGCTCCTGGTTTACTGCCTCAAGTTATCCTCCAAATATTTAGGAATCATGGGCTTGGCAGTGGAAAAATAAACCCTGTAAAAACTATGAAGCACATATCCAGATTCAGGTTTACAGGTCCAGGAACAGGTCCAGATTTTGTAGGACTGAAAACTTTATTACAATTTGGAAAACCATTTTCAAGGGCAAGAAATGCAAAATTAGGGGAAAAAAGTGAATATTTATTTAGAATGAGAAAAGAAATTCTTTCTTGAATTACTAATTGTAAAAGTTGATGAACACCACAAACAAATAAACCAAAGTTTTTAACTAATTAACTTATTGACACACTCATGATTCCTTTTTTGTTCTTAGATTTCCTGGCTGCATCCTCTTGGTGGTCTCTTTATAGGCAAAAATTTTGTAGTGTGTCATTTCTCAGAAAAGAATATGAAGATTATTCAGCCTTTCCTCTAGCATGGTTGACCAATTTTTTTTTGTTCTTTTTTGTTTGTTTGTTTATTACTGATAGGCTAGAAAATTTTCTTTTACCTTCACAAAGTATTATTACTGATATCATGGAAATTTTTATGATTGCAGTCAAATTTGAGACAACCTCTATCAAATTTCTTTATTTATGAGCTATTTGAAAAATTTTCCATGAACAATTTTCTCTGCCATCTATTTAAACTTTACTTCTCCTCCACAGGCTCTCAGGGACAGAAGGTAGGAGATCTGTCCCTGCACTTTCCTGGTTGGAGGCTAGTTGTAGGGTTCTCTAGGGGATAACAATATGGTTATTCATTCTCCAGGATAGCCATAAAAAATTTAACTATACAACAGAACTATATAGTACAAACCACATGAATATATGTTAAAAGGAACAATGAGCTTCCATTTAGAAGTTGCTATTAAAGGATAAGATTTAAAACATGCTAATCGGAAGCTTGCATATGTAATAAAACTCAACATTAACCATAGCGATTGCTTAGAACTTCAACTAATAAAAGTTTATTTTGGGGGCAAAAAAAATGTTACCACCGTCACTGTTTATAATTGTCAAAAAATAAAAAGCAGACCAATTTATGTTGGTTTTGTTATTGTTTGTAGACTCTTTAGAGACAGTGCAGGCCTTGTGGGGGTCAGGCTACTTCTTCCACTTCGACCTTGACATGCCACTGAAAACAGGTATTGATCCTGTGATTAAACTTGGGTAATAGTAAATAGAATCAGAAACATTATTTTGAATTTATTCAGAATGACTAGAAAATGCATTCTTTGGTGACATTCTAAGTGTTTACTTCAGCATTATAATGATAGTATATTTTTAGGCATTATTAGATTTTATGAAAATTCTTAAATATCCATGCTCACATTACAATTTAGGAGGGATGGGGTATCTGCATTTTAGGCGGCACAGATTCAAACCCATCCTTTGCATAACGGTGAAGCTGCTCTTTTCAATTCAATTCAATTATCTTATTCACGTATCTGTAGCTGTTGTCACATTGTAAAATGAGGCACATCAGAGACAGGGAGGGTCACATTACCAGAATGTATTGGTGTAAGAAATAGAAACCATATGTCTCACAGGAAGGTATTTAATACAGGGGATTTGGTGCTTTCAAAGTCATTTGGGGGAAGGTTGGGCCTGTAGAATCTACCACATTATTTGAGTTCAAGGACACAGTGCTGGAACTGCAATCCAAGAAACAAGAAAACTCCAGTCCTGGCTACCTTCATATCCTAATACCAAGAAGCTGGAGATTGCACACTCTTTAGAAAAGCTCAGTCTCCATGGCTTTGATGGGTAGCAATTCCAGCTAGAAGAGCAAATATACAGCTCCTATCTTGCTCTGCCTTCCAGATTTTATGTGATTGGAACTTGTTGGTCGAACTCAAATCACATCCAGATCCCTGGCTGGAAAAGGAGCCTTGTAAGTGTAGTTTTTGCCTTTTTAGCCTCTGTTGCATTGGGATGCACACTATCAAGGGGAATGACTCCTCAGAAAGCCAGTTTCTTCTTGCTCACTGTCTTCTACGAGCCAGGAACTCCCCTGGCACTCTTTATTTTCACAAATATTGGAGTAATTATTTATCTTTAATAACAAGTGATTCTCTTATTGAATTAAAGTTGTAAAAGGAATAAATTCTGTCACTGCTGCCGCTACTTCTGCTGCTGCTTCTACTTTTTCTTTTTCTCTTCCTCCTCCTCTTCCATCTTCTTTTTCTTCTCTTCCACTTCTTCCTACTAGCTCCCCCTCCTTTTTCGTTTTCTTCTTCACAAAGCTTTAAAAATGTAAAAACCTGTCTTAGTTTGAGGGCCATACAAACACAGGCCATGGGCCAGATTTAGCCCTCAGGCAGTAGAGTGCCAATCCCTATTCCTAGTTGAATATTTTGGGAGTGTGTGTGTCTGTGTGTCTGTTCAGGTATCTTAATTCTTTCAGGCAAGAGGAAAATTCTGGTCCATGTTGCTCTATCTTGATTGGAAGTGGAAGTCTCCCTTCTATATTTATATGTGCATTTAAGTTTGTAAAATTTTATCTAAGCACCACTTTGGTTGCATCCCATAGATTTTATATGCCATAACTTTAATATCATGCAGTTAAAAATATTTTCTAATATCTGTTTGATTTTGTTTTTGATCCATGAAGTAAACAGAAATTTATCACTTAATTTGCAAGCAGTTGAGGATTTTTCTTACTATCTTTCTAATGATTTTGGCTTACTTCTATAGTGGTCAGGGTACATACTTTGAATTGGTCAATCCTTTGATGAGATCTGCTTTATAGCCCAGCATATAAAGTCAGAAAGTATTCCCTTGCATTTGAAAAGGTTATTTATTATCTCGTTCTATGTGTGTAAACTAAGTTGCTTGTAATTGTGTTTTTCAGATCTTTTATGATGTCACTATTTTTTGAAAGACGTCTATTTCACTTTCATTTACTTCCATTTTTGTCTTATATATTTTAAAACCATGCCCATTGGGTGCACAGATTCAGAACTGTGCCATTCTGTTGTTTCAAGGACCCCTTTATCATTCTGAAATGCATCTCTTTAACTCTTGTAATGTTTGGTTCCTTAAAGGCTATCTTTTCTGATCTTAGCATAGCTACATGAATTTTCTTTTGATTAGTGCTTTCAGGTGTACTTTTTTCTGCTCTTTTACATTTTTTTAAATGCAATTTTATTGAGATATGATCACATAACATACAGTCATTCTAAGCATACAATCAGTTGTTCACCGTATCATCATATAGTTGTGCATACATCACCACAATCAATCTTTGAACATTTTCATTACTCCAAAAAATAAAATAAAAATTAAAATAGAAAAGAACATTCAAAATATCCCATTCCCTTCCTCCCCCATTGTACATTTACTTTTTTTTTGAAATAAAAGAAAATATTTTTCATTAATGAATAATTCAAGTGACATAATTTTACCATTACAATCAGTTGCCCCTGGGTGCCCTCATACAGCTGTGCATCCATCACCACACTTAATTTCTGTTCACTTTTTAGAAACTTTTCATTACTCCAGACAAGAAATAAAGTGAAAGATGAAAAAAGAAAAAAAGAAAAGGAAACTTGGATCCTCCCCTATCCCCAACCAACCTCCCTCAATTGTTGACTCGTAGTGTTGGTATAGTACATTTGTTACTGTCCATGAAAAACTGCTGAAATACTACTAACTGCAGTATACAGTCTGCAATAGGTATATATTTTCTCCCTATATACCCCTCTATTTTAACTTCCAATTGTATTGTCATACATTTGTTCTGGTTCATGGAAGCGATTTCCAGTATTTGCACAGTTAATCGTGGACACTGCCCACCACAGGATTCAGTTTTATACATTCCCATCTTTCGATCTCCAACCTTCCCTCTGGTGACATATATGACCCTGAGCTTCCCGTTTCCACCTCATTCACACACCATTCGGCACTGTTAGTCATTCTTACATCTTGCTACCAACACATCTGTTCATTTCCAAACATCCAAGTTCATCCTAGTTGAATATTCCACTCATACTTAAGCAACTGCTCCATTCTTAAGCCTCGTCCTATATCCTGGTACATTATATTTCATGTCTATGAGTTTACATATTATAATTAGTTCCTATCAGTGAGACCCTGCAATAATTGTCCTTATATGTCCAGCTTATTTCATCCAGTATACTGCCCTCAAGGTTTTGTCATCAACCCATTTTTTTTTTCTTTTAATATGGTTTTGTTCACTCACCATACATTCCATCCTAAGCAAATAATCAATGGTTCTCTGTAAGGTCTTATATTTATGTGTTCACCACCTTCACCTCTATCTATATAAGGGCATCTATATTTCTTTCACAAGGCAGGAGGGAGAGTCAAAGAAGGTAGAGAGGCAAAAGAAAGAGGAAAAAAAAATGACAGCTAAGAAGCAGCAAAAGGAAAAATAACCTCAAATGAAAGCAGAGCAAAGAATCAGACAACACCACCAATGTCAAGTGTCCAACATGTCTCCCCTATCCCCCCCTCTTATCTACATTTACCTTGGTATATCACCTTGTCAGATCAAAGGAAGCAGAACACAATGATTCTATTAGTTACAGTCTCTAGTTTATGTGGATTGCATCCCTCCCCCAATGCCTCCCCACCTCTAACACCCTGCAAGGTTGACATTTGCCCATTCTCCCTCATAAAAGAACATATTCGTACATCTTATCACAACCGTTGAACACTCTAGATTTCACCAAATTACACAGTCCCAGTCTTTATCTTTTCTCCTTTCTGGTGTCTCACATGATCCCAACCTTCCTCTCCCAACCATATTTATGGTTATCTTTGTTCAGTATACTTCCATTGTTGTGCCACCATCTCCCCAAATTGTGTTCCAAACCATGCAGTCCTGTCTTCTATCATTCTGTAGTGCTCCCTTTAGTATTTCCTGTAGGGCGGGTGTCTTGTTCACATAGTCTCTCATTGTCTGTTTGTCGGAAAATATTTTGAGCTCTCCCTCATATTTGAAGGACAGCTTTGTTGGATATAGGATTCTTGGTTGGCGGTTTTTCTCTTTCAGTATCCCAAATATACCACACCACTTCCTTCTTGCCTCCATGGTTTCTGCTGAGAGATCCGCACATAGTCTTATTAAGCTTCCTTTGTATGTGATGGATTGCTTTTCTCTTGCTGCTTCCAGGATTCTCTCTTTGTCTTTGACCTTTGATAATCTGATTATTAAGTGTCTTCGCACAGGCCTATTCAGAGCTCTTCTGTTTGGAGTACGCTGCGCTTCTTGGATCCATAATCTTATGTCTTTCATAAGAGATGGGAAATTTTCATTAATTATTTCCTCTATTATTGCTTCTACCCCTTTTTCCTTCTCTTCTCCTTCTGGGACACCAATGATATGTACATTATTGAACTTTGTTTCATCCTTAAGTTCCCAGAGACGTTGATCATATTTCTCATTCTTTTCTCCATCTGCTCCTTTGCATGTAGGCTTTCAGGTGTTTTGTTCTCCAGTTCCTGAGTGTTTTCTTCTGCCTCTTGAGATCTGCTTTTGAATGTTTCCATTGTGTCTTTCATCTTTTGTGTTGTGCCTTTCGTTTCCACAGATTCTACTAGTTGTTTTTTTGAACTTTTGATTTCTGCCGTATATATGCCCAGTGTTTTCTTTACAGCCTCTATCTCTTATGCAATATCTTCTCTAAACTTTTTGAATTGATTTAGCATTAGTTGTTTAAATTCCTGTATCTCAGTTGAAGTGTACGTTTGTTCCTTTGACTGGGCCATAACTTTGTTTTTCTTAGTGTAGGTTGTAATTTTCTGTTGTCTAGGCATGGTTTCCTTGGTTATCCACATCAGGCTTTCCCAGACCAGAACAGGCTCAGGTCCCAGAGGGAAGAAATATTCAGTATCTGGTTTCCCTGAGGGTGTGTCTTAGAAAATTGCTCCACCCTTTGATGCCTCGGGTCACTGTGCTTTTCTGCCCAGCAGGTGACACCTGTTAGCCTATAATTCTTGACTGGTGTGAGGAGGTATGGCCGTGTTCCCCCAGGCTCTGGGGTCTGGTTCTGAATGGAAAGGGCCCCACCCCTTTCCTCCTAGAGAAGACAGAGCCCCCAGGTGGAGGTCATTAGCATTTCAATGGTCTCTCTCTGCTTGTGCTGTCTCCACCCTTCCCTGAGTCACAGTCCTGGGAACTGGAAATGACTGGGGCTTTCTCCACTGAGCCAAAAAACAAACAGATAGTCCCCTTCAGACCCAGTCCAAGGGACCCTCCGGCTCTCCAAGGTCAGTTGTCACCCAAAGCCTCTGTCTGTTTTTTGGGGATTCGTACCTGTAGTGAGCAGTTCACACTTGCTACCTAAAACCCCAGTTGGAGCTCAGCTGAGCTATATTCGCTTGCTGGGAGAGAGCTTCTCTCTGGTACCATGAGGCTTTGCAGCTCAGGCTATGGGGATGGGGGTCTCACGACTTGGATCCGCAGGTTTTACTTACAGATTTTATGCTGTGATCTTGGGCATTCCTCCCAATTCAGGTTGGTGTATGATGAGTGGATGGTCTTGTTTGGCCCCCTGCAGTTATTCTGGATTATTTACTAGTTGTTTCTGTTTTTTTTTTCAGTTGTTCCAGGGGGACTACTTAGCTTCCATTCCTCTCTATGCCGCCATCTTCCCTCCTTTCCTGCTCTTTTACTTTTAATCTTGTGTGTCCTTATATTTAAAATATGTTTCTTGTATGCAGCATGTTGTTGAGTTTTATTTTTTATCCAGTCTGACAGTTTTAGTTTTTATTTGGTACATTTAGTGAATTTACATTTATTGTAATATCTGATAGAGCTGTGTTTATATCTGACATCGAACTCTTTATTTTCTATTTCACCCACATATTTTGTGTTCATTTCCCCCTACTTTCATTTCTTCTCATTAACAAAGAAATGTCATTACTCCACAAACCTCATTTTGATGTGTTAATGCTTGTTCTGAAGGCTACCCATGTATTCTTGATTTATTACACTCTAATGTATATTTATTACTTTTATTGCTTCACTGATATGTTAGAATCTCAGAGCACTTCCAATGCATTTATTTCTCTCTTCTTTTTGCTTTATTTTAGTCATGAATTTTAATGATATATATATATATATATATATTTAAATAGCACAAAATTGTTTTGTGCACTGATTGTTCTTTTATATTTAGGTTTGAAACTATAAAAATTTGATGATAATAACTTGAAAACTGTTTTTAATTTTTGATTATATCATCTCTGAATTTTACTAACATACTCCTTGACTTTATTTTTCCAGCTGAGAAACCAAAACCACAAGTCAAGGTCCTATTTGAAACATTGGTGAAAGATTCCTTCTCTGTTTATGAAAGCCATTTTTAAAACTAAATTATAAAAACAGAAAAATTTTCATAAAACAATTTTTATTTTTATGTTTTGGTTTTAAACAGTGGACACTAGTATGTAAATTTTTTGTTTAAAAATATTATCCATTTATTTCAAACAGGTAGTATGACTCATATGCCAGCAAAATAGACTTTAAATGAGGTTAATAAGTAAATGATGAACATAATTATAAATAAATACTGAATCTTTAAAAAGAATTTATAAGAGCTTTTGACACAAAACGGGCAAAGATACAAAACTCCAAGTGTTGAAGATAACAAGTTAATAGATACATTTTCTCTTGAATTGGAGGATGGTCCAACCTCAGTAATATTGATTCTAGATGAAGCATGAATTGATTATTGATCATTTTAAGGAGATGGTCTAGTTACATTTTCTCTATTTAGCATCACTGCATATGTTGAGTAGAATTTCTCTATTTAATTTATTTATCTTCTCTTTTTGAGCCTACTTGTATTAAACCCTGAAGTGTCTGTGTCTTGAATATACTAAGTAACATGTTATTTCCTAGGGAATTGATTTTACCCAATAGCTTTTCCTACATGTTTCCTTTCAAAACTAGTTCTTGGTTTCTCTCAAATATTTGCTCTTACTTTTCTCTTAGTGTTTATTGGTAATAAAAATCATCATTTGAAATGGGGAGATAAAGTCAAATTCATTTTGCACAGCTCTAAACTTCCTCCCTCAACCTCAGGTTCTCACCATGTTAATATGATACTCAAAATGCAGAGAATAGCCTCTGTGCGCAGCACTCCTTAGTTTATATTTTTATTATATTCTATCATATATAATGTATATTATGCATATATTTAGTTATGTATATTTAATTATATTTAATTTTTCATTAACATCTTCAAGTGTTCAGATTGCTGGTTTTCCCATTTGAATTTTGCTTTATCAAATTAATTCAGGCTTCAACAATGCAGTGCCAAGTCATACTGGAGCCTGAAGCATAAGGAAAAATGTGCAGCCCTACACACATTTGTGAAAATGCCCTACCATATTTTGAACCAAGTAGGAAAAAATAATGAAATCTCTGCAATAAAAAAAGAACACATGACTATATATACATTTCTGTGTTGCTCAATTTGTTTTCGCATCATTGTCAGCCCTCAGACACCAGGGTTCTGGAATGAGACTGTTCTCATGGCACAGTTTCCTGGCAGAGTGATGCAAACAACATCCTGCTTTTATTTAATATTCTGATATTTTGCACATCATAGTTTTTGCATTAATTTTGTTTTTAAAATATTCCATTATATATCATTTATTGTGATTCCTGAGATTTTTGGTTCCCCCTTAAATTTTGTGCCCCAAACTAGTGTGTTAGGGGCACTGAGCTGGAACCTTCTTTTTGAAGTCACTCTCTGCTCATTCAGCACAGAAAATTCCTTTAATCTTTCTCTTTGAAAGGGAAGGAATGTGCGCTTGACACTATTAGGATTGACTCCTTTGACTATCACCTCTCTCTCTGGAGAGGCTGGAGGCAGGAAAGGGGAAAGGCTCCATGTGCTCATCATCTGGTAGATCAAACAATTTACTCCCCACTGGTTCCAGCACTTTTTCTCTGGTTTTGTTCCTTTTCTGACTCCTCCTCCTGGGTCACCTTCACAGGGTCATCCTTTTCCAACCTAACCATTAAATGCTGGAGCTGCAAGATTCCTTCCCAGAACCTCTTCTCCTCTCCCTGACCATCATTTTGACTCCCCATCTTTCTTACTTCTTTGCTTCAGCTTCCTGGACCTCCTGTCTCCTCAGGAACATTACACATCTGCCTGACATTGTATCCATGTCATTTTAAGTTCCCATACTTAGGGGCTATGAGAATGATGAATCTGAATGTTATACATTTTCACAAACATTTAATCCAAATACTAACCTGTTCTAAAGTGGCCCAGATCATGGATCTCTCTCTCTACTTTCTATAAAAGGTTTGGGGTTAGGGTTAGGATTCAGATTATAATTTGGAGTTAAAGAGGTGGGGGGAGTTTCTTTACCCAGTCGTTTAGGTAGAATAATTTCTGAGTGGCTGTTGCTAAACATATTTTTCCTCCAGAACTGAATGAGTTTGTACCAATCAGAGTCTCAAAACCAGGATGGCTTATAACTCTGTAAAGAGAAGGATTTAGTACCCATGACATACTAATCAGGTAGACTCTCCATTTTATTCATTGTAAATATTTTTACTCTGCTTCCATCATTCTAATATATTGCATCATATTGTGTTATTCATTTGACATTTTAAATTTTGTGTAATTTAAAGGCACTTTATTTCACAACATAATTGCTCTAGTAATTATTATCACCAATATTTTTAAGTTCATTGTGCAATTTTTAAAGTGTTAGCAGCTCAGGATCACAGGTAAAATATTTTCCACTAATATAATTTCTTTCACTGTATTGTCTGTGTCACTCACCAGCTGCACAAACCTGGGTAAGATGCCCAACATTCCTATTTCTTAATTTCCCCACTATAATAGTGAGACATGATTGATATCTACCTCACAGGCTGTTCTAGGAACCCAATGAGTCAACATGTACAAAGTGCCCAGAACACTGCCTGTCACACAGCCAGCAACCAACCCAACAAGCATTGACTATCAGGATTTTCATCATTAATATGTATGTGATCCTCCAGTGTGAAAGTCCATTTGTCTTCTTTTATCTAAATTGTTACTCAGTTTGAATAAATAGTATCATTCTGAATTCAAAACAGAACTTAATTATTGTATTGATCTTTTTTTTGTGAAATGAATAAATATAAGGGGCTATCACAAATTATGAAAAAAAGGAAATGATTTTCTTTTTTCTTTACTTTTTATTGAAGCTAGGGATTTTCTTGGGTAGGATCCCAAATGTGATGCTGAATTTGCTCTTTTAGAGAATAGGTATAAGGGATACAAGTTCATCATGTTCTTTTTGTTATGATGCATTTTTTCAGGCTGGAACAGTTAAGAGCTACTAATTAAGTGATACAGAAAAAATCCATGTACAAGGAGTGAGGATACAAAATTCCAGAGTTCTGAATGGAGCTTTTTCTGAGTGGGAAAACTTATTTTATAATCTTTGAAGTTTGACGGTTGGAGAAGGATATCTGCTTAGTAGAAAGTCTAGACAAAAAAGGAACTTAAAATTGGAACAACTCCATTTGTTAGGATTCCATTCACTTAATCACTCAAGTTTGGAGCCTGAAGAGATCTTAGAACTTGCATAGTTATACCCATGAGAAATAAGAAGATCACAAACAAGCACATAGTGGTCAGTGTAGAGCTTGGTCTTTAAACTATGAACCTCAACATGTCCAAAAATTGTCTTCTATATTAATTCATTTTGGATATAAAAGTTTAAAATTCATAAATTGTGGAATTTTGTTCCTTTTTTCCCCCCTAAAACCTGTATCTTGTCATATAATGCAAATGACTCAGTGGAACTCACCATTTCATTGAAATGTTGAATTTTATATATTTATCTTGGCCTGATATCTCCTTGGATGAAGCTTTAATTAATCTATTAGTTTGAAGCACGAGAAAAACTATCTTCCTTTCTCAAAAAGAAATTCACATGTTTAAAATGGTTATTAGAAGGATTTCTCTCTCTCTATCCTTGTTTATTCCCACTTTCCACAAATCAAGAGTAGAGGATAATTTTGTCAATGTCATAAGCAGGGCAAGTAATGATTATTAAGAACTTCCTGTATGTGTATATGCATTGTCTATTTCAATTCCTGAAATAATTCTACTAGCTAGGTGTCACTATTCCCAAAACTCAGAGGTTGAGTAAGGTACTCAAGGACACAGTTAATAATCTGAACCCAGATCTTTCTGACTCAAATTCTCACGCTTTTAGTACTATGCAGTAGTGAAGGATTTTTATTTTTCCTGGGAAGGCTTTTAGAGTATCAATTTTTACACACAACTGCTTTAACTATTTTTCTCCAGTTTTCTATGCATAATTAATTTTAATGACATTTAGAAAGAAAATTGTAGAGCTTCATGCAGGGATTCACGTTGAAATGTAAAACTAAGAATTCTTTGTTGTAACCTGTTTTTCCTTGTTGCATTGTCATTGTAAATAGATTATCCTTTGCCTTTTATTATAACTTAATTATTTTTAAAATGTAGATGATAAGTAAGTCAATATGGAGAAGTCACCAAGATGGGAAGTGAGATGCTCCAGGGTTCTGTTCCCCATAGAAACTTTGAAAAAACAAACAAAGTTAGCAAAACCATCTTTCACAGAGCTCTGGGAAACAGTTAAAGGGTTGTAGTAATAGGTCAAGTAATGGATCAAGAAAAAGGCAACTTAAAAATGGTAGGAAAGCTTTTCAGAGTCCTTGCTGACTCTTCCCCCACCATCGCCCCTACTTGAAACAGAGTTAGTCCATACTTCCAGGGCTGGTCCTTGGTCCCAGTTCTGGAAGGAGCAGAGTAACCTTTGTGCACATACGAGTGCATCTGATGGCTGACTGAAAGCCTTAACCAGGATATTCATCATAGGCTTGAAATCCCAGAACATGTCCTGCACATAGAGGTGGCTTGCAGGGCAGCTATACTGATGTAGGAGAATTTTCAATTCATTGATGGCTGGAGCAAAGGATTGCCAGCTTTGGGATGTACAGTGTAGCACCCAGAAGTGGGAGAAAAGACTATTTCCTACAGGAACAGGGACCTTTGGAGCCATGTGAATAAAGGATTTCCTAGGCCATATTCACATGCTCAGGACAACATGAATGCTTAGAAAAGAATAAGGAGGATCCTACACATTCACCTTGGGCTATTCTTTAAACTCATTGTTAGGCAGGCTAAGCTCTGAAGGAGCTAATCTGCAAATATTGGGAAAGTGATTTTTTTCTTTGTTTTATTGCTAATTCCTGTAATTGAGGAAATCTATGTCATAACACTAGTTGGAAGCAAGATAAAGGAACAGATGTCCCAGAGACAAACTCCAGAGAGAATATATTAAAATATCAGAATATCTAGTGTGCAACAAAAAATTACAGGAGACACAAAGAAATAGGAAATAGATGGACCATGAAAAGGAGCAAGAAAATGCATTAGAAACTATCAAAAAGGAAGACCAGACCTTGGACATACCAGATAAAGAATTTTTAAAAATTGTCTTAAATATCCTCAAAGTGCTGAAGGAAAACATGGACAAAGACCTAAAGAAAATCAGGAAAATGATAGATGAACAAAAACAGAATATCAATAAAGACAGAAATCATCAACAAACAAACCAACAAAAACAAACAAACAAACAAAATAAACCATGCAAACAGTTTAAGACCACAGCAACAGAAATGAAATTTCCCTGGTAGCTTTCAACAGCAGATTAGAGCTAGCAGGAGAGTTGATGAACATGAAGATGAGACAATTAGAATTATTTGGTTTGAGGAGCATAAAGAATAAAGAATGAAGAAAAGAGAATAGAGACTGAGAGAATGGCCCCAATCAAGCATACTAATATATACATTATGGGAGTTTCAGGAGGAAAAAGAGATAAAGGGGCAGAAAGAGTATTTGAAGAAATAATGGCTGAAAACTTCCCAAATTTAATTAAAGATAAGAATATACAAATCCAAGAATCTCAATGAGGTCCAAACAGAATAAGCCCAAAGTGACCCACACCAAGACCCATTATAATTAAACTGTCAATATGAAAGACAAAGAGAAAATCATGAGGATAGCAAGTGAGAAGCAACACAGTATGTACAAGGGACGCTCAATAAGATTAAGTGCCAATTCCTCATTAGTGACCATGGAGTTAAGAGAATAGAGGGATACACATTTAAAGTGCTGAAAGAAAAAAGTGATCAACCAAGAATTCTGTATCTGGCCAAACTGTCTTTCAAAAATGAAGGCGAGATGAAGACATTCATAAATAAACAATAGCTTAAGAGTTCATCACCACTAGGCCTGCACTACAATTATTCCAAAGAGATGTCTTCAGATTGAAAGGAAAGGACACTAGACAAAGATTGAAGCCACATGAACAAATGAAGATGGCCAGTAAAGATAACAACATGGGTAAATATTAATGGCATTACTATGGTACTTTTCGTTTGTAACTCCAATTCTTTATTCTTACCTCTTTATTCTAAAATGCAAATGTATAAAAAGTATGTTGTGACAAAAACAACATAAAGGTGAGGGGGGCAGAAGAGTATAGGAACATAGTTTGTGTATGTTATTGATGTTAAGTTGTTACAAAATCAAATGAAACTGTTACAGATCTAGGATGTTAAATTTAAGCCCATGGTGTCATAAAGAAAATAGAAAACTATGCACAAAGGAAAATGAGAGGAATTCTAAAGGGTCACCACAAAAGGTCAACTAAGTACCAATATATATAGTAATGGAAGAATTGAGGGGTGAAAAGGTGTAAGACTTACAAACTAAAGAGCAATGGTGGAAGTAAGTTCTGAATTATCAGTAGTTACTTTAAAGTAATAGGGTTGAATTCTCTAGTCAAAAGGTAGAGATTGGATGAATGGATAAAAGGGCATGACCCAAGTATATGTTATTTACAGGAGATTCACCTTAAATTAAAAAACCAAGCAGGTTGAAAGTGAATGGATGAAAAAAATATCCCATACAAACAGTAACCACAGAAAGCTGGGGTATCTATATTAATATCCAACAAAATAGATTTTAAGTCAAAAACTATTAAATCAGACAAAGATGAGCACTATATATTGATAAAAGTCAATTAAGAGGCGGGGCAAGATGGCAGACTGGTGAGCTGTAAGTTTTAGTTACTCCTCCAGGAAAGTAGGTAAAAAGCCAGGAACTGCGTGGACTGGACACCACAGAGCAATCTGTCTTTGGGCATACTTCATACAACACTCATGAAAACGTGGAACTGCTAAGATCAGCGAAATCTGTAAGTTTTTGCAGCCAGGGGACCCGCGCCCCTCCCTGCCAGGCTCAGTCCCGGGGGAGGAGGGGCTGTCAGCTCCGGAAAGGAGAAGGGAGAACTGCAGTGGCTGCTCTTATCGAAAACTCATTCTACTGATTCAAACTCCAACCATAGATAGACTAAGACCAGACACCAGAGACTCTGAGAGCAGCCAGCCCAGCAGAGAGGAGACAGGCATAGAAAAAAAACAACACGAAAAACTCCAAAATAAAAGCAGAGGATTTTTGGAGTTCTGGTGAACACAGAAAGGGGAAGGGCGGAGCTCAGGCCTTGACGCGCATATGCAAATCCCAAAGCAAAGCTGATCTCTCTGCCCTGTGGACCTTTCCTTAATGGCCCTGGTTGCTTTGTCTATTAGCATTTCAATAACCCATTAGATCACTGAGGAGGGCCGTTTTTTTTTTTTTTTTTTAAATCCTTTTTGCTTTTTCTAAAACAATTACTCTAAGAAGCTCAATACAGAAAGCTTCAAAGAATTGCAATTTGGGCACGTCAAGTCAAGAGCAGAACTAAGAGAGCTCTGAGACAAAAGGCAATAATCCAGTGGCTGAGAAAATTCACTAAACAACACAACTTCCCAAGAAAAGGGGGGTGTCCGCTCACAGCCACCATCCTGGTGGACAGGAAACACTCCTGCCCATCGCCAGCCCCATAGCCCAGAGCTGCCCCAGACAACCCAGTGTGACGGAAGTGCTTCAAATAACAGGCACACACCACAAAACTGGGCGTGGACATTAGCCTTCCCTACAACCTCAGCTGAATGTCCCAGAGCTGGGAAGGTGGAGCAGTGTGAATTAACAAAGCCCCATTCAGCCATCATTTGAGCAGACTGGGAGCCTCCCTACATAGCCCAGCAGCCCAGAACTGCCCTGGGGGGACGGCACTCACCTGTGACATAGCACAGTCATCCCTCAACAGAGGACCCGGGGTGCACAGCCTGGAAGAGGGGCCCACTTGCAAGTCTCAGGAG
Source organism: Choloepus didactylus (assembly GCF_015220235.1). NCBI lineage: Eukaryota > Metazoa > Chordata > Mammalia > Pilosa > Megalonychidae > Choloepus > Choloepus didactylus. Next base: position 4,958,791 of record NC_051308.1, on the reverse strand, counting down.
CCATACGCCAATACCAAAGACTTGTGGGTCAGTGGCAGAGACAAACTGTGGCAGGACTGAACTGAAGGATTAGACTATTGCAGCAGCTTTAAAACTCTAGGATCATCAGGGAGATTTGATTGTTAGGGCCACCCCCCCTCCCCGACTGCCCAGAAACACGCCCCACATACAGGGCAGGCAACACCAACTACACACGCAAGCTTGGTACACCAATTGGGCCCCACAAGACTCACTCCCCCACTCACCAAAAAGGCTAAGCAGGGGAGATCTGGCTTGTGGAGAACAGGTGGCTCGTGGACGCCACCTGCTGGTTAGTTAGAGAAAGTGTACTCCACGAAGCTGTAGATCTGATAAATTAGAGATAAGGACTTCAATAGGTCTACAAACCCTAAAAGAACCCTATCAAGTTCAGCAAATGCCACGAGGCCAAAAACAACAGAAAATTATAAAGCATATGAAAAAACCAGACAATATGGATAACCCAAGCCCAAGCACCCAAATCAAAAGACCAGAAGAGACACAGCACCTAGAGCAGCTACTCAAAGAACTAAAGATGAACAATGAGACCATAGTACGGGATATGAAGGAAATCAAGAAGACCCTAGAAGAGCATAAAGAAGACATTGCAAGACTAAATAAAAAAATGGATGATCTTATGGAAATTAAAGAAACTGTTGACCAAATTAAAAAGATTCTGGACACTCATAGTACAAGACTAGAGGAAGTTGAACAACGAATCAGTGACCTGGAAGATGACAGAATGGAAAATGAAAGCATAAAGAAAGAATGGGGAAAAAAATTGAAAAACTCGAAATGGACCTCAGGGATATGATAGATAATATGAAACGTCCGAATATAAGACTCATTGGTGTCCCAGAAGGGGAAGAAAAGGGTAAAGGTCTAGGAAGAGTATTCAAAGAAATTGTTGGGGAAAACTTCCCAAATCTTCTAAACAACATAAATACACAAATCATAAATGCTCAGCGAACTCCAAATAGAATAAATCCAAAAAAACCCACTCCGAGACATATACTGATCACACTGTCAAACATAGAAGAGAAGGAGCAAGTTCTGAAAGCAGCAAGAGAAAAGCAATTCACCACATACAAAGGAAACAGCATAAGACTAAGTAGTGACTACTCAGCAGCCACCATGGAGGCAAGAAGGCAGTGGCACGATATATTTAAAATTCTGAGTGAGAGGAATTTCCAGCCAAGAATACTTTATCCAGCAAAGCTCTCCTTCAAATTTGAGGGAGAGCTTAAATTTTTCACAGACAAAGAAATGCTGAGAGAATTTGCTAACAAGAGACCTGCCCTACTGGAGATAAAAAAGGGAGCCCTACAGACAGAGAAACAAAGACAGGACAGAGAGACTTGGAGAAAGGTTCAGTACTAAAGAGATTCGGTATGGGTACAATAAAGGATATTAATAGAGAGAGGGAAAAATATGGCAAACATAAACCAAAGGATAAGATGGCCGATTCAAGAAATGCCTTCATGGTTTTAACGTTGAATGTAAATGGATTAAACTCCCCAATTAAAAGATATAGATTCGCAGAATGGATCAAAAAAAATGAACCATCAATATGTTGCATACAAGAGACTCATCTTAGACACAGGGACACAAAGAAACTGAAAGTGAAAGGATGGAAAAAAATATTTCATGCAAGCTACAGCCAAAAGAAAGCAGGTGTAGCAATATTAATCTCAGATAAAATAGACTTCAAATGCAGGGATGTTTTGAGAGACAAAGAAGGCCACTACATACTAATAAAAGGGGCAATTCAGCAAGAAGAAATAACAATCGTAAATGTCTATGCACCCAATCAAGGTGCCACAAAATACATGAGAGAAACACTGGCAAAACTAAAGGAAGCAATTGATGTTTCCACAATAATTGTGGGAGACTTCAACACATCACTCTCTCCTATAGATAGATCAACCAGACAGAAGACCAATAAGGAAATTGAAGACCTAAACAATCTGATAAATGAATTAGATTTAACAGACATCTACAGGACATTACATCCCAAATCACCAGGATACACATACTTTTCTAGTGCTCACGGAACTTTCTCCAGAATAGATCATATGCTGGGACATAAAACAAGCCTCAATAAATTTAAAAAGATTGAAATTATTCAAAGCACATTCTCTGACCACAATGGAATACAATTAGAAGTCAATAACCATCAGAGACTTAGAAAATTCACAAATACCTGGAGGTTAAACAACACACTCCTAAACAATCAGTGGGTTAAAGAAGAAATAGCAAGAGAAATTGCTAAATATATAGAGACAAATGAAAATGAGAACACAACATACCAAAACCTATGGGATGCAGCAAAAGCAGTGCTAAGGGGGAAATTTATAGCACTAAACGCATATATTAAAAAGGAAGAAAGAGCCAAAATCAAAGAACTAATGGATCAACTGAAGAAGCTAGAAAATGAACAGCAAACCAATCCTAAACCAAGTAGAAGAAAAGAAATAACAAGGATTAAAGCAGAAATAAATGACATAGAGAACAAAAAACAATAGAAAGGATAAATATCACCAAAAGTTGGTTCTTTGAGAAGATCAACAAGATTGACAAGCCCCTAGCTAGACTGACAAAATCAAAAAGAGAGAAGACCCATATAAACAAAATAATGAATGAAAAAGGTGACATAACTGCAGATCCTGAAGAAATTAAAAAAATTATAAGAGGATATTATGAACAACTGTATGGCAACAAACTGGATAATGTAGAAGAAATGGACAATTTCCTGGAAACATATGAACAACCTAGACTGACCAGAGAAGAAATAGAAGACCTCAACCAACCCATCACAAGCAAAGAGATCCAATCAGTCATCAAAAATCTTCCCACAAATAAATGCCCAGGGCCAGATGGCTTCACAGGGGAATTCTACCAAACTTTCCAGAAAGAACTGACACCAATCTTACTCAAACTCTTTCAAAACATTGAAAAAAATGGAACACTACCTAACTCATTTTATGAAGCTAACATCAATCTAATACCAAAACCAGGCAAAGATGCTACAAAAAAGGAAAACTACCGGCCAATCTCCCTAATGAATATAGATGCAAAAATCCTCAACAAAATACTTGCAAATCGAATCCAAAGACACATTAAAAAAATCATACACCATGACCAAGTGGGGTTCATTCCAGGCATGCAAGGATGGTTCAACATAAGAAAAACAATCAATGTATTACAACACATTAACGAGTCAAAAGGGAAAAATCAATTGATCATCTCAATAGATGCTGAAAAAGCATTTGACAAAATCCAACATCCCTTTTTGATAAAAACACTTCAAAAGGTAGGAATTGAAGGAAACTTCCTCAACATGATAAAGAGCATATATGAAAAACCCACAGCCAGCATAGTACTCAATGGTGAGAGACTGAAAGCCTTCCCTCTAAGATCAGGAACAAGACAAGGATGCCCGCTGTCACCACTGTTATTCAACATTGTGCTGGAAGTGCTAGCCAGGGCAATCCGGCAAGACAAAGAAATAAAAGGCATCCAAATTGGAAAAGAAGAAGTAAAACTGTCATTGTTTGCAGATGATATGATCTTATATCTAGAAAACCCTGAGAAATCAACGATACAGCTACTAGAGCTAATCAACAAATTTAGCAAAGTAGCGGGATACAAGATTAATGCACATAAGTCAGTAATGTTTCTATATGCTAGAAATGAACAAACTGAAGAGACACTCAAGAAAAAGACACCATTTTCAATAGCAACTAAAAAAATCAAGTACCTAGGAATAAACTTAACCAAAGATGTAAAAGACCTATACAAAGAAAACTACATAACTCTACTAAAAGAAATAGAAGGGGACCTTAAAAGATGGAAAAATATTCCATGTTCATGGATAGGAAGGCTAAATGTCATTAAGATGTCAATTCTACCCAAACTCATCTACAGATTCAATGCAATCCCAATCAAAATTCCAACAACCTACTTTGCAGACTTGGAAAAGCTAGTTATCAAATTTATTTGGAAAGGGAAGATGCCTCGAATTGCTAAAGACACTCTAAAAAAGAAAAACGAAGTGGGTGGACTTACACTCCCTGACTTTGAAGCTTATTATAAAGCCACAGTTGCCAAAACAGCATGGTACTGGCACAAAGATAGACATATAGATCAATGGAATCGAATTGAGAATTCAGAGATAGACCCTCAGATCTATGGCCGACTGATCTTTGATAAGGCCCCCAAAGTCACCGAACTGAGCCATAATGGTCTTTTCAACAAATGGGGCTGGGAGAGTTGGATATCCATATCCAAAAGAATGAAAGAGGACCCCTACCTCACCCCCTACACAAAAATTAACTCAAAATGGACCAAAGATCTCAATATAAAAGAAAGTACCATTAAACTCCTAGAAGATAATGTAGGAAAACATCTTCAAGACCTTGTATTAGGAGGCCACTTCCTAGACTTTACACCCAAAGCACAAGCAACAAAAGAGAAAACAGATAAATGGGAACTCCTCAAGCTTAGAAGTTTCTGCACCTCAAAGGAATTTCTCAAAAAGGTAAAGAGGCAGCCAACTCAATGGGAAAAAATTTTTGGAAACCATGTATCTGACAAAAGACTGATATCTTGCATATACAAAGAAATCCTACAACTCAATGACAATAGTACAGACAGCCCAATTATAAAATGGGCAAAAGATATGAAAAGACAGTTCTCTGAAGAGGAAATACAAATGGCCAAGAAACACATGAAAAAATGTTCAGCTTCACTAGCTATTAGAGAGATGCAAATTAAGACCACAATGAGATACCATCTAACACCGGTTAGAATGGCTGCCATTAAACAAACAGGAAACTACAAATGCTGGAGGGGATGTGGAGAAATTGGAACTCTTATTCATTGTTGGTGGGACTGTTCAGCCACTCTGGAAGTCAGTCTGGCAGTTCCTTAGAAAACTAGATATAGAGCTACCATTCGATCCAGCGATTGCACTTCTCGGTATATACCCGGAAGATCGGAAAGCAGTGACACGAACAGATATCTGCACGCCAATGTTCATAGCAGCATTATTCACAATTGCCAAGAGATGGAAACAACCCAAATGTCCTTCAACAGATGAGTGGATAAATAAAATGTGGTATATACACACGATGGAATACTACGCGGCAGTAAGAAGGAACGATCTGGTGAAACATATGACAACATGGATGAACCTTGAAGACATAATGCTGAGCGAAATAAGCCAGGCACAAAAAGAGAAATATTATATGCTACCACTAATGTGAACTTTGAAAAATGTAAAACAAATGGTTTATAATGTAGAATGTAGGGGAACTAGCAGTAGAGAGCAATTAAGGAAGGGGGTACAATAATCCAAGAAGAACAGATAAGCTATTTAACGTTCTGGGGATGCCCAGAAATGACTATGGTCTGTTAATTTCTGATGGATGTAGTAGGAACAAGTTCACTGAAATGTTGCTATATTATGTAACTTTCTTGGGGTAAAGTAGGAACATGTTGGAAGTTAAGCAGTTATCTTAGGTTAGTTGTCTTTTTCTTACTCCCTTGTTATGGTCTCTTTGAAATGTTCTTTTATTGTATGTTTGTTTTCTTTTTAACTTTTTTTTTCATACAGTTGATTTAAAAAAGAAGGGAAAGTTAAAAAAAAAAAAAAAAGAAAAAAGACAAACAAGGAAAAAAAAAAAAAAAGATGTAGTGCCCCCTTGAGGAGCCTGTGGAGAATGCAGGGGTATTCGCCTACCCCACCTCCATGGTTGCTAACATGACCACAGACATAGGGGACTGGTGGTTTGATGGGTTGAGCCCTCTACCATAAGTTTTACCCTTGGGAAGACGGTTGCTGCAAAGGAGAGGCTAGGCCTCCCTGTATTTGTGCCTAAGAGTCTCCTCCTGAATGCCTCTTTGTTGCTCAGATGTGGCCCTCTCTCTCTGGCTAAGCCAACTTGAAAGGTGAAATCACTGCCCTCCCCCCTACGTGGGATCAGACACCCAGGGAAGTGAATCTCCCTGGCAACGTGGAATATGACTCCCGGGGAGGAATGTAGACCCGGCATCGTGGGACAGAGAACATCTTCTTGACCAAAAGGGGGATGTGAAAGGAAATGAAATAAGCTTCAGTGGCAGAGAGATTCCAAAACGAGCCGAGAGATCACTCTGGTGGGCCCTCTTACGCACACTTTAGACAACCTTTTTTAGGTTCTAAAGAATTGGGGTAGCTGGTGGTGGATACCTGAAACTATTAAACTATAACCCAGAACCCATGAATCTCGAAGACAGTTGTATAAAAATGTAGCTTATGAGGGGTGACAGTGGGATTGGGAATGCCATAAGGACCAAACTCCACTTTGTCTAGTTTATGGATGGATGTGTAGAAAAGTAGGGGAAGGAAACAAACAGACAAAGGTACCCAGTGTTCTTTTTTACTTCAATTGCTCTTTTTCACTCTAATTATTATTCTTGTTATTTTTGTGTGTGTGCTAATGAAGGTGTCAGGGATTGATTTAGGTGATGAATGTACAACTATGTAATGGTACTGTAAACAATTGAAAGTACAATTTGTTTTGTATGACTGCGTGGTATGTGAATATATCTCAATAAAATGATGATAAAAAAAAAGTCAATTAATAAAGAAGACAGATTATAAACATATATATATATAACAACAGAGCCCCAAAATATATGAAACAAACTTGACAGATTTGAAGGAAGAAATAGATGTTTCTACATTAAGATAGAGACATCAATATACCACCTATAATAATTTATAGAACATCTAGACAGAAGATAAATAAAGAAATAGAAGAATTGAACAATTCCATAAACCAACTAGACCTAATGGGCATGGAACACTTCATTCAAGAATATGCATTCTTCTCAAGTGTATGTGGACCATTCTCTAAGATAGACCATAGATTAGTTCACAAAACAAGTCTAAATAAATTTAAAAGATTGAAAATATGCAAAGCATTTTTCTAATCACAATAGGATGAAGCTAGAAATCAATAATGGAGGGAAAAATTACAAATATGTGGAAATTATACAGTGTAATCTTAAACAACCAATGGTTTAAAGAGGAAATCTCAAGGGAAATTAGGAAATATCTTGAGGTGAATGAAAATGAAAATTCAACACACCCAAACTTAGGGTGCAGCAAAGAGTACTGAGGGGGAATTTTTTAGCTCTAAATGCTTACAATAAAATAGAAGAAAGATTTCAAATCACTAACTTAACCTCACACCTGGGGTAACTAGAAAATGATCAAACTAAACCTAAAGTGAGCAAAAGGAAGGAAATAATAAATATTAGAGTGGGGATAATATCTAGAATAGAAAAAAATAATCAATGAAACCAAAATTTTGTTCTTTGAAAAGATTAATAATGAATGAAAGTGAACCCTTACCTCACACCACATCCAAAAATTAACTCAAAGTGTATCAATGACCCAAATATAAAAGCTAAAACTATAAAACTCTTAGAAGAGGATATAGGAAAATATCTTTAGTATCTTGTATTAAGGAATGTATTCTTAGACTTTACACAAAAGCATGAGCAACAAAAGAAAAAATATGTAAATTGGGCTTCATCAAAATTAAAAACCTTTGTGCTTCAAAGGACATTATCAAGAAAGTGAAAAGACAACAAACAAAATGGGAGAAAACGTTTGGAATCTATATATCTGATAAAAGTTTAATATCCCAAATATAAAAAGAACTCCTACAACTCAACAACAAAGAACAAACCACCGAATTTTAAAAATGGTGAAAGGACTTGATAGATATTTTTCCAGAGAAGATATATAATTGTCCAATAAGTGCATGAAAAGATGCTCAACATTTTTAGTCATTATGGAAATGCAAATTAAAAACACAATGAGATACCACCTTACACCAACTATAATGGCTACAATGGTTTGAAGCCATATGTACCCCAGAAAAGATCATGTTCTTAAAGCTAATCCATTCCTGTGGGTGTAGACCTATTGTGGGCTGGACCTTTAGATTAGGTTATTTCATTTGAGGCATGCCCTAGGTGGGTATTAATCCTCATATTGAAGTCCTGTATAAAAGATGAAATTTAGAGAAGCACACAGAGAAGCTGAGAAAAAGAAGCCAGAGAAGCATAGAGAGAAGCAGTCAGAAGATGAAGGCAACAAATTCTGGGACAGAAGGACCAGAAGATGCTAGCCAAATGCCTTACCATGTGACAGAGGAGTCCTAGATCACTGGTAGCCAGTCTTCAGGGAGAAAGCATCACCTGTTGATACTTTGGTTTGGACATTTTCACAGACTCAGAACTAAATTTGTAAGTTAATAAATCCCATTGTAAAAGCCAACCCATTTCTGGTATATTGAATTTCAGCAACTTTCGTGAACTAAAACAATTGCTATTATATATATATATATATATAAAATATATATATAAAACAATTGCTGACAAGTATACAGAGAAATAGTACAGTCTTGCTGGGAATGCAAAATGGCACATCTACTGTACAAAAGTGTGCTGATTCCTCAAGAAGTTAAGCAAAATTAGCATATGACCTGGGAATCTCACTTCTAGGTATACACCCAAAAGAAGTGAAAGCAGGGACCTGAACAGATATTTGCACACTGATGTTTATAGCAGCATTTTTCACAGTAGCCAAAAGGTGGAAGCAATCCAGGCTTCCATCAGCAGATGAATGGAGAAACAAAATGTGGTGTGTGTGTTTTTGTGTATGTTTGTGTGTGTGTGTGCGTGTGTGTGTATAATGGGATATTATTCAGCCATAAAAAGAAATGAAGTTCTTATACATGCTGCTACATGAATGGACCTTGAAGAAGGACATCCTATTGATTGAAATAAGCCCGACAGCTATTGTATGACTCCACTTACATGAATTTGTAGAATCTACAAATTCAAAGGGGCAGACAGTAGGGTCCAGGTAACCAAGGGTGTTGGGGAGGGTGACTGGGGAGTTAAGGCATAATGGGTGCAGGTTTTCTGTTTGGGTTATGGAAAATTTTGATAATGTATGGTGGTGGTGGTAACACAACATAATGAATGTAGTTAATTCCACTGAGTTGTATGCTTGGGAGTGATTGAGATGTGACATTGTGCATGGCATGTAAGTTACAACATCTTTAAGAAAAGAGAGAAAGACTGAAGAGACAATGAAATATAAACACAATTCATGATCAGTGACCAGATCTAATAATGGAGGAGAAAATGCACACAATGTCATTATTGGGACATTTGAAAAACTTGGCAAATAGACTCTATGCTTTATATAAATGGTAAATTTCTTGAACTTGATAAATCCTTAATGTGGTTCTATAAGTGAATATCCTTATTCTTAAGAAATATATGTGAACATATTGAGTGCTCAAGAAGCATGTTATATGCAACTTACTCTCAAATCTTTAGAAAGTAGATAGATGATAGATAGATGGGTAGATGGGTAGATAGATATAGACAGATGAGAGATGAGAGATTCAATGAATGAATGAATGAATGATATAACAAAGGTGGCAAAATGTTAAAAGTTGGTAAAACTGAGGATGGGGGTATACTGGAGTTCTCTGTATTGTTTTTTTTTAAATTTATATATTTTTTAATTGAAATTGTTCACATACGATACAACTATCCAAAGATTCAAAGTATACAATCAATTGCCCATGGTACCATCATACAGCTGTGCATCCATCAACACAATTAATTTTTTTTTAATTTTTAGAACATTTTCATTACTCCAGAAAAGAAATAAAGACAAAAAAAAAAAAAGAAACTCAAATCCTCCAATACCCCTAACCACACCCCGCTCCACTATTGATTCATAATTTTGGTATAGTACATTTGTTACTGTTGATGGAAGAATGTTAAAATACTACTAACTGTAGTATATAGCTTGCAAAAGATAAATATTTTTTCCTATATGCCTCTCTATTATTAACTTCTAGTTATAGTGTCATACATTTGTTCTAGTTCATGAGAGAGATTTCTAATATTTGTATAGTTAATCATAGGCATTGTCCACCACAAGATTCACTGTTTAATACATTCCCATCTTTTAACCTCCAACTTTCCTTCTGGTGACATATGTGACTCTGAGCTTACCCTTTCCACCACATGCACACACCATTCAGCAGTGTTAGTTATTCTCACAACATGCTACCATCACCCCTGTCCATTTCCAAACGTTTAAGTTCACCCTAGTTGAACATTCTGCTCATAATAAGCAACTGCTCCCCATTCTTTGGCCTCATTCTATATCCTGGTAACTTATATTTCATGTCTATGAGTTTACATATTATAATTAGTTCATATCAGTGAGACCCTGCAATATTTGCTTTATGTGTCAGTCTTATTTCACTCAATATAGTGCCCTCAAGGTTTCTTCATCAACCCTTTTTTTTTTAAAGATGGTTTTGTTCACCTACCATACATTCTGTTCTAAGTAAACAATCATTGGTTCCCTGTATAGTCACATATTTATATATTCAGCACCATCACCACTATCTATATAAGGACATCTCCATCTCTTCTCCAAAGAAGGAGGAAGAGTCAAAGAAGGCAGAGAGACAAAAGAAAAAGAAAAGAGAAAGAGAGAGAAAAACAAACAAAAAACAACAAAACTTGACAGCTAGAAAGTGACAAAAGGAAAGATAGCACTAACCTAAAGTAGAATAAAGAGTAAGACAACATCACCAATTCCAGGAGTCCCATTCCTTTCTCCTAGCCCCCACCCTCCCTTATACATTTAGTTTGGTATGTTGCCTTTGTTATATTAAAGGAAGCATAATCTAATGTTTCTGTAATATTATAGTCTCTAGTTTGCATTGATTGTATTTTCCTCCCAATCCCACCTTATTTTTAACACCTTGAAATGTTGACATTCATTTGTTCTACCTCATGTAAAAACATATTTGTACCTTTTATTACAATCGTTGAGCACCGTAGGTTTCCTGGAGTTACACAGTCCCAGTCTTTATCCTTGGTCTTTTGTTCTGATGTCCCACATGGTCCTAACCTTCCTCTTTCAACCATCCTCACAGTCATCTTTGTTCAGTGTACTTACACTGCTGTGCTACTATCTCCCAAAATTGTGTTCCAAACCCCTCAGTCCTGTTTTTTCCTTTCTGTCTGCAGTGCTTCCCTTAGTGTTTCCTGTAGACCAGGTATCTTGTTCGCAAACTCTGTCATTGTCTGTTTGTGGGAGAATATTTTAAACTCTCCCTCATATTTGAAGGATAGTTTTGCCAGATATAGGATTCTTGGTTGATGGTTTTTCTCTTTCAGTATCTTAAACATATCACCCTACTTCCTTCTTGCCTCCATGGTTTCTACTGAGAAATCCGCACATAGTTTTATCAAGCTTCCTTTGTATGTGCTGGATCACTTTTCTCTTGTTGCTTTCAGGATTCTCTCTTTGTCTTTGACATTTGATAATCTGATTATTAAGAGTCTTGGTGTAGGACTATTCGGATCTATCCTGTTTGAGGTAAGCTGTGCTTCTTGGTTCCATAATTGTATGTCTTTCATAAGAGATGGGAAATTTTCATTGATTATTTCCTCTATTATTGCTTCTGCCCCTTTTCCCTTCTCTTCTCCTTCTGGGACACCAATGACATGTACATTCTTTTTTTAAAAAAAAAAAAATGAGAAAAGCTGTATTTATTTTTCTAGCAGAAATGTTTTACAGACAATGTTTTATAAAGTTATTAAGTAAGTCATAATGGAAAATATTTTACTCGTTTTTATTTAGAAGGTGGAACCTTCAGTTTATCCCAATATTTTCTTCACAGGTAGACTTTGTTTTTATCTCAATGTGTTCTACTTGAGCCAGCACACTTGCAATCAAATCAAATGTAAAAAGAGCTGAATGTAGTAGCTTGAGCTGAATTTCAGGAGGCATGTTAGGGATCTCCTCTCCACCTACTGTCATAGAACAAAGATCTTTACACTTCTGGACTTCTTGGCTATTTTCTTGGCTATTTTTAATTTCTGCTTCATAGTGTGCTTTTGACATATTAAGTCCCGTATGGAGTGGCTTTAAAAAATTATTCTCAATCTTTCCAAGTTCTGTCCATAATCCAGTGTGACAGTCATTTTCATTATCTTTGATAACCAAATACCTCAATAAATTTAATGATGCCATGATCCTGTCTGAGTTTTGCAGTAAATCTGTTTCAGTCCCCTCTGGAAGAAAAAGTACCAAATCTAGAAGGGAAATCAGCTGTGGTCCTGTAAACCATTTGTTGTTAGGTGTTCTCTTCAATGATACATCAATTTGATTTTTGATATTTTGAATAACAAAGGCTTTCACACTTGAATGATTGCTCATATTCAATAAGCACCTAAACAATGTATATTTGCCTTGTGAATCCAACTTGTTGATATATAGCTGAAGCACAGCTGAACTCTTTTTCCTCAGTGTCTCAATGGGGCAAAGTGTCATTACTTTCACTAAACCCTGAGGTATAGTAAGAAAACTCTTGATTTCTAAATACTGATGAAGCAGACCATTGTCTTCCATTCTCAATAAACCATTCTCCAATAGATTCAATCCTTTGGAGAAAACAGACCCTTCTGTTCTTTGCAAAAAGACTTCAACTTGCCCCATCTTAAGCTGCAAGAAGTACGATGGGCTGAACACTAGTGGAAGGTGATCAATACTGATGCTTAGCACAAATACTAGACATGCCAGAGAAGCCATAGAATCTGCTAATTGTTTGTTTTCTTCTTCCTCAAATTCGAGATAATTCCAAGTTTTCTTTTTCCTTCCATGATTAAAAATCATTTTGGGCAAAGGGTCTCCCATTGCTGATAAAAAACCTATGATTTCAGATGCAAAACCCCTTAAAGGATCATTTTCAGCTTCCTCAGGCTGTTCAAGGAATTGTGCTGTCAGCAAAGGGTATTTCAAGCTTTTGAAACAAAATTTCACTAATTCATCCTTTAACTTTTCATTTTCTAGTGAGTTTCCTTTGTCATAAATGACTTCTTCCGCAAAAGGTTTAGTGAACTCTATTAAGGCCTTACAGCACTGACAAAGGCTGTAGTCATCTGTATTTGTTCTTTAGAGTATGGGACAGGAAGAAGAGACAGCTGATCCCAAAGTGTTGACAATGCTAATCCAGCTGAATATGCCTTGTTGTTATGAAGTTTCGGAATCACTGTCTGTAATGGCTGAAGTAAAAGAAGAATAATTTGGGATATCTGTTTTCCAGAGGGTTCTTCAATCAGTTCAAGCAAACCCAACAATAATTCCTTTGGATTACATAACTATAAAAATATTCATAATTGAATCTTTACCAATAAATGAAACATCAGAAAATAATCTTTTCTTTTATCATCTTCCTTATTATTCCACAAAAGGCACTGAACAACAGGACCAACAAGATTCCAACCCATATTCTTAATGATGGCCTTTTTCTTCTCATTTTGAATAATTTCTAACAGTTGATCTGTAAATCCTTCAGCTATACACCTTTGGCCTGCTAACTGAAACAGACCAAAATCTTCTTCTTTAAAATTTTGCTCTTGTAGGATCTGACATCTCTTTATTATGGATTGAAGTTCTTCCACAGCCATTCTTGGTTATTTTTCCTAGTTTTGATGCTGGCCTGGTGTGCCCACAGCACCAGGCCTTCCAGGCCTCATGACATGTACATTCTTGCTTTTCATTGCGTTGTTAAGTTCCTGGAGACATTGCTCATATTTTTCCATTCTTTTCTCTATCTGCTCTTTTGTGTGTAGGCTTTCAGGTGCCTGAGTGTTTGCTTCTGCCTCTTGAGATCTGATGTTGTATGTTTCCATTGTGTCTTTCATCTCTTGTGTTGTGGCTTTCATTTCCATTGATTCTGCCAGTTGGTTTTTTGAACTTTCAATTTCTACCTTATGTATGCCCAGTGTCTTCATTATATAGTTCATCTCTTTTGCCATATCTTCCCTAAACTTTTTGAGTTAACTTATTATTAGTTGTTTCAACTCCTGTATCTCAGTTGAAGTATCAGTTTGTTCCTTTGACTGGGCCATAACTTCGTTTCTCCTAGTGTAGGTTGTAGTTTTCTGTTGTCTAGGCATGGTTTCCTTGGTTACCCCAATCAGGTTTTCCCAAACCAGAATGGCTCAGGTCCCAAAAGGAAGAAATATTCAGTATTTGGTTTCCCTGAGGGTGTGTCTTAGAAAATGGGTACACCCTCTGATGCCTCTGGTCACTGTGCTTTTCTGTCCAGCAGGTGGTGCCTGTCAGCCTGTAACTCCAGACTGGTGTAAGGAGGTGTGGCCAGTGGCTGTTTTTCCCCAGGCTCTGGGGTCTTGTTTTGAATGGAAGGTGGGTAGCAGAGCTGGGCCCTGCCCCTTTCCTCTATGGGCAAATAACTTCCACAGGGAGAGGTCATTAGCATTTGAATAGACTCTGCCTGTGCTATCTCTACCCTTGCCTGGGTCAGAGCACTGGGGACTAAAAATGGCTGAGGCTTTCTCCACTCAGCTGTAACAAGGACAGCAAGCCCCCTTCAGGGTGAGTCCATGGCTACCATCTGACTCTCCATGGTCAGTCGTCACCCAAAGCCTCTGTCTGCTTGTTGGGGATTCGTACTTCGTAGTGAGCAGTTCACACTCACTAGTTAAAACCCCAGGTGGAGCTCGGCTGAGCTATATTCACTTGCTGGGAGAGAGCTTCTCTCTAGCACCCGAGGCTTTGCAGCTAGGGCTGTGGGGGGAGGGGGCTCCTGGGTTGCATCTGCAGTTTTTACTTACAGATTTTATGCTGTGATCTTGGGCATTCCTCCCAATTCAGGTTGGTGTATGATGAGTGGACGGTCACATTTTTCCCCTCACAGTTATTCCAGATTATTTGCTAGTTGTTCCTGGTTGTTTATTAATTGTTCCAGGGGGACTAACTAGCTTCCACTCCTCTCTATATTGCCATCTTAGATCTCTGTATTGTTTTTGTATTATTTTAGCAACAGTCCTATAAGTTTTAAATTATTTCAAAATAAAAGTTAAATGAAAAACAGATGGATATAGGTAGGGGATTGATTTATTTACAAGATGATGAGTTTCTCTTAGCACTTTTCATGATTATTTACAGGGACTTTCCAAGAATAGGATTCTCCCAAAAGACTTGGTGGCACTTAATACCTGCAGACTTAGAGGGTGCTGCCATCAGAAGAGAGTAAAATCTCCACCTTTAGAAATGCTTGTTCCAGGAAAGAGAGAGAAAATAGCTTAATACCTGTTCTCTGGAGCTTGAGGGTATATGTGAAGGAGAAACTGATGTCTTCTTTTCATTTAAAGATAGCTGGGAATAAGGCTTGATTGAAGAGGTTATAAGAGCTTGGCATGAAGACTCTTTTGTGCATGGAGGAAGATGGGGTAATCTCATCATATTATCCCAGTTCTGCAAACTCCTAAGAGTAGTGGCAGAGACTCCAAGTTTCCTGCATCTTCATGGGAAAGAGCAGGAGGTTAGAGGAGAGGGCAGGAGTCACGATCTCCACCCAAGAGATAAATGGGCAAAACAAGATAAAGTTTCAACACAAGTGGATCTAATTCACTGGAGGGGCTGAAGGGGGAAGTGGCTTTATTTTGCAGAAAAGGTCCTAAAAATCATATCAAGATAGGCATGAAAAACATCTGTGGGGAAACCTCCTAGTTGTAGACAACCAGCAGCAGAAAAGAAGACTGAGCCAGAGTGAGATCAGAGTTAATGAATGCAGCAAGTGAGACCAGGGTTACAAGGTGGAGCAAGAATCCAAAGTTATTGAATGGAGCAAGAATGAGAAGGGAGAACCTAGATGGAACCAGAGGGAGAACAAGGGCTATACAGAGCCAGAGTGGGAACAGGGATACAGGAGGGAGCCAGAGTGGGACCAGGGTTATAGATTGGGTCTTGAGTGAGACCATGGCTACTGGATGGAGTCAGAGTAGGAACAGAGTTACTAACAGAGACAGAGTGTGGTCAGGATTACTGGGTGGGACAGGTGAGACTAGGATTGTTGGATGGAGCTGGAGTGGGACCAGGTTAATTAGATGGATACTGAATGAGACAAGGGTGACTGCATGGAGTCAGTGTGAGATCAGGGTCACTAGATTATTCCAAGTGAGATAAAAATTACTGACTGGAGCCAGAGTGAGAACAGGATTAATGGATAGAGTCAGAGTGAGACCAAGGTTACTAAATGGAGCCAGAGTAATACCAGTGACATTGAATGAGTCCAGAGTGAGACAACATTACTGGAGGAACCAGAATGGGATCAGGCTTATGGGATTAAGTCAGAGTAAGACCTGGGTTTTTGGATGGATCCAGAATAAGAACAGGCTAATATTACTGCATGGAGCTATGGAGAGACAAGTTTTATTGGATGGATCCAGATCCAGATCCAGACCAGGGTTACTGGATGGCATCACAGTGGGACAAGGTTTACTGGAGAGAGTCAGAGTGGAACAAGAGTTACTGGAAGGATCAAAAATGAGACCAGAGTAACAGGATGAGTCCAGAGTGAGAACAAGGTTGTGGCTGGAGTGAGAATGGGACCAGGGTTACTGGATGGAGCCAGAGTGTTACCAAGATTACCAGATATAGTCAGACTGAGAGCAGGGTTCCAGGCTGGAGCCAGGGTGAGACCAGAGTTTTGGAATGGAGCCAGAGGGAGTACAGGGTTTCTTGATGGAGTCAGAGTGAAACTAGTTACTGGATGGATCTAGAGTGAGACTAGGGTTACTGGACTAATCCTGATGGAACTAGGATTATCAGATGGAGTAAACGTGGGACGAGGTTACTTGGTGGTGTCAAAATGAGACCAGACTTACTAGATGGAGTTTGAGTGGGACAAGGGTTAATAGATGGTGCCAGAGGAAGGCAAAGGTTATTGGATGGAGCTTGAGTGGGACTAGGGTTAATGGGCAGAGTCTGAGTGAGACAAGGGTTAACAGATGGAGCAAGAGTGAGGCCAAGATTACTAGGAGGAACCATGGTGAGACTAGAGTTAGTGGCTGGATCCAAGGTGAGATCAAGTTTACTGGGTGGGGACTGAGTGAGATGAAGGGTACTGGATGTCATCTGAGTGGGACCAGCTTTACTGGGTGGAGTAAAAGTGAGACCAGGGTTACTAGTGGAGTCGGAGTGAGATGAGGGTTATTAGATGCACCTTGAGTGATACTGAGTTTTTATATGGAAGAAGACTATTAAGTGAAGCCAGAGTGAGACCAGGGTTACTGGATGAGTCCAGAGTGAGCACTGGTTCTGGACGGAGCCAGAGTGAGACCATGTTTACTGAACAGATCCTAAGATCATATTTACTGGAGTCTCTTCAGGGTTACTTGATGAGGTCATAATGGGGACAGAGTCACAGGATAGAGTCAGAATGAAACTACTGTTACCTGGCATAAGAGTGAGCCCAGCTAAATTTACAATAATTTAGTTGTAAATAGGAGGCTAAGCCCTCCTATAAGAGGTGCCTCCAGGCAAACTCTTTGTTGCTCAGATGTGGCCTTTTTCTCTCTAAGCCCAACTTGGCAAATAAAGTCATTAACCCCTACCCCACCCCCCCACCGCCGCCCGCCACGAGGGACATGACTCCCGGGAAAATGACTCTCCCTGACAATGTGGGACACGATTCCCAGGAGTGAGCCTGGCCCTGGCCATGAGGTTGAAATACCTACTTAACCAAAGGAGGGAAAAATAAAGGTAACAAGGTCACAGAGGCTGAGAGATCCCAAATAGAGTCGAGAGGCTATCCTGGAGGTTTCTCTTGTGCAACCTCCAGCTAGACATCCCAATTGGCCACAGTGTCATGCCCTTACCAAAAGTAGTCCCTACCTGATATTCTATAAAAGATGCACTAAGTTTTACTGTTCAGAAACTTAAATCCACTAGTGTTCCTATACCAGACAAGTCCTAAAACCCAGAGGCAATAGCCTCTTTAAGATCAACAATCAGATGAGGCCTCCTTCCCCATACTGTTGACACCCCCTTTCACTATGAATAAGTTAGGGTGCTCACTGCCTAGACACCCCTGAAGACGGAGAAAGAGATTGAGAGGAAGGAGGAGCAACAAACAAGAAAAGATTGAGCAAAGGTCTATGAATACTGAAACTTTACATAATTATATATATATATATATATATATATATATATATATATATATATATATATTTGGATGCTGGGGTGTTGGAATGGCTGGCTGGAAGGAAGTAAATGACATGGTGGAACTGTAGCCTATAGCATCCCTTGGGGTTTGTTCTATAGCTGCTCATTGAATTGTGCCTTGAAGGTCTTCCCCTTTCTATATATACCTTTTATTGCTTAATAAGGAAAGAACTGAAATTGTGGAACTGTAACCCATAACAGTTTTTGAAATTACCTATATGACTGCTTGTTGAGCTATACATTGAGAGATGACACCTTTCTATATGTGTGTTATATTTTATAATAATGGAAATGGCTGAAGTTGTGGAACTGTGACCCATGACATTCTTTGAGATTTGCTCTCTAGCTACTTGGGAAATCGTACATTGAAAGCTACCACTGTTATGTATATATGATAAAGTTCACAATAAAAAAATGGAAAACAAAAAAGAGTGAGCCCAGGTTTATTGCAAACATTCAGTGGGAGCTCAGGGACTATATGAAGTCAGAATGAGACCAAGGTTACTGTATAGAATCAGAGTGAGACCACTGTTAGTAGATGTTACCACTGTGAGACTAGGGTTACTATATGGAGTCAGAATGATACCAGGGTTACTGGATGGATCCAGATGGAGACTAGAGTTACCGGATGGGTCCAGAGTGATTCCAACATTCCTGGATGCAGTCAGACTGAGCCCAGGGTTACTGGATAGAGCCCAACCGACACCAAGTTTACTGGATGGAGCCAGAGTGAGACCTCAGTTTCCTCCCCAAAGCTAAATCTTGGCCGTAATTTCAATCTGAAGAGTCTTCAGTTTTTCTTTCTCTTCCCTGCCACAGCCCCAGAAAAGCTAGACCTGGATGAGAAAGGAGAAAAGCATTCATAATTAATTAAGAGAAATCCAGGTACATTTCCCCTGTCCACACTATATCCACCTCCAGACCCTGCTGTGAGAGGAGGCAGATGATCAGAACTTTCTCTTTTTCCCTCTAGGTTCTTCCTTATAGGAGAAAATGGTGGCCTGAAGTTAAGCTTGAGTGTGAAGCTTTCCAGATGCCATTATGTGATGGGAAAGGGATCCTTGATGGAGTTTTGTTAAAGGCAGTGATTAGAGAAAAATGAAAATGCTCATGTTTTTATCCTCTTGAGTTTTCTCCTTGGTAAATCAGGTAAACAAGAATTAGAACAATGTTGCTTCTTTTCTTCTTTTAATGCTTTCATAGTGAATTTAGCAAAGTACTAATGATTTTAGTTTATGATGTATGGTCTACAATATTAAATTCAGCAAATATTTATTGGGCAGATTCTGTAATATGTCATACAGTGCTAGACAGTGTAGAGGGCACGCAGTAACATATAAGGCATATCACTTTCTCTCTAAGAGTTTACAATATTTTGAGGATAATATATAAGCACTTTATAGGTTATAAAAGTCAAGTCAATGAACAATATAAATTCTGCCAATATTCATATGAAATATATTTAAAAGAAAAATTTTCATTTATGTAATGTCAGAAAAAAAGTTAAATAACACATGTTAAAACCATCTCATATTTTCTTCAGCTACTTATGCATGTTCTTATAGAGCCTAAATTTTTTTGTGTTGGTTCTGATGACAATTCTTCTAGCTATTATTAGCAGTAATGTGAAAGTGTCCAAAATACCAATGAAAATAAATCAGTGTTTTGCCATCTCTGCAAATGGAAAATTTCTATAACAAGTGTCAAACAGAAAATGCCAAACCTTCTTATCTGCTGTTTCTAGCATCTGAAATTCAATCAAAAGCTACTCAAACTGTCCTTGCTGATGTGACTATGTGCCTTCCTCTCCTTTTGCTCCAGGAGACCCCTATTAACCTTTTTCTCAACTGCTTTGTATCTGACACTTGGCTTGGACAACTTCCTACTGTCTCTCATCTGCTTTTCCAGCTACCATGTTCTCTTCCTGTCAACCTAGCCTTCCTTTCACTATCTGAAGCTTGAACTGCTTTAAAGCATCTACTCACCTCACTTGATAGTTTTTGCTTCCAGTCCTCATTCCCTCATACAAGGACCATTATAACCACTCTTTCTGAAACATCACATACACATCCGCCCCTGTCTTCCCCAGGAAAATCTAGAAAATATCTTGAAATTATAGTGATTCATTTATCCCCTAATATTCACCTGATCTGAGCAGCACTATAGAATAGGAAATTGTATCTATAATGCAATCAGGGTATTCTTATATCCAGAAATAAATATTTAATTTATTTGAGACTGTTTTGAGCTGATGTTGAAGATTTTTAAGGTTATTTTGTTGAGGGAGAGCTAACTTGACAAACAAAACACTTGACAATGTTTAGCTATCCTCTCAAATATATTAACATGATAAGATAAAATGTAGTCCTCAAACTGGAACAGAGCAGTTAAGGTAGCATGCTCTGGCAGATAATCAAACTAAGGCTTCTAATTAAATTGTGCTGCAGCAGATAACAGTGCAGTTGACGATAGCCAGCGTAGTCCATGATTGCCACAAATTGCTGTTACTTATGCAACAGAGCTTCATGAGCTTTCCACTTGAATATTTTCCAGACCAAAGAAAATGCTTGTATAGGCACATATGCTTACAGGTGCTCGGTAGCTGTTTCTAGATATTTTTAAAGGAACTTTTTGATACACAGAGCAGGCTTCAGATGTGTGTGCGTGTGTGTGTGTGTGTTTGTGTGTGTGTGTGTGTGTGTGAATTGAAAAGCAATCCATCATTTGTGGGATTAAAGTCAGAAATTTCCTGCCTCCACCAAGAATATCTGTGTGCTCATATATATTTCGCATTACATTCCATTTATCTATATCTCAGTGGGTTAGAATATGGTACTAACAATGAATTGTAACACTCCAGAGGTAGCCATACCTTAAGCCATTTTCAAACAAACATCTTTATCATTCTAAAAGAACTCACTAAATACAGAACGTGCAGACTTTAGAGGATTCTGTTTCTAAAAATCAGAAGTATTCCAGTTTACACTAGGTAGCCACATAGCTGTGATAATTGAATTGGAATTTCAAGCACCAAGTGATGGTTGAACAGGCTTTGGCTGACTCTAAGGCCCACTGGTGAGAGCTTAGCCACAGAACACAGAACTTATGGCTTTGATTTGTTGACCTGTGTCATTTTGGCAAAATTTAATTTAAACAACAACATCCTCATGTTTTCCTCAGGACTGGTTTCTAAGAGAGCAGAAAAGAAATCATATGAAATCATGGCTGAAGTGATAAATGGCTCTCAGCCTTCAAATTTATATATCACTGTTATCTCCCACTCTAGAGAACCTGAACAACAGTTGATCAACTGACTAAGAAAAATTTATTCAACACACTCTGTGGTGGACAATACAAGAGATTCGTCTGTGTGTCTAGGTTCTAAAATATACTCTGTTTCAACTGATGGTGGAACCCAGAGAACATTTCTCCCAGTATATCCTTTTGCATCACCATCAATTTCTCCTCCACACACACATCATAGTTATAAATTTGCCATTTCAAGTCATTATTTGGTGAATGGCTGGATCCCCACCAGACAGCAGTCCTCAAGAACAGGAACCCCGTTAAATGTGACTCTGAATTTTATTCCCAGCTGTTTTAGTTTGCTAATGCTGCAGAATGCAAAACACCAGAGATGGATTGGCTTTTATAAAAAGGGGGTTTATTTGGCTACACAGTTACAGGCTGAAGGCCATAAAGTGTCCAACGTAACACATCAGTAATCAGGTACCTTCACTGGAAGATGGCCAATGGTGTCCGGAAAACCTCTGTTAGCTGGGAAGGCACGTGGCTGGTGTCTGCTCCAAAGTTCTGGTTTCAAAATGGCTTTCTCCCAGGACGTTCCTCTCTAGCAAGCTTGCACCTCTTCAAAACGTCACTCACAGCTACACTCCGTTCCATCTCTGAGTCAGCACGTTTATATGGCTCCACTGATCAAGGCCCACCCTGAATGGGTGGGGTCACACCTCCATGGGAGTATCCCACCAAAGTCACCACCCACAGCTGGGTGGGGCACATTCCAAGCAAATCTAACCAGCACCAAAACGTCTCTCCCACAAGACCACAAAGATAATGGCAGTTGGGGGACACAATACATTCAAACCGGCACACCAGCATTTAGCCCAGGGTCAGGCAAGGTGTGGACGCTCAAACATTTATTTAATATATGACCGAAGGAGTTTAAGTTTTCTAGGCCTCTGTTTCTCCATATGTAAAAAAAAAGATGTACTTATACCCTGTCTGAATGTTGCTCAAGTTTTTAACATCTTTAATGATTTTAGAAAACAATTTTAGGGTCCCTGCCCTTCAGAAGCTTTGGAAATAGAAGGCATGTGTATGAAACTACTAGAGAAAAAATAAAATAAGATAGTCAACAATCAAGAGTTTATATTACTGAGTTCAGGGAATGGATAAATTATGTCAGCAAGTAGGATAGTACAGGATGGATATATTTGGATAATGGAAAGGATATAGGAAAATATTTCCAGGTTAGGGGTAGAGAAATGACAAAAGCAAAGAGAGAAGTAAGAATAAAGATGGAATGTCTGGGGAATGTGAAGATTTTTTCCATATCTGCATGTTTGTTTGATTAAAATCTCCAAATTATTCTATTAATGTTTGTTTCTCTATGTAATTAAATGATGGAGTAAATGTCAGAGTCCAAATCTTGGTGACTGACATCATCGGAATTATTTAATTATATTTGCTGGCTCCTAGAAGTTCAGATGACAATATCACATCTCAAATCTTGTGCAGATCAAATGACAAAGGAATACTCCTGGAAGGAAAAAAAACGGCCATTCCCATCATGCTGTGTGGAGGCAGGTTTTGATAATAGAGTTGTTTGCCTCCTTTCAAAACTAACGAGAAAAACTTCTAGTTCTTTAAGCCTGAAAAGAAGGTAAATAGTAGCAGTTTATAATAGTCTCTGAAATGGCCAGAGAGAGAATTCCAATTGCCTTAATGATGAGAAGTGAAAAATCTGGAAATTCAAAGCCTCTTTACAAAACCATGTCCCTCACATTTATTGAAGGCTATATGTGATCACCGGCACACAATTGTACAAGTCCAGCATCCTTTTTGCTTACCCAAGAGAATATACAGCGGCCAGGCACAATGCTTTTGATTAATACCACAGAAATCAGAAAGGAGAAATCCAACTGTGAATAAAAGCCAACTAAATGCACATGCAATAACAAAAAGCTCCATTTGTTTAATGTGAAGAGTGAAGAATGAGGGCTACTCCTTATCTTTAGGTAATTTTTTCAAAGAAAAGTCAACAAAGTATTTTTCAACAAGTAAAAGCTCTGCGTATATTCTATGGTTTTGACTCTGGATGCAGGATATATTTAAGATAATATTAAGAATAATATATTAAGAATAAATTTTAAACTAAAAATGGACCTCAGTTGATCTCTTACTTTTGGCCTTAAATAAATTGGCCTTTGCATTGGGCTATATTTTAAGGTGTCAAAACGTCAAAGCCTCCATTTATTCATAGGTTTACTGTATTGAAATATACTCAAAGCCTCCCTTTATATTTGTTTCTCACATTATGGCTTTAACAGTAAATCAAAACATTCTTCCAGACCATTTATCCAGTATTAATAGAACACTAACTTATAGTCAATTCTCGTTGCCTTCAGTATATAAAGAATGGGAGGATATGATTTCTACACTCAGGACACTTAAGAGAAAAGCTGTGGGAACCTCAAAAGGTCATCGATAGTACGGAGCAATATGTGTATTCCAGGAGCCATGCATAAAGCAAGGATCAAAGCCACTGAGAGAAGCCATGGGGGAACTATGATTTAATGTGGGCTTTGTAGAATTACCAAAATTTAGATGGTTGGAGAAATGGGAGAGGGAAGTTAAGAAGGAAAGGCCAGAGGATATAAAGGTACAGATGTTGTATTCGAGGATGTGTTTCTATTATCAAGCATAGAACAATCTAATTGTAACTGACGGTACATGGGAAAGGTAGAGGGAATCCGGAATAATATTTTCTAATCAACGTCATGAATAAAACTGAAAGAGCATCATTATAATTTAAAGCCTTCTTTAATGTCTACAGATACCCTTATTTTTCCTAATTTTATTTAATCTTTCCCTGACTCCTGGTATGTTGGGGTCCAATGACTTACAATCCTGGATTACATAAAGTTTCAGTAAAACATCTGGTTTTGGAGAATGCAGACTAAGCATAGGGGCTTGCCTAAAGAGTTGAGGAGGAAATTCTGAAAGCAATGTGGCAAGCCTTCATTCTCCAATGGGAAAATCTTGTTTGTATTTAAGTATCATTTTTAGTATCTGTAAATGTCACCCACAGATCTTTTGTTTTTTATTTGAGCAATGTGCACATGGTATATATTTAGTTAGAAGATCTTCCAACTTTAAGAGAGATATTTACTGTGGTGTAAAAATATCCTTACTTGTTCAGGTTGTATGGACTCACCAAATATCTTCTTATCTTCTAATGTAAAGCTATGGTAAGATAGTGGGTTAATATTAGAACTGAGAAATTAGGATTTAAGAAATGATTATGATTGCTGAATTATTATATAGATATTTCTTTTTTACTTTCTAGTATATTAAAAAAGACAGAGGGAAATACCTGAAATTTCTGAACTTTAATCCAGCTACCTTGGTGTCTGATGATGATTATATAACTATATAACCTTTACCTTGTGGTTGTAAAAAACTTGTGACTACCCCTCACTTATACCACCTTATGCTGTTTTTCAACTTTAGTGTCTTATGATCAC
Source organism: Choloepus didactylus (assembly GCF_015220235.1). Classification (NCBI taxonomy): domain Eukaryota; kingdom Metazoa; phylum Chordata; class Mammalia; order Pilosa; family Megalonychidae; genus Choloepus; species Choloepus didactylus. The sequence continues at coordinate 4,933,867 of NC_051308.1, read as the reverse complement.
TAATGACAGCCCCTGATGTTTATTAAAGACAGGCCTTGAGTCAACCTAGACTCATCCACCCCAGTTCTATATTGCTAGACGGAACTGGATCTAACCAAAATTGGTCTACCTGACATGTGCAGTAGCTTAAACTTTAACCTGTGAGTGACCTATACCTCATTATAATACCAAAAATCACTCCTGTCATCATTTTCTTACATGTGTTCTGTGACTAAGCATGTACTAACTTCATCATCTTGAGCCATTGTGCTCATTATCCTGCCCATCTTTTCATACTATAAAATAATCAGAGTTACTGGTGTTCAGGTAGACAGATTTTTAGGCCAAAAGGCCATCTCTCCCTTACAATAAAATAGGCTTTTTGCCTGACAATAAAATCTTTCTCTCAAAGCCCCAGTATCTCAGGAATTGATCATTTGAGCTCATCAGGCAGAGAACCCACCACTTTTGATTGGGATCAGTATCTTCTTACATGCTTTTAAAATTGATAAAGACAGTCCATGTTACCTTCTTAGTCAAATTACTATGTTAGAAGTGGCAATATACACTGCATCTTAAAATTGACTGTTTCATATTTAAAATTTTTAAATCATGTTTTAATGTACTGCAACAATGATAATAAAAAATTTTTAAATTAAAGCAACTATCCATATCTCATGTTAAGATGTGCCTATTTTTTTATTCTTTCTTTCTTTCTTTATTTTAATTCCGTTTCATTGAGATATATTCACATGCTATGCAATCATCCATGGTGTACAATCAGCTGTTCACAGTACCATCTTATAGTCATGCATTCATCACTCCAGTCTATATTTGAACAATTCCCATACACCAGAAAGAATCAGAATCAGAATAAAAAATAAAAATAAAAAAAGAACACCCAAATAACTCTGCCCCCATCCCACCCTGTTTTTCATTTGAGTTTTGTCACCATTTTTCTACTCATCCATCCGTACACTGATATTTAAGAGAAAAAGATTTTAACCAAGATACCCAGAAAGGTCCTATTTGTATGTGAAAGCAATAGAAATGTATTATTTGAGCTGAAAACTCAAAGGGAGTTTTCCCTTTGAGGGAGTGCGAGCCACAGGGTCTTCGCAATCACACTGTCCCCCCTTGTAAGCTACATTGTTATACAATTGTCTTCAAGAATCAAGGCTACCGGGTTGGAGTTTGGTAGATTCAAGTATTTATTTCTAGCTATTCCAATATATTAAACCCAAAAAGTGTTATCTATATAGTGTGTAAGAATGTCTACCAGATGTGCCTATTTTTAACTTTGTGTATTCCTGTGCTTGTTTGCCAATGTATATACTGCACATACAACTTTATCTTTTCATTTAACATTGTATCATAAATATTTTTTCATGTTTCTATAGTTTAGAAAAGAATGATCATAACACTTTCAATCATTTTATGTATTTCATGATTTTTTTAAATGCTTCTTTTAGATCTCCCTATTAGTCATTTTGAAGCATTGGTTTTAGTTTTCATTTATTTTTGCTTTCATGATTACTATTGCAAATTCTATTTTTTCTAATGTTATATTTATCTATGTATGTTTTATCTTTATGTTATGTCAAATTCTCTTCAAAGCCATACATCTTCTCATAGCTCATTAATTAATCTTCAGGATCTAAACCCCAATTATTTTTATTTTAAAACAAATGTATGTATATATTTATTCTAAGATTTATCCTGGTTATTTGGATTTACAGAAACACATTTTCTTTTTATAGGGCCCTTGTTTACTATTATTAAGCAATAATCATCCACTTTAGTAATTTTGGTTTATAATGAGAACATGGTTTCAATGGTTAACTAAGGTGTATGCTTTTGGTTTGGTTTGCTTTGGTTATTTTTTTTTGATGGCCTATAATTCAAATGGAGAGTTCACCTGTCATTCAGGTGTTAGAGTTCTGGATTATATTCCTCAGTGTGCTTTACAGAAAGAATCTTTGAGTGGGAAATTGTCCCAGAGAGTTTTCAGCTCAAAGAATACATTTCTATTGCTTTCACATACAAATGAGACCTTTCTGGGTATCTTGGTTAAAATCTTTTTTCTCTTCAAATACAGGCCATCAAATGACTGATATTTGTGAGGAGATTCAAAGAGATCTTGACTTCAACTTCCTCAAGGGAAATTTTCTTTGCATGAAGACTTGAAGAACTCTTTTTTTTCCTTTAAAGTTTAAAAATTACACCAAACTATGTGAGTGCTGACTTCTTATGATTAATTTTCTTGGAGTGTTCAAAGCACTTTGAATATCCAGTGATAGTATTTTTCAGTTTTCATTATGTCTTTGGCCATAAAATCTTTTTCATGTTCTGTGTTCTTCCTTTTTCAAATTCTATGGTGCCTTGCTCTAGCTCTCTGAAAAGAGATAACATTTTTGCCCTAGAATGCTGTATCTTTTATATGGACCTATTTCTGGGGCAGAGATTAGCTCCAGGATTTTTCTTTTCTTTCTTTCCAATTTTCCCCAGAATTTTCTCATTGATTTAGATTATTTGTTTTTGCTTTATTCATGTTTCATTGAAAAATCTTACTTCTTAGAGAAAGGGCAGCATGAGCCCTTGCTTCAAAATTCTTATCCTTTTCTCAGTCAAGAACAAGATACATTCACTTCTCACTCCCTAGGTTTGTTGTTGGGGCAGGGGGTGGGCAGACTATTCAGTGTAAATTAGTAAAATAATTCTAATGCAGAAAGGAGTTGACAAGTATATCCCTTGAATTCAGAATCGAGGCACACACTAACCTACCTTCTAACACTACTTATCACAAAGTGCTTCTCCAAGATATTGAGTTGGAATTCACTAAATGGAGGAGTTGCTTTTGACCAGCCAAACTTATAGGTCTTCCAAACACAGAGGATGGAGATCATTTTGTATTAGAGAGCTATTTCTGTTCAATCTTTTATTTATTACATAAACATTTAAAACATTTATTACATGCATATATATAACTATATAAATGTGATTATATGCATTTTAGAATTGAGTATAGGCAACCTTTTATCCAGTTTTGCTTTGCTCCCTCCTCCTTCTCGCCTTTCTCTTTCTTACTAATTTAGCATTCCCCTCCACAGGTAACTCCTGTTGAAAACCTAGTGTACACCAGCGAATCCATTCCCCATGTTTTCTCTTTAAAACAGAATGAGAGCTTATACACTTAATTTCTTCTTTTCGCACTCAACAAATGCTAGTAGAAATGTGTCCAAGTTACATTATTTATTCTTTCTGTGGATGCATAATATAATGGCTACATAGTGTTCCATGTCATGGGTGTGCATAATTTATTCATTCACTCCCTTATTGATGTGTTTTATCATCATGAGTAATGTTGTACATTGGTTCTTTGATTTTTTTTATTACAGCCACATATCTTTTATTTATTTTTTATTTTTTAAATGCAATTTTATTGAGATATACTCACACGACACACAATCCTTCAAAGTGTACAACCAGCTGTTCATAGTATCATCATTAAGTTGTGCATGGATCACCACAATCAATCTTTGAATATTTTCATTACTCCAAAAAAATGAAATAAAAATTAAAATAAAAAAGAGCATCCAAAACATTCCATTCCCCTCCTCCCCGCATTGTTCATTTTGGTTCTTTGATTTTTATGGGATAGATTTCCAGGGTGAGATTGTTGAGTCAAAGGACACAAGTATTTTTATTTCAGTAGCTCTTTACATATTATTGTCCTAAACGCTTTTAACAGCAATGCTTTCAAATACTTTCCCTCCTTCAACCCTGTCAACAAGTTTTTAAAGTTATTTCTTTATAGTCTGATCAGCAGAAAGTATTATCTTGTTAATGTAATTTGCATTTCTGTGACTGTTAGTTGGTTTGAACATCTTTTTAAGCTTATTGGACATTTGGATTTGTTCTTTGATGAATTGTCTTTTTATGTTTTTTACCTCTTTCTCTACTGAGTTTTTAATTTGTAAGAACTCATTTTACATTTTATCAATACTTCATCTGTCTTCTGAAGTGTAAATTATTTTAAGGAATAAATTGTTTATCTAGTGACTATTTTCATGGCACTTTTTTGAGAGCTGGACCTAAACCTATTCCATAACAATAGATTATCTTTGAAAATACAGAAATGTGTGTTATGGTTAATTCTTATGTAACTGTGTTTGTATATTAACACCTATATTCTAATGGAGTTTATTAAGGAGATGATCTCAACATTTTATTCATTCTATTCTCCTTCCAGCACACCCTGAACTTTGATATTCTTAATTCTTTCCAACAATACATAGACTTACTAAAATTAGTGAGGAATTGATTTCACAACAACAACAACAACAACCACCTTTTGACGTTGATAGAAATTCTCTTCTGAATTCCGATTTGGATTTGCAAGAGCTCCTTTTCAGTGGGATGTATTTAATAGTTTTTAGAAAAATAAAACAGTTCTATTTTCTATATGGGAAATCTGAAAATTTTGAATGATTTTAAAAATCATCATGGACTCCATATGATGAGGGTCAAATTAACATTTGTTAAATATTTACTACATAGCATGCTTGATGCTAGGTGCCCTCCATTTCTTATATCATTTTGATCCTCACAACACCCCCATGAAAAAGAGGTTTCTGTCACAATTTCACAGTTGAGGAAACGGTGGCTCAGAATAGCTTGCTGAGTTCACACAGCTAATAAATATGAGCTCAGATTCAGAGTTGATTCTATCTTTATCCCTGTTGTCCACTGTGCCAGTTTGAATGTATTATGTCCCACAAAACGCCATTATCTTTGATCCAATCTTGTGTGGGTAGACATATTAGTGTTGATTAGATTGTAATTCTTTGAGTGTTTCCATGGAGATGCATCCCACCCAACTGTGGGTGATAACTCTGATTGGATAGTTTCCGTGGAGGTGTGGCCCCGCCCATTCAGCGTGGGCCTTGATGAGTTTACTAGAGCACTATATAAATTCAGACAGAAGGAGCGAGCTTGCTACAGCCAAAAGGGACACTTTGAAGAATGCACAGGAGCTAAGAGAGAAGCTGTAGGTGAGAGACAGTTTGAAGACAGCATTGAAAGCAAACTTCTTCTGCAGAGAAGCTAAGAGAGGACAAACTCCCCAAGAGCAACTGAGAGTGACATGTTTGAGAGAAGCTGAAGCCTAGAGAGGAACGTCCTGGGAGAAAGCCATTTTGAAACCAGAACTCCAGAGCAGATGCCAGCCACGGGCCTTCCCAGCTAACAGAGGATTTCCAGACACCATTGGCCATCCTCCAGTGAAGGTACCCAATTGTTGATGCATTACCTTGGACACTTTATGGCCTTAAGACTGTAACTGTATAACCAAATAAACCCCCTTTATAAAAGCCGATCCATTTCTGGTGTTTTGCATTCCAGCAGCATTAGCAAAGTAGAACATCTACACTGGCTAAGTTTAAAAGAACAAATAGCTGAATCTAGTAATCAAGTGGCAAAACCAAAGAGCCACCTACAGAGAGTTCTGAGAAATGCCCTCCCATCTGATCTGATGGCTTAAAATATAAAAAAGAAAATTGATGTGCATGACCATCTTTTTATTTTGTTGAGAGCCATCAAGCAAATAACCAAAGAAGCTGATGATGACAATAAATGGGGCCCATTTTCCATCTAACAGAGGTGAAACTTCTAGTTTGGTGGTCTGGATTTCTGCGAATTTGTCAAAACTTTCCAAAGAATGTGATGATTTTAAAGTTACTATTCTAATGACTCCATATCACTGTCAGGTAAAAGTTTTTGACAAGGGACTCTCAGACCCTGTCCCAGTGATCCTACACTTCCCCTCCCAGGCTCGAAAGGGCTGGGCTACTTAGTGGTGCTTTGCAGACCCATGCTGATATGTGAACTGTGTGTTACTTGTTTGCTACAAGATAATTAAAATTAACAAGATGCAAAAATAAACTTTTAGAAACTTTATAGAAATTTGAGAGAATCATTTTATATTTGTTAAATCTAATAAAAAATAGGCACTTACATTTTGTATGTATTTTTAAAATTTCATCTTTATTGTAATTATACCTTTATTCTATCTGTTATATTTCTTCTTATAATAAAATTAATACTAATTTTCATTTTATGAAGTAAGATCCATAATGGATTGGAAAAAAAATATGGTCTTTCACCACAGATAGTTTGAGAGATACTGTTGTAGAGCTTTCTCTACTGATAAGCTTCATTCCTGTGGTTGAAAATATGGTCTTCCTCCCTACCCCAGCTTCTTGGCATGGAGTCCTATTTTAATCACTACTCTTCTTGGTAGAGATATCTTTGCTGAGCTCTCCTGTAGGGTATTGTGCTGTATCCTGCCCTCTATTACACATCCAGTCCCTCAAAAACAATCTAGCCTTGGAGTCAGACCGTTTTATAAATGGACAGAAAGTATAGAATGGAAAAGGCCAAAAAGCTGGACTCAAGTGTCATCCACAGCACTGCATCTTACAGTTGGGCATAAAATATTGGAGGCCTCCTGGTGTGGAAATCTGCCCTCATCAGGACTGAACTTGGCTATGCCTTCCAGACTTCTGGTCTTGGGCTGTCAAATTGCTCTTGCTGGGAGCAACCTCATCAGCCATGTAAATATTTACAGGCCTGTTCCCTCAGACTTTGGTTAGGTCTGTAGCTGATACTATTACGAAAACAATTAATTGGATTCATTGAGACGGACCAAATTCTACTTCAAATTTACAGACAGATGAAATTGGATAAGCGAAGTTTTAGAAAAAAAGTGGCCATTAATATTTCTCCCTGTAAATTGAAGATGGAATTTTGGATATTTTAAACTTTTTGTGGTTTTAGTTGCTATTGAAAATGGGTTCTTTTCTTGCATTATATATTCTAATTGGTTTTTGGTTTATATATTTGAAAGTATTAATTTCTGTATATTAATTATCTATTTTACTACCATATTGAAATCTCCTATTTTTTAAAAAATGAGTTTTTAGTTGATTTTTGGGGATTTTCCAGTAAGTAATCATAAATCTGAAATAGATGATGTTTTCTGATTTTAATAATTTGAATTTCTTTCTATCTAGATGCGTATTAGCTAAAGAATTATAATCCAACAGAACATTTTTTTCTTGTTCTTGACTTGAATGGAATGGCCTCTAATGTTTCCCCATTAAGAATCATGAGGTCTTTTAGGCTGAAAAAAAGATATATTTTATATTGTTAAGGGAAAGTCCTTACTGAGTGCTTTTAAATTAAGGAGGTATGTCGAATTTTGTCCAGTGCCTTTTGTGCTACCAATAGAGATGATTAGATTATTTTTCTCTATGGATTTACTAATATGATGACTATTTTAAGAGATTTCCAAATATTGAGCAAGCCTTACATTCCTGTTATAAAACCCACTTGGTCATACTATATTATTCTTTAAATGGTGTCTGGATTTGGTTTGTTAATATTTTATTTAGGATTTCTGCCTCAATTATTAATATGTGTGTTTGATCTATAGTTCTCTCTCTCTCTCTCTTTTTACAATCTACATCAGGTTTTGGTTTTAACACAGTAAAGGTTAATTTCTTGCCATACTAAATCTATCAACTCAGATATCTAGGATCTGTCAATCTTTGGTGCACTCATTTCAGCACAAGTTGCTAAGGCAGGAGAAAGAAGAAATTTCTACCTTCCATATGTTTTTCTTTTTATTTCATTAGCTATATGTATATCCTTGAAATATATTGTGTTTTTCAAATGTATTTTAAGATAAATAGGTGGTATTTATTATAAATCTCATCTCCAAAAGGCAATCCCCACAAGAAGCTTTGTTATTTTGTTTACTGAATTATCTAAATCTAAAACAGTGCCTTGCACATAGAGGAACTCAGGACACAAAATATAAATGAATTATTGTTCTAATTGTATTTTTTACTTAACATTATGAATCCATTTTTGGATAGGCTTATCATGTCAGACTACATCATTTCCACTATAGGCATGTATCATATTTTAGTTATCCAGTCCCCTGGACACATGAATTACCTCTCACTCTTTGATGCCTCACCCATTGCTGCTATGAAAATTCCGTTGCATGTTATATCTCCTTTTGCATCTGTGCAACAGTATCTCTCTTGGACCTCTTTGTCGGGGCATAAAGTTTATAGAAACTTAAATTGTACTAGATAGCTTGCTATCTGGAGTGGCTGTATCAGTTCACTCTTTCACCAAAATGCCATGAGTGTTTCCAATTCCTATGTGCTTGCTAGCATATGGCAGGTATGAAGTGAGATCTCAGTGCTTTTAAATTTAGCCACTTTCCTCTGTGGTTTCCTGTCGTGTGCTTGTTGACTCTTAGGAGCACCTTTTTATTCCAGATATTAATTACTTTTTGATTTTACACATTGAGAATATCTTCTTTCTCCTTGTCTGTCTATCTTCAGCTTTTGCATACTTTAAAATTCTCTTACCTGTAACTTCTACTTACTCATGGATGTTTTCTTAATCATGGCTTCTATTATCCCATGGTATCCAGGCTTGTCCTTCTCTTTGGATCTTGAACTAAAAATTCCCAATATCTAATAAGTTAGCTAATCATCATCATTCCTGTTGAGCCAAGGGTCCAGCTTTCATTGCCTCAAAGATCACTGTCTAGTTTATACTTGGAACTTGAATTATAAAATCTCTCTGGAAAATCAGCAATTGGGCTAAAGTGACAAGATCAAGACATTCCAACATGACATTCTATGTGGAAGAGAAATGTTGGTACAAATCCTTTGGAAAGGGACAGTGAATGTGACAAGCATTCCGTAGTTTGCACTTTTCAATAAAAGTCCCATGAAGTTAAAGAAAAGTCTTAGTAAAATGGGTAATAATCTCTGGGTTGTGTTTTATTACATTTATGATTTAACATTTGTGTGGATTGATTTCCTATTTTGTTCTTAATTTTGTATCAGTACTTTTATCCTTCTAGCAGTTATTTTTCTGTATGGTATGAGGTAGGGATCTAAAAATATTGTTCCCATAATAATCATTAAGTACTCCACCTACTGGTCTGAAATACCAGTTGTATTCTATATTTAATTTCTATATATTTGGTTGGCTTTCTGAACTTTATTTTTATTCTGGTACTAGTACTTCACTGTTCTAAGTACTGCTGTTTTGTGATACATTTTCATTATTCTCTCGAAAAATTTAGGATTATGTAAGAAATATTTACACAGATATTAGTATTTAAAAAAGTAGTTTTATTGTGTGTTGGGGAAATTATTTGGGAAATTATTGTGCAATTTAAGTTGAAACAGGAGTCAGGTAAAGATATTTGTTTTTAAAGTGAGTGTCATATAAAAACCAATTTTCAATTTGAAAAACTGTCATAAAATTCTGTGGAAGTTGTTTTTATAAAGGGTTTCTCAAAAATGAACGATTGGGAATCATGTTATGAAAAAGATGGTCATCATCCATCTCTGCTGAAAGGTCTGCGTAGCATCTATGCCAGGATAGCATCCAGTCCTTGCCAATTAATGGCAACATTTCTTATCTGAGCTCATTCAAAATCACTTTTAAAATCCAGCCAACGAAGAATAAATTTCCCTAGATGGTATCTCTATAGTACATAAGCATGAGTCACATTTGATGACTTCACCTTAAAAAGGTAAGGACATCAGAGTATGCTATACCTAAAACACCAAATATTCAACATTTTGATTCATTGATAGTAACACATTTACTCTTCATTCTTTCCCCCCCCCCTGGACATTTAATAAGAATCAGCTTAAGGTATGCTGTTGGATGTGAAGTGAATATAGGATATCCAGATAAGATATCCCAGTAGGACATTAAATACATAGATATACAGCTCAACAGAGAAGTGTAAACCAGATAAATGTGTGAGTCAATGGTTTAATAAGTGCTAGTTTACAATATGGGAGTTAATGACATTAACAAGGGAGCGTATATACAATTAAAAAAAGTATAGGAGGGAATCCTAAGGAAAACCAAAATTTAAAGGGTGGGTAGAAAAAGAGAAGCCAGTAAAGGAAACTGAGGAAAAGTTTTCAAAGAAAGAGAGAGAGAGAGAGAGTTGAGACAGAGAGAGAGAGAGAGAGAGAGAGAGAGAGATGAAAATGGAGGAAAAAAAGAGTATCAATCTGCAAAATAGAAAAAGGACTGATTAAAAGCATCCATTGGATTTAAAAATTAGATTTCCATTTATTAAAAGACGTTTCAGTTTGGGGTTTTGAAGACAGTCAACTTAAAGAGAGAAGATTGAATGAAAAAGTGAGGAAATGAAGATACTGCTTTGTTTTGGGGTCCAGGAGAGTAATACAACAGTAGTTATAATTGGAGGTGAATGTGGAGGCAAGAAACATTTTCTGAAGGTGGTAGAGTCTTGAAGAAACTTATACAACCAAAAGACAGATTCATTAGGGAAAGAGTGCTGGTAATTGTTTTAGTTTCCTGGCTGCTAAAACAAATACCATACAATGGGTTGGCTTAAACAATGGATAGTTACTGACACATAGTTTTGAGACTAGGAAAAATCCAAAATCAAAGCATCAGCAAGGAGAGCTTTCTCCCCAAAGACTGGGGCACTCTGATGCTGGCTGCCAGTGATCCTTAGTCCTTGGCTTTTCTGTCATTTGGCAATACACATTGGCGGCGTCTTCTCTTTTCTCTTCCAGGTTGTGTTGACTCTCAGCTTCTTGCTTCTCCTGTGGCTTCTTCTCTCTGTGGCCTTCTCTATAAGACCTCCAGTAACAGGATTAAGACCCACCCTGATTCAGTTGGTCCACATCTTAACTGAAGTAACCTCATCAATTGGTCCTATTTAAAATGAGTTCACACCCACAGGATAGATAAGATTAAGAACATGTTTTCTGAGGTACTTAACTCCAAGCCACCGCAATAATGGAATAACATAGTAACATTTCTGAGGAAATGGAAGGAAAAGAGATCAACAGTACAGATAGGGGGAATTAACTTTGAACAGAAAGAGGAACATCTGTTGAGATGATTGTGGTGGCTTTAGATATATTCGATGGGAAAAGCTGGATGTTGAGGATATGTCCCTGAAAAATACAAGATAAAGTTGTCTTCTGAGAAAAACAAGGGCAGTGGTGGCCAGTTGGCTTGAGAATGGCTGTGAAGATATTAATAGATATTGAGGGCCATGGAAAAGGGACTTGGAAATATAATTGGATTTGAATCTATGACTGCAATCCATGATATTCCATTTGCATAAATCTCTCAGTGTGTTCTCCAAATAGTTTCACCAGTCTGAATATAGAAGCAGAAGTGCTGGAGAGTAGGACTGTTCCAAAGATTGAGGTTTGTACAACAAGCAAAATAGGAAGGAATTTGGAGAGATGAGCATATTGGTCTGTGAATGTCCAAGTGATCCAACTTGAAGTCCAGGTTGAAGAAAGAAGGTATGAAATGGGAATAGTTTGATACCCTGCAAGGAAACATAGCAATTGTTAGATAATGAGTGTCCATGATATTGAAGTGCAGAATTAATGGAAGAGAAATGGAATAAGATAACAGAATATTATAATTTAAATTTTCAGAAGATGAATGGAATTAGGTGATATCATAATATAGTCATGTAAGAGATGGTTTGAGATTACAACTGTGCCTAAAAATGTTTGAATTAAAGAAGTTAAGAAACATAAGTTAGGCTTCTATTTCTGGCAGCTTAGAATACTATATATAACTTGTTTCCTACTCATAAGAACCAAATGTTACGTGATATTGAACTTTATAATTCATTGAATATTGCTATCAATATTGAAATCACACCTTGATTTCCCAAGCCTCAAAAGGATTGCTTCTTCAAATTATTTATTCTGTAAACATTAACAGAAATAGTCCATACAACAGGAAAGATTTTGTTTTGTTTATTTTATTTTTATTTTCCACATAATATAATGTGATGTTACAACATTATTAAATTGATTTAACAGAAAAAAAATTGACACAATCCTGTCAGTATAATTCAACTATTCTCCTTCCTAGACTTTTCCTTCATATGTTAATTGATAGATAGCTGTGGTTTTGCATAGTAGAAATTAGTGCATGGATTTAGTGTGTATGTATGTGTACTGATCTTACTACCATAACACAACAAGCACTTAAAAAAATTGTCAATTACTGCACAAATAAGTTTATGTTCTCATTTTTTCTAATCAACTTGACAAGAACAATACATTCCTACACCAATGTAAATATTAAAAACAGCATATTACATTAGTGAAGAAAATGGATTCTGGATACAGATACCCTGATTAAATGCAGGATCACCCTTTGGACAAGTTCCTTACCTTCTCCGTGCCTGATGTACTTCATCGGTGGAATCAGTATAGGATGCTACCTTCTATATGGGATTTGTTATGAAGATGAAATAGGATAATGCATGTAAATCTTTAGAAAAGTGCCTGGCACAAAGTAAGTATTAGACATTAATAGTAACCAACAGAGAAGTGGGTATACAAAAAAAAAAAACAAAATATTCAGGTAAAATTTTATCAAGATGTTTGTACTCTCTCCCCATCAATTTCTATTACTAAGCAACTTTATCTCCTTTAAAATACAATCCTATAATTATCTTAGATATAATTTTGCATTTTATAGTTTCTTTAATATTATTTCATAAACACTTTTCCAAGTTGCCAAAAAGCCTTCAGTGTTGTGATGTCATGTGTCATTCCACTTGGCAGATGTACATGAATTAAGTCGTTTTGGCTTATCATTGCAAATACTATGGGAATGTTTGTGATTATGTCATTTCACTTTTCTTGATTAGTTTCTTGAGAATAAATTCCCCAGAGTGGTATTACAGAGTCATCAGGTATAAGTTTTTTCAAATCTTTTCTATTTCCAATTTTTACTCAAGAAGGATTATCAGGAAAATAGAAACACAGGTACAAGGAAAGAATGAGTGTGGGGCTGGAGGATAGGGGGTGGGGAGTGCTCATTAA